>NC_044981.1:63476937-63833408 GCF_008728515.1 Papio anubis | reverse complement strand
ACTATCTCTGGTAATGGAAAATTATGATTGAATTGTCAAATAATTATGTAACAGTTGAGGACTCATAAATAGCTGAAAAGTTTCCCAATATGATTAGAAATTTGAAAAGAAGTAGAATTTTCCTGACAATTAGTGATGTTGAACACCTCTTCATGTGCTTTTTTTTTATTTAAAACATATTCTTTGGAGAAATTTCTACTTATATTCTTTGCTCATTTAAAATTTTTTTTGTTTGGTTTCATTTGCTATTGAGTTGTAGGAGCTCCTTATATATTTTTGCCATTAACCTCTTATCAGATGTGATTTGTAAATATTTTCTCCCATTCCATGAATTCTTTTATGCCTCTGTTGTTTCCTTTGCTGTGTAGAAACTTAAATTTGATGGAGTCCTACTTGTATATTTTTGTTTTTGTTGCTTGTATTTTTGGTGTCGTATCCAATAAATCATTTCCTAGACCAACGTCAGGATGCTTTTCCCCTGCGATTTTTTTCTAGAGTTTTACAGTTTTAAATCTTACATAAAACAAGAAGATATCACTTCACATGTATTATGGTGGCGATTGTAAGAAAAAGATAACAAATGTTGGCGAGGATGTGGAGAAATCGATGTCATTGTACATGATTTGTGAGAATGTAAAATGATGCAATTGCTATGAAAAGCAGTATAAAAGTTCCTCAAAAAATTAAAAAACAGAACTAGCATATATCATGCAACAATGCCACTTATTGAAATGTATCTAAAATAATTAAAATCTGGATCTTGAAGAGACATCTGCCCTCTCATGTTTGTTGCAGTTTTATTCGCAATAGCCAATATACAGAAACTACTCAAATATCTATTGACAGATGAATGGATAAACAAAATGTGGCATATATATTATTCAGCCTCAAAAAAGAAAAAAATTCTGGCCAGTTGCGGTGACTCACGCCTGTAATCCCAGCACTTTGGGAGGCCGAGGCAGGTGGTTCACCTGAAGTCAGGAGTACGAGACCAACTCCTTCTCTACTGAAAATACAAAAATTGGCCAAGTGTATTGGCATATGCTTGTAGTCCCAGCTACTCGGGAGGATCGCTTGATCCTAGGAGGCGGAAGTTGCTGTAAGCAGAGATCGCGCCACTGCACTACAGCCTGGGCGATAAAGCGAGCCTCTGTCTCAAATAAATAAATAAATAAATAAATAAATACATAAATACGAGATTCTGCCATATACAACAGCACAGATGAACTTGGAAGACATTGTGCTAAGTGGACTAGCCAATCACAAAGGAAAAACAATTTATGATTCACTTATATGAGTTGTTCAAAAAAGTCAAACTCATAGAAAAACAATTGAATGGAAGTTTCTAGGGACAGAGGGCAGGAGAAATGGAAATTGCTATTTAATAGGTATACAGTTTTAGTTGTACAAGATAAGTAAGTTCTACAGATCTGTCACAACTCTGTTCCTATAGTTAACAATATTGTATTGAATACTTAAAACTTTGTGAAGAGGGTATACCTCACATTAACGTTTAGACAACTATAAAAAATAGACATTTTTTAGAAAAGAAATTTGAGAGTTGACATGATCATTAAAATGTCACAAATTTGGGTAATTTCTCATAACTTTCATATCACATAATTTGAGTGTGTTCATTTGAACATTCTTTACCCAGGGTCTTAATAGTAAATATAAAAATAATTATGTGCTAAAAAATGATTAAAAATAATAACTAACACATTTAAGAAGGCCAATTTAATTTTCATAGACTTTCACACTTCAATGTGCACTAAAATCAGTAAAAGTGACACAGCCACCCATTTCCCAAATTCATTTTGTCATGGAAAGCTACAGAAGAAGATATCTTTTGGGAATGTCATTCTATTGCAGTGCTTTCAAACTATCTGGGGCAAAGGATTAAAAATATCTACTTTGTGTAGGCTAATACTTTTATAACATATAATACAAATTATTATAAAATAAAATAAACACATACAAAAAGATGGCCATCTAATTTTATAATCAGATCTAAAAAAAATTATATCTAGATACTATTAAGTATTCCTATAGACTTACTCTCATGTTGTATACTTCATCTCATCAGGTTTTGAAAACACATACCTCTTTACTGGCAACAATGCAAGGGACAGATTTTAAGTAGTAATGCTTGCTAGAATACACTTTGTGAAACAGGCCTTGAAGTAAAATACTCCATTGTTCCTTCTATAGCCTCAATGACTAAATGAAAGAAGTGTAGTACAACTTTTGCTTAAAACTTTCTGTAGAAGATAACCTAACTCGGTTTTTCAATTTTTCTTCCACCCTCTCTCTCCTGTTCTGTTTTTCATTCTTCCTTTTTTTTCCTTTAGTAATGATCCATTATTCGAAAAAGCTTTATTTAAACTATATAAGAAGAAAAGTGTGATGTAAAATTTTGTACCAGATATGGATACTGTGGGAAATACAAAATAATGATAAAATATATGTTCTCCTGTTAGGGAGATGGTATGTACATAAGTAATTTGTAATATAAGTGCAATAATGCCACAAAAGAATATCATAGTTTGCTACAGGAATTCAGTAGACACTGTCTTTTTAGCTTTAAAAAATGATTGTCATATTTGTTTCAGTTTCCATGGATTTGTAGATTTATGCTCTCAGTAGTTATACAGCAAGTCTAATGTTTCCGCAATTCAGCCAGCTTGTATATATCTGAAAACAGCTATCATTTCCACCCAACATCTACTCTTTCTAACACTTAAAATCACCAGTTCTAGCAACCATTTGTTTGGCAATGACATCATTCTATATTACTCAAACCAGTTATTTCATTTATTTCACAAGTATGTTGTACTGACTGTAAAATAAAATGAAGCTTATTAAGTTACCTTGTCATTTATGTAAAATCAAATGACATAGATGACCTTCAGTCAGCTAATTCAGGTCATAGGACTGGGAAGATTGTTTTGTATGTTTGATAAGGCTGTTTAGAAGCTTATCAATTTTACTAATCTTTTCAAACAAACAACTTTTGGTTCAATTGATTTTTCTCTATTGATTTTCTCTATTTCACTGATTTCTGCTTCTGTTTTTATTACTTCTTTCTACCTGTTTGCTTTTTGTATAAATTGCTCTTCTTTTTCTAGGTTCTCAAGGTAGTTGGTGAGATCATTGATTTTTAGCTCTTATTTTTTAATGTAAGTATTGATTGCTATACATTTCACTCTAAGCACTACTTTATTTGTTCACACACACTGTGATATGTTGCATTTTCATGTTAATACAGTTTTAAATAAATACTAAATTCTTGTGACTTTTTTGGTATATTAATTTATTTGGAGGTGTGTTAAGTTCCAAATACTTGTGTATTTTCCACATATATTTCTGACATTAATATGTAGTTTAATTCAATTGCTGTCAGGTAACATTATACTAAGAAATTTACTGAGAGTCATTTTATGGCTCAGGATACTCTTTATCTTGGTGTATGATACCTGTGCATGAGAGAGCAATATATATTCTACTATAAATTACACTTAGGTCTAGTTTGTTGGTAGAGTTTTTGAATAAGATCTCTGTATCCTTAATATTTTTTTAAACTTCTCAATTACTCAGAGAAGAATGTTGAAATATCCAACTATGATTCTGAATTTCTGAAGTCCTTTTAGTAACAGTAAATTTTGTATTTGTATTTTTAAAGCTCTGTTATTATATACATTCATTTTAATAATTTTTGTAATTAATGAAATAACCATTTTGTCATTATTGTAGCTTCCTCTTAATTACTGGTAAAACTCTTTACCTTGAAGTTTACTTCTTCTGATATGTAGTAGAGCTACTCCAGTATTCCTATAATTAGTGTTTGTATGTAGACTTTTAGATATTTTCTTTAAACCTTTGTTTTTATATTTAAGATACATTATTTTCTTAGCAATATCGTTCTACTAATTAGAATGTTTAGACCATTTACATTTAATATAATTACCGATGTGGTTAATTTTAAATCTACTATTTTGCTATTTATTTTCTACTTTGTTTCTCTTTTTTCTCTTTTTTGGTAAATTTAATTTTTTTAGGGTTACACTTTATCTTCAGTATTAGAGAAATTTAAATCTTTTTTTGGTTAGTGATTATACTAGGGTTTATGATATACATTTTTCCTTACCAATATCTAACTTCAAACAATAATAATAGTGTGACACTCGATATATAAGAGTTTTCAACATTGTACTCCATTCCCCACCCTCCATATGTTTTCTGACATTTGTGTTGATCTTACAATGCATTGTTACTACTTTCAGTCATGGTTATATTTTAACAATACGTAAATAAAGAAAAAACATTTTTTATATTTTCCTATATATTTGCCTTTGTCTCAGTTGGTCTTCGTTTTTTTTTTGTATAGATTACTTTTCATGTAGTATAAATTTTCCCCTAAATAATTTTCTGTAAAATATACTGTAATTCATACCTCCAGTGATGAATTCTGTTTCTAATGATTGGGAAATAATCTTGATTATGCTCTTTGAAACAAATTTTTGATGATGTAGACATTAATATGTCACAGTTGTTATTCCATTGTCTGTTGACCAGGAGAGTTTCTGCTGAGAAGTCTATTATTAATTTCTTTTTTGCTCTCTTTCCTCTGGTGCTTTTAATGTTTTCAGCTTTATCAGTGGATTTTGGAAATTTGGCTATGATGTACTTTGGTGTGTTTTTCTTCACATTTCTTCTGATTTGATACATGAGAGTTTCTTGAACCTGTGTGTTTACAATTTTTATCAAATTTGGGAAAGTGTTGGCCATTATTTCTATAAACATTTTTCTGCCCTTCTTCCCATTCCTTTCTCAGTTTCCAGTTACATGTATGTTATACTGCTCAATATTGTTATATAGGTCACCTCTGTTGTATTCATTTAAGTCTTTAATCTCTTTGATGCTGTTGCTATGTTTTCAAGTTTTGAACTTTTTCTTGCAATATCTACCCTGCTGTAAATCCAATTCAGTGCATTTTTAATTTTAGATATTATTTTATTTGCAAAGAAGTAACAGCTTAAGATAATTTATATATCATATTTTCTAAAAATATACAATTTTGTTTTTATTCATAGATGTTTCATTTGTATCTCATTTGTTTATGGTGTTGATTATGTACTTGAGTATATTTATAAAATTTATATTAGCAGTCTTGAAGTTGTTATCTGCTAATTTTGTTTCTGTCATTTATGTTTTATGGATGTTTTCCTTTAGTAACATATACATATTTCCTTTCCTCTTTGGAGGTTTGTTACATTTTGACTGATTGTGAGATATTGTTAAATTTTTGTAGCTGAGCACTGGATTTTTTATGTTCTTTTAAAAAAGTGTGGATTTGATTCTGGGAGGCATTTTAAGTTATTTCAGAATAAATATGATATTTTTGAAGCTTGATAAATTAATTTTAATGTTTTTGGAAATATGAGTCCAGATTAGCCATTGTTCAGACTCTAGCCTGTTTACTAAGGTGTGACTCTTTATGCAGTATTATATTTTGTCTTTTATGTTGAGGTCTCTCTGTTCTACCTAATGAAAATCAAACTACTCTTAGAGATATGTGAGCTATGGACACTTTTTAGTCTATTTATTACTCTCTATATGGGGAATTTTAAACAAGCCATGTACAGTTCATCACTCATCTAAAGACCTATCTGATTTTGTATTCTGATGCAAATTCTACCCACTTTAGACTCTCTGAATGCCAATATGTGTATCCTCTATTCAATGAGACTCCAGGTTCTGGGTTCCTACTATCTGCAATGCAGCAAGAAAATTGACTCAAGGATGTAGTTGGTGAAATCACAAGGCTCCTCTCATTCTGTTTGGTAAAATACTACTCAACAAAATGAACTACTCATACATACAATAATGAATGGATTTCAATGCATTTTGCTAAGGGTAAAAAAAAGCTAATCTCAAAAAGTCACATGCTATATGATTCAATTTATATAATATTCTTGTAATACAAAATTATAGACATGGAAGAAAGATTAGTGGTTTCCAAGAATTAAGGATGGTGGTTATTAGGTTAGTGTAATTATAATGGAACCATATGAGGGAGACCTTTCAGTTTATGGAATAGATTGGTACCTTGATTGCAGTGTTGGTTATACAAAACAATATATGTGATAAAATGGTATAAAACTATACAAGTTGTAGCAATGTCAATTTCTTAGTTTGCTATTGTGTTTAGTTACGTAAGTTGTGTCTTTGAGGGAAATGAGATGAAGTGTACATAGGACCTCTCTGCCTTTTCTGCATCTATTGAGATAATCATGTGGTTTTCGTCATTGGTTTTATGTGATGGATTATGTTTATTGATTTGTGTATGTTAAAAGAGCCTTGCATCTGAGGGATGAAGCCAACTTGATTGTGGTGAATAAGCATTTCGATGTGCTGCTGGATTCAGTTTGCCAGTATTTTATTGAGGATATTCTCATCATCATCAATGTTCACCACGAATATTGGCCTGAAGTGTTATTTTTTGTGGTGTCTTTGCCAGGTTTTTGTATTAGGATGATGCTGACTTCATAAAATGAGTTTGGGAAGGGTCTCTCCTTTTAAATTGTTAGAATAGTTTCAGAAAGAATGGTACCAGCTTCTCTTTGTGCCTCTGGTAGAATTCGGCTGGAGCACAAATGTTTAAATCTTTTGTTTTGAAATTCTATCTTAAAGATTAAAAACTATTAAAATAATAAAGTTCCTAAAATCCATGGTTAAAGAAAGAAAATAATTTAAAAAACAAATTTTTCAAAATATTTCTGGGAATTTGAGGGAAAATAAGACAAAATTAAAGCAGAGTAAAGAGAGAAGTGTCAGAAATTCTTGATCTGACAAGAAGTATGGTGTCATGTTAGGTAAATATAAAAGATTCTGTTAGAATTCCATCACTCATCTTATGAGGAACATTAAGGTGCTGCATATGACAGAAACTGTTATGGAGATAGATGGAAAGCTCTCCATTTTAAGTACATTCATTGCTTCAGATCAAGAAAGTTCAAAAGCAACAACTTTGGTTTACTGAGATCGAGTAAACAAAATGTAAATTGTATATTATAATTTATGAAAGACATGACAAGTTTCGTGAACTGAAGGAAATCTTGAATTTACAGATCCAGAAATGCCAGGTAAGAACTAGTTATATCATGGCCACTTGTTTTATAATGGTAAAGACAGCATTTTACAAATCATCAGACAAAAAATCCATACAATTTATCTATAAAGGAATGGACCACTATAGACTTTAGTCCATAATATAGAACACCAGAAGACAATGATTCAAGGTGTGGTTCAATAATTTGATGTCTAAAAAATATTGTCATTTTTGTAATACTGCAAAGAAAACAATCCCTAGACACATGATCATTAATTCTGTGGTACTAGGGGATGTTATTGTAGGTCATCATATTATCGTGTAGAGCCAACGTCTTGTTGGTTTCAACTGAATTCTGTAAGAGAAGAACTTAGTCTGGAGCAGCCAATTTGAAAGCAGAGGTAAAAGGAGAAGTGTTATGGAAACTATACAGGAAAGTTGCTTAAAAGAGCCAATTTAACTGGAAGAACTATCGCTCTTGCATTCTCTTCTTTCTTCCGGACTGCAAACATTCTATTTAACGGCTGCAGCTCTAGCATCCTTCTTGGATTATGAGGTAATCTTGAGAATGGAAGCCAAGCCCTTTGAGGTAAAGTAGAAAGTTAAACACTTTAGTCACTGGTGGATTGCCTGCCTCTAGGTTTCCTCAATGTAAGGCAGAAATACACTATCTTATTTAAATCGATATTCTTTTGAATTTTTTTCTGTGTTGTCCAAACCATTTTTTACCTCGTAAAACTGTGTATAATAAGTAAACAAAATTCTGTCCAGGAATATAGTTACTAAGATAAAATAAATAGTTTCACAACTGAACTACGTAAATTGCCATGCAAACAAATAATTATTAGGAGATGAAAGAGTCATGGAATTTCACTGATTACAACATTAAAGCTTAATCACTATGTTATTATGTGCTAAATTCCTGCCTTGTAGAATACCGATTCAAGCATCTGATTCTTTACATTAATTTTGTTATAATTTGTCCTTTCTAAGTAGTAGTACTTTCTGTGAAATAAGAACATTTAAACATAAATGTTGAAAGCACCACCCATAAACATTGGAAGATACTGCTTAGGAAGTTTGGCCTGAGATTCACAAGATTTCCCTCCAACTATGAGAAAATGAGTCATTATTAACTGAGGGCAAACTTATTGACTTACAGCAGTAAGAGGAATCTGCCCCCCAAAATAGTAATGGAACAGGTTAGAAACATTGCTTTTAGTCTTTTAGTCATTCATTTGAAGACTGTTGTGTCTTCCTGAATATGACTCTTACTAAAGGACTTGTACATGGACAAACATTGCTAACCGATTAATCTTCAATATGTTATAGTATATTGGAGAAATTTTGGAGCAGGCATATTGAAAACTAATATCTATGAACCTATTAAAGTTCAACCACCAGTATTTTGAATATTGATCATTTTAAAAATTATTATTCCCTGTAAAGATGCATAACCTGAAGAGACTTATTTTGAAATGATTAATTAAAAATTTTATCTGAAGAACAAAAGCCAATTCTGGGTGATGGAGAATTTAAAGTTCTAAAATGTTAAACTTCAATGTGTTTTAAAAATACAATTGAAAGTTTTACTGATGTCAGGAGATTGAGACCATCCTGGCTAACATGGTGAAACCCTGTCTCTACTAAAAATACCAAAACAAAACAAAACAAAAATTAGCCAGGCGTGGTGGTGGGCGCCTGTAGTCCCAGCTACTTGGGAGGCTGAGGCAGGAGAATGACGTGAACCCGGGAGGTGGAGCTTGCAGTGAGCCGAGATCGTGCCACTGCACTCCAGCCTGGGTGACAGAGCGAGACTCTGTCAACAAACAAACAAAAAGCAAACACACACACACACACAATGGAAGAAAATGATAGAAATGAAGACCAATGGCATTTATTTGAAACTATGAAATTTTCAGTTTTAGAATAAGAATTGAAAAATATTTTGAATTTATACATATATTTGGAAAATAAGTAACTACCTCAGATATCCTAAAATATTGGTTTATATATAGTTAAAATATATTTACTACAGTTTACCGCATTCCAGAAAGAACAACAATATGCAATATAACAAATATCACATTGCTGCTAAAAATACCTTAATTTTAAATTTATTTGAATTACTGGTGTTTTCATGGGGCTGCCTTGAGGAGTCAAATAAAAATCTAAAATTGATAGGCATATACACATATACATGCATATATACACTATATATCCCTGGAGCCTCTATATATCTCATAAACCATATCTCTGGTTCCCTGGCCATAGGCACCACAGGTGGCTATGTGAACTAAAATAGGCCAAAGGAATCCTCCCTTGGAACTTATACAATTAAGAATCACAAGAAAAGCGTTAATACTAACTCTCATCAGTTAGCAAAGCCATAGGATTTCATAAATTCAGGAGTCATGTTTTGTGTCTTGAAAAGTCTTGTGTCTTGAAAAGTGGAGAAAGTCAGGAATGTAAAATGATGTCTGAAATCAGAAAACAAAAATTAAAACAAATTATCTCTATGTAAAATAAAATTAAAAAGGGAGAGAGGATGAAAGGGCCCTGGAAACATTACCTAGTTGCTTAGTTCTAGTTGTCCGTAAGTGCCAGTCACGTCCCCATTCTTCACAGAGCTTTCCTATTTAAACTTACTGGTCTGTTCATGTCTTTTGCCCATTTCTTGTTGATATATTTTTTTCTTGCTAATTTGTTTGAGTTTGTTGTAGATTCTGGATATTGGTCTTTTGTCAGTTTATAGATTGTGAAGATTTTCTCCCACTCTGTGGGTTGTCTGTTTACTCTGTTGACTGTTCCTTTTTTTCTTTTTTTGCCATGCAAAAGCTTTTTAGTTTAATTAAATATACAAATGGACAACAAACATATGAAAAAAAATGCTCAACATCACTAATGATCAGAGAAATGCAAATCAAAACCACAATGCGATACCACCTTACTTCCACAAGAATGGCCGTAATCAAAACAAGTGAAAAAATAATAGATGTTGGTGCGGATGAGGTGAAAAGAGAATACTTCAACACTGCTGGCGGGAGTGTCAACGAGTACAATCACTATGGAAAACAGTGTGGAGATTCCTTAAAGAACTAAAAGTAGAGGTGCCATTTGATCCAGCAATCCCACTACTGGGTATCTACCCAGAGGGAAAGAAGTCATTTCCTAAAAAGTTACTTGCACACGCATGTTTGTAGCAACACAATTTGCAATTGCAACAGTGTAGAACCAATCCAAATGTCCATCAATCAATGAGTGGATAAAGAAAATGTGGTATATTCATATGATGGAATACTAGTCAGCCATAAAAATAAATGAATTAATGGCATTTGCAGCAACCTGGGTGGGCCTGAAGACTATTATTCTAAGTGAAGTAACTCAGGCATGGAAAACCAAACATCGTATTTCTCACTCATAAATGGAAGCTAAGCCACGAGGAGGCACAGGCATAAGAATGACACAGTGGACACAATGGAGACTCAGGGGGGAAGAGTGGGAAGGGGGAGAGGGATAAAAGACTACAAAGCCTACAAATACGGTGCAGTATGCTGCTTGGGTGATGGGTGCACCAAAATCTCACAAATCACCACTAAACAACTTATTCATGTAACCAAATAACACCTGTTCCCTAGAAACTTATGGAAATAAAAATTTATTTGAAAAAAACTTACTTGTGTTTCAGGAGCCACTATCTTTCCTGTTTCAATTAAGTCTCTGTCATTTGCATCTGAGAAAAAGTATCTGATTGATGTAGAATTTGGGGAGGCAGTGAATACTCCACCAGCTGGATGAAAAGTCAGCAGTCTTTATTAGAAGGAGCAAAATAGTTTGTTAAATAAGACATTGGGCATATGTCTTGAGCTCTGAGAGATAGCTAGCTATAAGAAACTCGAGCAAATGTAAATGTATTATAACCCTCAACAAAGGGTTTTAAGATTGAGATAATTTATCAAACCCTCTGAAAAGTTATACAGAACAACACAAGTATATAGATTTTTTCTCGAATCAGCATTATTGAGGTATAATTTACATGTTATAAAACTTCCTATATTAAGTGTGCATTTCCATGAGTTTTGACTGATATATACATCTCTACTATGCTCAAAATGTAGAATATTTCCATTGTTCCCCCAAATATTCTCCTATATTTTGTAGCTAAATTCCCCTACTCTTAATTCTCAGGAAAAAACTAATCTGCTTTATGTCATTATAGATTAATTTTTGCCTGTTCTAGAATTTTTTATAAATAGAATCATGCAGTAAACATTTTTGCATCCAGGTTCCTTTTCACACTCTAATATTTTTTAGATTCATCTATGTGGTTGCTTCTAGTATTAGTTCATACTTTTTGAAAAATATCACAAATTGTTTAGCAATCATATGTTTATGAATTCCTGAGGTGTTTCTAATTTGGGACTAATAGAATAAAGTTGCTATAAATATTCTTTCATGAGTTTTGTTTTCTTTCTTTAAATTTGATTTTTGTGTTATGGAAGTTGTCAAACATATAGAAAAGCAGAAATTTTACAATGAGTCCCCATGCAACCACTGATCATTCTACTATTAACATTTTACTATAACTGATTTATCACTTTTTGTCTATTTTTATTTCTCAATCCATTTTATTATTATTATGAATTTCAAAGTTAGCTAGAAATATTAGTAAATGCCACCATAAATATTTTAGCATATATATCATTAAGCGCAGTTTAATGTATACTTGCTGTTCTCATTTTTCTTCTAGGGTTAAATTTATGTAAAGTAAAATGCATAAAGTGTACCTTCCTGGTTTTAACATATTTATATAGTGACCCAAACCTGTACTAATATCTGGAACATCAGTAGCACACAAACGGTTCTCCCATGCTCTCAAACTCTGCCCCACCACCAAAAGGCTAACATCTAAAAAATATTTTTTTATCTTAAACACATTCCACTAGTTCATAAAATTTCAATGAGTGTAACCATATAATGTAGACGTATAGGGCATCTTTATTCAGCATGTTTTTGATATTTATCCATGTTGTATATATCAGTAGTTTATTCCTTTTTATTACCAAATACCATTCTATTGTATGGATATACCACAGCATGTTTATACATTCTAGTATTAATGACACATTAACTGTTTCCAGTTTTGGGCTGTTGTAAAAACTTACTGTACATGTATTTTTGTGGACATATGTTTTCACTGGGCTTAGTTATCTGTAGGTAAAATTTCTGATCTAGAGTATGTGCTATTTAGTTTTATTACAAATGGGCACATCTTTTTCTGCAGGGGTTGTACCTTTTTACCACCAACATTTTTGAGAGTCTGTTGGTATTGCTCATTCTTTAAATTTTACCACTTTGATAACACTTAAGTATTCCCTATCTATTCTTTTTTTTAAAAAACTAAAATTTTTTTTAGAGCAGTTTTAGGATCAAAGCAAAATTTAGCAAATTTAGCAGAAGTCATATAGCATTCCCATATATGCCCATAGCCCCCACAGAGGCAGAGCCTCCACCATTATCAGCATACCCCATCAGGTGATACATTTTTTTTACAATTGATGAGCCTACATTGACACATTATCATCACCCAAAGTCATAATTTACATCAGCATTCACTTTTGGTGCTGCACATTCTATTGAACAAATGTATAATGAAATACATCTACCAAGGTAGTATCATACAGAGCAGTTTTAGTGCCCTAAGAATCTTCTGTACTCTGCTTGTTTATCTCCCTTTCCCTGCTAACTGCTGACAATCACTGATCTTTTTACCTTTTCCATAATTCTGTCTCCAGAATGTCATACTGGAAGACAACATTGTCACAATGTCAGTTATTTCCAAGTTGATTAATAGATTCAATGCAATCCCAAACAAAATCCCAGCAATCTAGTTTTTAGATATTGATGAATTGATTATAAAGTTTATACTGAGAGGCAAAAGATCCAGAATAGCCAACATGATATTGAAGGAGAAGAACAAAATTTGAGGATACCACGTGACTCCAAGAATTACTATTAAGCTGTTGTGATCAAGAAAATGTGGTATTAGTGAAATAATAAATAGATCAATGGAACAGAGTAGAGTTAATAAATAGATTCACTTTGACAAAGATCAGTTGACTTTGATCAGTTGTCAAAGATAAATATCAGTTGTCAAAGTCAAACTGATCTCTGAAAAAGAAGCAAGGACAATACAATGAAGAAAAGATAGCCTTTTGAAACAATGGTTCTGGAACAACTAGACATTAATATGGAAAAAGAAAGAATCGCACACCCTTCACAAAATTTATTACAGTGGATCACAGACCTAAATGTACAATATAAAACTATAAAACTCCTAGAAGATAACATAATAGAAAATCAAGATGACCTTGGGTTTGGCAATGACATTTAGATGCACCAAGAAACAATCTATTAAAGAAATGTCTGTGTGTGTTTGTGTGTGTGTATTTTATATATATATATATATTTTTTTTTTTTTTGAGACAGTCTCACTCTGTCACCCAGACTGGAGTGCAGTGGCCTGATCTCGGCTCACTGAAACCTCAGCCTCCTGGGTTCAAATGATTCTTCTGCCTCAGCTTTCTGAGTAGCTGGGATTACAGACATTCGTCACCATGCCCCGCTAATTTTAGTAGAGATGGTGTTTCACTATGTTGGTCAGGCTGGTCTTAAACTCCTAACCTCAGGGGATCTGCCTGCCTATGCCTTCCAAAGTGTTGAGATTACAGGCGTGAGCCACCTCGCCAGGCCCATTAAATAAAAAATTGATTAGCTAGACTTCACTAAAATTTTCAAAATTCTGCTCAAGGAAAGACACTGTCAAAATAATGAAAAGACAAGCCACAACTTAAAAAAAAATTGCAAAAGCCACATTTATTAAAGAATTGTCATCTAAAATATACAAATATCTCTTAAAACTCAGCAATAAGAATACCAACAACTTAATTAAAGACTGGACCAAAGAGCTTAACAGACACCTCATTACAAATATACAGATGGGAAATAAACACAAAAAAATTTTCCAAATTTAGTCTTTATCTAATTTTTGTCTGTTTGTACTCATTACATTTTATATTAATTTTAGAACCAGTTTTGCATTATCTACAAACATTTCTGCTGGAATTACGGTTGAGATTGGTTTGAACTTGTACATTAATTTGAGAATAATTATTCAAATTACGGAGTCTTAACAATCCATAATCATGATATATCTCTCAAGTCTTCCTTTTTTCTTCACAGTTGTACTAATTTTATTGCATGCATTTAAGGTATACAATGATGTATTTTTAAACTTTTTTAAAATCTCCACAGGTTATTGGGGAACAGGTGTTGTTTGGTTACATGAATATGTCGTTCAGCGGTGATTTGTGAGATTTTGGTGCACCCATCACCCCAGCAGCATACCGCACCCTATTTGTAGTCTTTTATCCTTCGCCCCCTTCCCACCCTTTCCCCACGAATCTCCAAAGTCCATTGTGTCATTCTTAATGCCTTTGCCTCCTCATGGCTTAGCTCCCACTTATGAGTGAGAAAATAAGATGGTTGGTTTTCCATTCCTCAGTTACTTCACTTAGAATAATAGTCTCCAATCCCACCCAAGTTGCTGCAAATACCACTTGTTCATTTTTTTATGGCTGACTAGTATTCCATCATATAAATATACTACATTTTCATTATCTAGTAGTTGATTGGTGGGCATTTGGATTGGTTCCACATTTTTGCAATTGCAAATTGTGCTGCTATGGACATGCATGTGCAAGTATCTTTTTAGGAAAATGACTTCTTTTCCTCTGGGTAGATACCCAGTAGTGGGATTGCTGGATCAAATGGTAGTTCCACTTTTAGTCCTTTAAGAAATCTCCACACTGTTTTCCATAGTGATTTTACTAGTTTATATTCCTGCCAGCAGTGTTGAAGTGTTCCCTTTTCACTACATCCATGCCAACATCTATTATTTATTTATTTGTTTGATTATGGCTATTTTTGTGGAAGTAAGGTGGTATCACATTGTGGTTTTGATTTGCGTTTCTCTGATCATTAGTGATGCTGAGCATTTTTTCATATGTTTATCAGTCATTTGTATATTTAATTAAACTCACAAGCTTTTCCATGGTGAAAGGAACAGTCAACAGACAAATATATATTCCCCCTAAAATGTGGTATATTTATATGACAGAATACTACTCATATTTTCCCTCAAATATGTTTTCCAAACTTTTAGAGTTCTCTATTTCTTCAGGAACATTGATTATTCTTAGGTGTCATCGTTTAACATAATCCCAGACTTTTTGGAGGCTTTGTTCATATTTTCTTACTCTTTTTTGTCATTGTTGGATTGAGTTAATTCAAAGACCTTGTCTTTGAGTTCTGAAGTTCTTTCTTCTACTTGATGAATTACACTGCTGAGACCTTCCAAAGCATTTTGCATTTCTCTAAATGTCTCCACTTTTTCCTAAAGTTTTTTTATTTGTGCTATTTTTT
Source organism: Papio anubis (assembly GCF_008728515.1). Taxonomy (NCBI): domain Eukaryota; kingdom Metazoa; phylum Chordata; class Mammalia; order Primates; family Cercopithecidae; genus Papio; species Papio anubis. The sequence goes on along the minus strand of NC_044981.1, from coordinate 63,817,813 downwards.
TTTTTGAATATTTATCCCTTCACTTGTTGTATCCTCGTTTTAATTTCTTTACACTGGGCTTCACCTTTCTCTGGTGCCTCTCTGATTAGCTTAGTAACTAACCTCCTGAATTCTCTATCAGGTAAATCAGTGATTTCTTGTTGGTTTGGGTCCATTGCTGGTGAGCTAGTGTGATTTGTTGGAGGTGTTAAAGAACTTATTTTGTCACATTACCAGAGTTGGTTTTCTTGTTTCTTCTCATTTGTGTAGGCTCTGTCAGAGGGAAGGTCTAGGGCTGAAGGCTATTCTTCACAGTCTTTTGTCTCACAGGGAGTTCCCTTGATGCAGTACTCTCCCACTTTTCCTATGGATGTGTCTTCCTGTGAGCCAAGCTGAAGTGACTGTTACCTCACTTATGGATTTAGCCACCTAGCAAGTCTACTAGACTCCGGGCTGGTACTGAGTGTTATCTGCACAGAGTTCTATGATGTGAACATTCTGTGGGTCTCTCAGTCATGAATACCAGCACCTGTTTTGGTGGAGGTGGCAGGGAGGTGAAATGGACTCTGTGAGGGTTTTTAGCTTTGGTGGTTTAATGCACTATTTTTGTGCTTGTTGGCCTCCTGCCAGGAGGTGGCGCTTTCCAGAGAGCATCAGCTATGGTAGTATGGGGAGGAACAGACGGTGAGTGGGTGGGGCCCTAAAACTCTCAAGGGTGTATGCCCTTTGTTTTCAGTTACCAGGGTGGATAGGAAAGGACCATGAGGTAGGGGCAGGACTAAGAGTGTCCTTGGACATGTCTTGCTGCAGCTGCTGTGGGAGATGAGAGTGACATTCCCAGGTCAATGGAGTTATATTTCTGGAAGGATTATGACTAACCTTACTGTATCATGCAGGTTGTCAGGAAAGTGGGGGAAAGTTGGCAGTCACAGGTCTCATCCAGCTGCCACCTAATCTGAAGGGCCAGTCTCACTCCCACTGTGTCCCACCCCTAACAGCACCAATTCTGTTTCCAGGCAGTGGGTAAACAGGGCTGAGAACTTGCCCCAGGCCACCTGCCTACCAGCCGGGAAAGCAAATATGGCTTTCCTTCTACCCCCACAGGTGGAGTCTCCATACCAGATTCACGAGTTCTGGCCAGGAGGCTTCTTGATCAGTTCAAATTGTAACATAGTTCAGCTGAAGACTTCCTTTTCCCTGTGGCCTTTTCCCAGTGCCTCTGGCCACCCTCCTGGAGGACCCCTGTGAGGCCAGGCAGAAACGGGTTGCTGGGGGACACAGTGAGCTCCCAAGGCTTTTCCCACTGCTTCCCCTACTCCTGTATTTCCCTCAGTTCTCCAAGTTGACTCAGCTTCAGGTAATGTCAATATCTTCTCTTGATCTAGATCTTCAGTTTCCCTATTGGGAGGGGAGTGGTGTATTCGGGGTTGGACGATCTCCCTTTTCCACTTCCACAGTTTGGGCACTTACAGTATTTGGGTGTCTCCTGGGTCCTGCAGGAGCAATCTGCTTCCTTCAGGGGGTCTGTGGGCCCTCTCAGGTCTCCTGATTTATCCCTGCAGTCAAGTCATTCTGGAGCAACAATTCATGATGTGGGCCTCCAAACGCTCCTCTGTCTGTTCGAATCAGAGCTGCAACCTAGTCCTGCCTCCTGTCTGTCATGATCCTCCAAAAATTCCTAAACATTTTTAAACTTGTATATAATAGATGTACATAGTCTTGGGCTAAATAGGGTAATTTAATACATTCATATAAATTGTAGATCAAATCTGGGTAAAGGGGGTGTCCATTATCTTAAATATTTGTCTTTTCTTTAGGCTAAATATTCAAGTTATTCTCTTCTAGCTATTTTGAAATGTACAGTAGATACATATACATGGTGAAGTGATTACTATAGTCAAGCAAATTAGCATAATTTGTATCATCACATTTCTTTTTTATTTTGTACTAAGATTGCCTAAAACTCACTTTCTTGGCAAATAACCAGTATACAATACAATGTTAAATATAGTTCTCACGTTGTACATTTGATATCTAAACTTATCCATCCTACATAAATGCAACTTTGTACCCTTTGATCAACATCTCAGGACACGCTTCCCTGCCACCACCCTGATAATCACTGTTTTACTCTGTTTCTATGTAGTCAACTTTTTAAAATGTTCTATGTATAAATGAGATCATGAAGCATTTTTCCTGCTGTGGGTGGCTGATTTCACATACTGTAATGTTCTCTAGCTCCATCCATGTTGCTGCACTGCAAATGACAGAATCTCATTTTTTATTAAGTCTCAATGTTTTATTTTTTTTTTTTGTGTGTGTGTATGCCATAATTTCTTTATCTATGGATCTATGGGATTGGGAGGATTCATACATTGTGTCCCAACTTTCCTGAGGCTCAGCTATGGCTACCAGACCATTTGTTAGATTAAATGAGTTAATAAAGTCTTCCCTTTTGTGACTCATTTTTCTTGTGTTTCTGATACAAGCCATAAGAATCCTAATATACCAATAATCTTTAGGCAATATAGGTGCCTTTAGAAATCTGTCAATGATAATGCATGTTAACCAATGATAAAACAAAGTGGAGCTTGCTAAAGACACAACGACAACAACAACAAAAAAGCATTGTTAGAAATACATATTCAAGTCTTTCCAAATATCTACTCTGGTATTTTGTGACTGATACGAACTCAGCATATGTTCATTAATTACCAGGAAAAGAAAATTGGGGGAAAATGATCCCCCAAATTTGGGGGATCTATATCTATATTGGAAAGATATAAAGTTACTTAAGCTAGTTTTATTTAAGTCATTTAAAATTAAAGTCAATTAAAATTAAGATGTCTTATATATAAAGTATACGCTTTCTTTCTATATTTTAGTTTTCATTTTACTTAACAGAACTCTGATTTCCACTACATGCTTCTGTAGTTAATGATCAATAAGTAACAATCAATACTATTAAACTATCAATGAATAAGAAGGGGAAATTTTATTTTCTCTATACAGTTGGCCTCTGACTTATGATTTTTTTTACTTTAAAATCATGTGAAAATGACAAGCCAACTCTCTTCTTGTTATGTGAAGCTGCAGCAAGCTGCAGCTCCTAGTCAGCTATGCAATGCCAGTTAAACCATCAACAAATATCAGTAACCAAGCATGTTCTACTAGCTATTCTCAAAAGTCATAGAAGAGAGAGAAATGATGACCCTGCTGCTATGGCATCCCCATCATCCAGCAATTAATTTTAGTTCAATGCTTTAAACATTCTTTCGGCCCAGTGTGCTTTCAGCTGTGTAGGGTAATAGTGAGACTCATAAAAAACATTCTGTTTTTTACTTTCAGTACAGTTACATGAGATACTCAACACTTTATTATAAAATATGCTTTTTGTTAGGTGATTTTGTCAAAGTGAATGTTAACGTAAGTGTTGTAAGCATGCTTAAGGTAGGCTAATCATGTTTGGTAAGTTAGGTATATTAAATGCTTTTTCAATTTACTGTATTTTCAATTGAAAATGGGCTTCTCAGGATGTAACCCCATCATAAGTTTAGGAACATCTGAACCTCTTTTCTCTTTCATACATCCCAAGACAAATGTAAAAATAATAACTATAAAAAAGATAACTTTGGGTATTACAATTTGAGAAGGAAATATTATTACATATTAAATCAGTGCATTTTTATGATAATGGACCTAATTTCATATGATGCCTTGAACACATAAAACACTCTGCAAAATATGGTAATTAATAAGCCTGGTTTTCTGTTTGATAGCTTCCCTAGAAATATTAAACATGTGAAATGGGAAAAGTCTTTGATAGTTGGCTTTGAAATTTACATTAAATCAGTACCCTCATAGCTGTTGTATCACTCTGGAATCATGTCTGAGTTGTGATTTTGCAACAATCAGTGGTAGTATTCAAAGTAACACACAATACTTTGGTAGAATTTATGCTGTATCTGAAACTATAATGAACCTAGTCAGCTGCTTGGATCAATCAAGACTTTGTTTTAATTCAGAAAGAAAGCAGATGTAGATTTCCAGTTTGTTATCAGAGTTTGTGATCAAAGACATCAAATCAACTAAAAGTATTTATAGGGAGTGTGTGTGTGTCTATATGTGTGCATGTGTGTGTATGCGTAACAGAAATAGAATAAAGAGGAAGGAAAAATTACAAATTGAATTTTTATGGACTTACCAACAGTATCCAGCATTAACTAACTATAAATTCATGTTAATAATTTCCCAAAGCTGTATTTTAAGATATATTATTTCTGCCTTAAAATAAATGCACACATACATATAACTGAAAACATATTTGAGTATAGAAATACACAACATTACACTTTGTTCTTTACCCATCGCCTTCTTCTCAGATTCCTTTCTCTTTTTTACAATAACAATCCGAAGGCTAATAATCAGCAGACATCAAATCAAGACATGTTAGGAGTCTTAATAATACCTGAACCTAGAAGTGTGGACATCTTACTTGATATGTGTATGATGTTGGGTAAAACAAAACACAAAATTGTCACGAGAAGCCAAAGCTATTAAAACAGACCTTTACTTTTTCACTTTCTTTTAATTCACTTGAATGTTGAGTGTGGACATTGCATATATGGTAAGATTCATGCTGTTATTTCAAAGTTATATTATCAGCTACAGATACATTCTAATTTTTGCATTTATCCTTAAAATAAGTGATGCCCTTTAACATAATGATGTGTAATTATACCACACAAAAAATAATGGGAAAACTTAACAACTAATACGAAATATAAAAAGAAACCTAAAGACTAATTTTTGTTAAAAATGTTTAAGAGCATTAGACAATTTCTCCAATTACTTTTCACAAACTAATGACGTCCATTTGGGATACAGAAAACAATGGAGGAAGAAGGTGAAGGGGTACTAGGTTGAATGGCAAAATGGAATGGTTGTGTTTGTACATGGAAAACAAATAAGAGAACAGTAGAAGTTGCCTAATTTGCAGTTAGATTTTGTCTTGGCTATTGCATCTAATTGTTATGAACATTTGTGCTTAGCTTTTTGTATAGATATAGATTTTGTTGTTGTTATTTAGAGATGGGGTCTCACTCTGTCACTTACGCTTGAGTGCAGTGGCATGATCATAACTCAATGCAACCTTGAACTGCTGGGCTCAAGTGATCTTCCTGCTTGGTCTTCTGCGTAGCCGGGAATAGAACCACATGCCTGGCTAATTCTGCACTTCCATGACCAGCTAGTTTTTTTAAAAAATGTTTTTTAGAGAGAAGGTCTTGCTATGTTATCCAGTTTGGTCTTGACCTCCTGCCCTCAAGTAATCCTCCCATTCAGTTCCCTGAGTAGCTGGGATTATAGGTGTGAGCCACCAAGCCCAGCTCAGATGTATATTTTTATTTCATGTAGGTAAATACCTACAAGGAGAATGATTAGATTGTATCATAAATGTATGTTTTACATTTTAAGAAACTGCTAAACTGGTTTCCAAACTGGTTGTAATATGTTATGTTCCCAGAAGGGTATATAAGAGTTCCAGTTTCTCTATCTTACCAAAAACTATTATGGTTTGCTTCTTAATTTTAGCCATTCTGATGCTGTATAACGGTATCTCATGGTTGGCTTAATTTTCATATCTCTAATGACTAATGACATTGGCATGGTTTCATGTGGTTATTTGTATATTTCCTTCGATGAAGTATCTGTTCAGATACTTTCTCTATTTATAAAATTCTGTTGTTTGATTTCTTGTTACTGAGTTTGAGGGTTACTTTATATTCTCGATATAGTCCTTTATCAAATATATAATTTTCAGATATTTTTACCTGTCTGTGGCTTGTCATTTCATTCTGTTAATAATAGTTCTCTTAATAGTGTTTTTTTTTTGTGTGTGTGTGTATGTGAAGAACCAATGTTTTCAATTTTGAGGAAGCCAAACTTATCAATTTGCTTTTTTTGTGAATTATGCTCTGGTGTAATATCTAAGAAATCTTTGCCTAACTAAACTGTGTGTTTTTTGGTTTTTTTTTTTTTTTTTTTTTTTTTTTTTTGAGAAAGAGTCTCGCTCTGTTGCCTATACTGGAGTGCAGTGGCATGACCTCAGCTCACTGCAACCTTCGCCTCCCTGGTTCAAGCAAATTATCCTGTCTCAGCCTCCCGAGTAGCTGGGACAACAGGTGCCCGCCACCACACTTGGATAATTTTTGTATTTCTAGTAGAGACGGGGTTTCACCATATTGGTCAGGCTGCTCTCGAACTCCTAACCTCAGGTAATCCACCCGCCTTGGCCTCCCATAGTGCTGGGATTATAGGCGTGAGCCACTGCACTTGGCCATGCCTAAGTAATCTTAACAAAGATTTTCTCCTGTGCGTTCCTATAGAAATGTCATAGTTTTATATGATTTAACCTTATGTCTTTTTATATTTTGGGTTAACTTTAGTGTGATGTGAGAGATATGGACAAGAATGTGTTTATTTATTTTTTGATATGGATATCAAAGTGTTTAAACAAAAATTGTTGAAAAGATTATCCTTTTTAACTGAATTGCCTTTGAACCCTTGTCAATAAGAAGTTGTTTATGAATATGTATTTCATTTGGATTATTTTTTATATTCTGTTATTCAATTTGTCTATCTTTTTGACAATACAACACTGTCTTGGTAACTGCTATTCCACTAACTTTGCTTGTCTTTATGAAAATTGTTTTTGGCTACTCTCAGATCTTCGCATTTCCATTTGGACTCCCAGTTTGCGAAATTCTACCAGTAATTGTGCTTGGATTTTGATTGGCAATGCATTGAGTCAACAGATTAATTTGGGAATAATTAATATCTCAACAATATTGAGTCTTCTAATCCATGAACAAGGTATATCTCTTCACTTAGGTAATCTTTAATTTTTCTCCACACTGTTTTGTAGTTTCTCAGCATTGTTGTACCGGCTTTCCACAGTGAGCTTTGAAAGTTTGTATATGATTTCATATATGATTAAATTCAGGAGCATGTTTTTGGATTGACCATTTAATAGCTGTAGAATATGTAGTAACATCACTTCTTCTATTCCTAAAATGATAATATGTGTTTTGTCTTTTTGTTCTAACATGGCAGATATTTGTCAGTTTTATTGTTCTCAAACAGTAAGACTTTGGTTTCTATGGTTTTTCTCCTTTGTTTTCCTGGTTTTTAAAATTATGTTGTTTTCCTCTCTCATTGTTATTATTTTCTTTCTTCTACTTACTTGGTTTTAATTACCTCTTCTTTTACTGCCTTTTTAAGGTAGAGCTGAAGTCATTGACTTAAGACAATTCATTTTTTTAAATAAAGCTATTTAATGCAATAAATTGCACCCTAATACTGTTTTACAGCCTTTCACAAAATTTAGTATGTTACACTTTCTTAGTAATCAAGTTCAAAATATTCTGTAATATTCCTTTGGTTTTGTTTTTGACTTAGGATCATTTAGATATGTTATTTAATTTTAAAATAGCTATAGATCTTCCAATTATTTTTTGTTATTGATTTCTAATTTAATTCCATTAGGATTAGAGGCATATTTTTGATTAAATTTTTAAAAAAACTTTTAAAATGATTGAGATAAAACATTTTATGTTTTTATCTGATATCCTTTCTTCTGCTTCATCATTTCAGCTATTGACACTTGTGTATGCTTCACGAAGTTCTCGTGCTGTGCTTTTCAGCTCCATCAGGTCATTTATGTCCTTCTCTAGACGGATTATTCTAATGAGCAGCTCCTGTAACCTTTTGTCAAGGTTCTTAGCTTACTTGCATTGGGTTAGAACATGCTCCTTTAGCTCAGAGGAGTTTGTTATTACCCACTTTCAGAAGCCTACTTCTGTCAATTCATCAAACTCATTCTCTGTCCAGTTTTGTGCCTTGCTGGAGAGGAGTTGCCATCATTTGGAGAAGAGGCATTCTGGTTTTTGTAATTTTCAGACTTTTTGCTCTGTTTTATCCTCATCTTTGTGGATTTATCTACCTTTGATCTTTGGGGCTGATGATCTTTGGATGGAGTTTCTGTGTGTAGGGGGTGGTCCTTTTGTTGTTGATGTTGATGTTATTCCTATTTGTTAGTTTTTCTTCTAACAGGCCCCTCTTTTTGTAAGTCTGCTGGAGTTGGCTGGAGGTCAACTCCAGACCCTGTTTGCCTCGGTATCACCAGAGGAGGCTGCAGAATAGCAAAGACTGCTGCCTGATCTTTCCTCTGGAGGCTTTATCCCGGAGGGGAGCCCGCCAGATGCCACATATATGAGGTGTCTGTCGACCCCTGTTGGGAGGTCTCTCCCAGTCAGGAGGCATGGGGGTCAGGGACCCACCTGAGGAGGCAGTCTGTCCCTTAGCAGAGCTCCAGCACTGTGCTGGGAGAATCCTCCTTGTCAGGATCCGATGCTCTCTTCAGAGCCAGTTGTCAGGAATGTTTAAGTCTGCTAAAACTGTGCCCACAGCCACCCCTTCCCTCAGGTGCTCTGTCCCAGGGAGATGGGAGTTTAATCTATAAGCCCATGACTGGGGCTGCTGCCTTTCTTTCAGAGATGCCCTGCCCAGTGAAGAGGAATCTAGAGAGGCAGTCTGGCCACAGCCACCTTCCCGGGCTGTGTTGAGTTCTGCCCCGTCCTTAGCACTGTCAGGGGAAAACCGCCTACTCAAGCCTCAGTAATGGATGACGCCCCTCCCTAGATCAAGCTCAGCCGTCCCTGGTAGACTTCAGACTTCTGTGCTGGCAGCGAGAATTTCAAGCTAGTGGTTCTTAGCTTGCCGGGCTCTGTGGGAGTGGGACGCGCTGAGCCAGAACACTTGGCTCCCTGGCTTCAGTCCCCTTTCCAGGGGAGTGAACGGTTCTGTCTCGCTGGGGTTCCAGGTGGCACTGGGGTACGAGAAAAAAAAAAACAAAACACAAAAAAACAAAAAAACAAACAAAAAAAACCCACTACGGCTAGCTCATTGTCTACCCAAACATCCGCCCAGTTTTGTGCTTGATACCCAGGGCCCTGGTGGTATGGGTATACGAGTGAATCTCCTGGTCTGCAGATTGCAAAAAACATGGCAAAAGCATAGTATCTGGGCTGGATAGCACAGTCCCTCAAGGCTTCCCTTGCCTGGGAAAGGGAAGTCCCCCCACCCTGCTCCTTGCACTTCCCAGGCGAGGCGCCCCACTCTGCTTCTGCTCTCTTTCTGTGGGCTGCACCCACTGCCTAACCAGTCCCAATGAGATGAACAGGGTACCTCAGTTGGAAATGCAGAAATCACTTGCCTTCTGCATTGGTCTCGTTGGGAGTTACAGACCAGAGCTGTTCCTATTCAGCCATTTTCATTTTGCCAAATCCCGTGCTTTTTAGGTCATATATTCCCATTTGTCTGTTTTACTTTTGTTGCCTGTGCATTTGAAGGCTCAGCCATGAAATCTTTACCTAGACCAATGTTCTAAAACATTTCCCCCATGTTTTCCCCTAGTAGTTTTAAAGTTTTGGGTCTTACATTTATATCTTCCATCAATTTTTAGTTGATTTTATATATGGTGAGAGAGAGGGATCTTGTTTTATAATTCTGCACATGGACATTCAGCTTTCCAAGGATCATGTACTAAGCACAATGTCCTTTCTCCAGTGTATGTTATTGACACCTTTGTCCCAAATCAGAGGCTATAGATACATGGATTTATTTCTGGAGTCTGTGTTCTGTTCCATTAGTCTGTGTATCTGTTTTTATGCCAATACCGTGCTGTTTTGCTTCATAGAACATTGAAGTATATTTTAAAGGCAGATATCTGATGACTCTGGCTTTCTTATTTGTGTTCAGGATTGCATTGGTTATTCTGGGTCTTTTGTGGTTCCATATGAATTTGAGAATTATTTATTTCTGTGAAGATTGTCACTGGTTTTCTGACAGGGATTGCATTGAATCTATAAATTTCTGTGTGTAGTTTGGACATTGTAACAATAGTAATTCTCAGATCCATGAGCATGAGATGCCTTATCATTTCATTGTTTCTTCAATTTCTTTCATCAGTATTTTGTAGTTTTTCTTGTAGAAGTCTTTTGTCTTCTTTTATTTCTATGTAATTTATACTTTTTGTGGTTATTGTAAGTGGAATTGCTTTCTTGATTTATTTTCACCTAGTTCATTATTGCTGTACAGATATGTTACTGATTTTTCCATTTCTTCCCCCTTTGTATTTGTTATTTTCATACCTTTAAGTAAAATACATGCTATGAATGATTTAATAAGTTATTATTTTTATTAAACTATTATTTTAAAGCAATTAAATATTAGGTGGATGTAAAAGTAATTGCAGTTTTTGCTATTAAAAGTAATGGCAAAAATAGCAATTACCTTTGCACCAACCTAATATTTAAAAGTCATATGTTTACGCATGTAGTCAATATTTCTGTTGCTCTTCAATTTTTTCTGTATGTCCAGAATTCAATCTTGTATCAGTTTTCTCTTGCATGAATGATTTCATTTAACATTTCTTTACTTCCGTTATACTGGTAATAAATATTTTCAGCTTTTTGTATTTGAAAATGTCTGTATTTCCTCTTCATAATAAAAGCTATTTTCACTGGGTATAAAATTTCAGGTTGATAATTTCCTTCAGCATTCTAAAGATACTGCTCAACTGTCTTCTAGCTTACATTGTTTGCAATGTGAAAGCTTGGGTAATTCTTGTTTGTGTATAGTTTGAACTTTTTCTCTGCCTACTGTTAAATTTTTAAAAATCTTAAGTGTTTTATGCAATTTGATGATAATGGGTCTTTTTAGTTATTATTCTTCATGTTTTTGAACTTGTATTTTGTTTACTGGACAGGTATATATAATTGTTCATCAAATTTTTAATTTAATATTATTTCTTCATACATTTTGTCTCCTTGTATTAGTCTTCTCCTTTGGCAACTCCAGTTACATTTATATTAAGCCCCTTTAGTTGTTCCACAGTTCAGTGGCGCTCTTTTACATCTTATGTTTTTCTCTGTTTTACTTTTGATTATTTCTATTGCTATATTTTCCACTTTACTAATGTTTCCTAACCATTATTGAAGGATAAATAAAGAGAAAGCTAGTCGTAGCCATCTTAGACAGCTTTGTGGTCTAAGAAATATTTCCCAATGATATTGGGAAGAGATTGAACCAAAGTCAGATGTCAAAGGAGTCCCGTTGCTCCCAGGAACAGTTCTGTCTTTAGTATCACTGCAATGCTCAGTCTGCAATGCTCATTTCATGAGCTGTTCCATTGACTGGAAACAGCTAATGAAAGTGTGACCTGATTCAAATGTAACACTTGATTTTAAAGTGCAGCAGCTGAAACTCTTGCTCAATCACACATCTACACATGTTTTAGTACTCTGAGGCTACTTTATTAATTTTCTTGAATAGAGGAAATAAGGAAATATACCATGAATCATGGGAACAAGTTTCTCAATATCAGAAAAGAGGAGTTATTATATAGAAAAGGGGAAGCATAGATTGCATTGTTATTGCATTTGCTTTTTTTATTGACATATATGTAAAATTTACCATCTTTACCATTTTTAGGTGTACAGTTCAGTGTTATGAAAAAGATTTATATTCTTTTTTTCCTCTTTCTCTCCCCTCCCCTCCATCCTCCCAGACCCTGTTATTGCATTTGAATTGGAGTAATTAATATGAACTCATATTTTAAATATATATTTCTGTAAGTATAGAAATAAATACAAATATAGCCGGGTGCGGTGGCTCACGCCTGTAATCCCAGAATTTTGGGAGGCTGAGGTAGGTGGATCACAAGGTCAGGAGTTCAAGACCAGCCTAGCCAACATAGTGAAATCCTGTCTCTACTAAAAATACAAAAAATTAGCCAGACGTGGTGGGAGATGCCTGTAATCCCAGCTACCCGAGAGGCTGAGGCAGGGAATTGCTTGAACCGGAAAGGTGGAAGTTGCAGTGAGCCAAGATCACGCCACTGTACTTCAGCCTGGGTGACAGCGCGAGACTCAATCTCAGAAAAAAAATCAAAAAACGAAAAAAAAAAATATATATATATATACAGAAATATATACAAATACACACATACCACATTCACATACACACACACACATTTCCTAAAGATGTAAAATTCTCCTAGCATACTGATATTTGTTTTTAAATATTATTTTGAACTAAAAGGAACCAGGGCTCCTTGAATAAATAAATAGTTTATTTCAGAGCTGGGGCTAGCAATGAACATTCAATAATGTTGTAAGGTAAGGATATAAGGAAGTGTAAAATTATATATATACACACAAATATTTTATAAGTTTATATGCATATTACAAATATATGTTTATAAACATGTATATATTAATATATACACAAAATATAAATAGGCTGGGCATGGTGGCTCACACCTGTAATGCCAGTACTTGGGGAGGCCGAGGTGGGCAGATCACAAGGTCAGGAGTTTGAGATTAGCCTGGCCAACATAGTGAAACTCTGTCTCTACTAAAAATACAAAAAATTAGCCAGGCATGGTGGCGGGAGCCTGTAATCCCAACTACTCAGGAGGCTGAGGCAGTAGAATCACTTGAACCCAGGAGGCAGAAGTTGCAGTGAGCAGAGATCACCACTGCACTCCAGTCTGGGTGACAGTGCAAGACTGCATCTCAAAATAAATAAACAAACAAACAAATAAATAAAATACACACACACATCTATATATATAATATAAATATATTATACACAAACATAATATAATATTTTGGTATGCCAAAGATCAGCTTAATGGGATTCCCAGTGGCCAAATTTAGGAGACATTAAATATCAAAATAAATAATGATAATAAAGGTAATGGATTATAACCCACTGAATAAAGTAAAAATCATTGTGTCCACACCAATATTAAATAATAAACATAAATATGAGGAATCTCATATTTAAAGTATAAAGCCAGTAATTAAATGTAGAAGAAAATCAAGTTAGCAAACCACTATTTGACAACTATCACGATAATACTTGATTTATACAAGAATCATCAGAGGACAATTACTGGTGTAACTGTTGAGCATCAGGATTTTGCCTAATACCAAAGTAACTTTCCATGAAATAATCAATTATTCCAAAGAAACAAATTGTAATTTTTCATTGGAGGAGGCTGTAGAGCCACATTTATCAAGTAATCAAAATTAACCGCACTGGCAATGGGTCAAATTGAAACCATGTGTTACCTGGCAGGATACAAGGAGAAAAACATGACTTCCATAATACTCCTGCCAAAGATATATGATCTGAATTCATTTATGAAGAACTTCAGACAAATCCAAATTAATGGACTAACTAAAAATACCTGGATTGTATTATTCAAAAACTGAAGAGTAAAGAAAAACAAAATAAGACTGAATTAAGTGTTAGATATGGAAGGAAAATAAAGGGACATGAAAATTAAATTGAATATATTAGTCAGGGTCTTTGTTTAGCATAAAGATAATCGTACAATTGCAGAAACTTAATAAAGTTGATATCAAATACTGTAATTTTGTGGTATTGATAACTGTGCAGGAAATTATATTGGTTTTTCAGAAAAACACTGGTGTATTAGGAGCATCATATTTACAACTTAATCTCAAATCATTCAGAAAAAATTACAAACAGAGTGAGAGAGATAGGGACTAACAAAGCATATGTGATAATATGTTAACAATGGAGGATTCTGAGTGTATACTTCCTTATATTATTCTTGATAGTATTCTTGTAACTTTCTGTAAATGTGAAGTTAAGCCAACATATAAACACTCCCTAAAAGTAAAAATAAAGTGGTACATGATTTAAATTTACCAATCATATCTGGATTATTGGAGGAGAGGAGTGTTCCATAAAATTAGAAGCAGGCATTTTACTTAATAGACACATAGGAAATGAAAGAAGTCTGGTTTAGGAGATTCACTTTAGGTCACTGAAATCCTATTGAGTATATACCATGTGCTGCACAGTGTGCTCAAAATTGGAAAATGAAAGGAGGATAAGACCAGTGATAGAAAAAAATTTAGGATGTTATCATATGATACTGGAGCAATAGATCAAGATATCAATAACATTTTCTTTTCATCTAGAAACATGTTTGATCTGAGAGATATGCCAATGACATGACTTTTAGATAGATAAATGAGGATAAGACATTAGAAAGATGCCTGAGATGATGTCAAGGCCAAATAAGTTCTCACTAGTATGCTTCTACAATCAATTATGAAGGTTGCTTTTCAATCATAACTTCTGCAAAAAACAATTCCATTGAAAAATTTCTTTAAAATATTTTAGCACAAAATTTATACTTTTATAAAAATAATTCATACGTATTCTTAGTATGAAAAAAGGAAATGTGAATGTTTTCTTGTGGGAAACTGAAATATTCATTAATGTGTATTAACGTCATATTTATTAAATGCTTATCTTAGACTTTTCTAGATTCGGGACTACTAGAAAAATAAAATAATTGAGAATTCACTAAATAATTTTTAAATGGTTATTTTGAAAGTGTTTTATCTTTATTATTTTATTAAAATACACAGCAAAGTGAAAGTGCTAAAACCTCTCTAGGTTGAAAAGAGTAACATCTTGTTTTATTAGAGAAGTTACGCAAGGCAGTTTATCACATTAAAATAATGTAAGGATTAAATTGTAAATTTATATAAATATTTTGTGGGAATCATTTGTATGTCAGAGTTGTATAAACCTGTGTTTATTTCTGGACAAACAATGTTAACTTTTCAAGCTGACTGTGTTCCTTTGCTTTCTTGTGGCTCAGCAAAGTAAGAGGCTTTTTTGGGGGGAGAGTTAAATGAATTTATTTTAGTTCTAACTGAAAATTTGTCTTTCAGATAGCTCTCCTGAATACCAGTGCATCTGTCAAATTCTGAGTTCTGATTTTCATTTGACTCAATGCAATCACTATAATTGTGGTTTCAACAGCTAAGTTATGAGAAAAAGGAGGTTGGGGAGGATGATATGTTGATTAATTAGTTTGAGATTTCTGTGTAGAAATTCAAACAAGCAGATAAAAGCATCTGTTTTCAATTAAAGCAGGAAATCAGGATTAGAGCTAGAGATATCCAATATCCATTTATTCATCTATTAAATATTCATTTATTTCTTCTATGTGCCAAAAACTTCTCTATGTGTTATAAAGACGGACATGTAACACCAAATGAGTATATTCCCAAAGATATTACAATGTTGAAAGACAGGAGAATAGGAGCAAACTAATCCTTGCATAATTACTATTGTTATATGCTGTGTAATGATGTTTTATTCAATGATGAACCACATAAATTATATAGGTCCCATAACACCATATTATTTTTGTACCTCTTCTATATTGAGATAAACAAATACTTAAGTTGTTTTATAATTGCCTACAGTATTCAGTATAGTAACGTGCTGTATAGGTTTGCAGCCCAGGAGCAATAGGTTATATCATACAGCCTAGGTGTGTAATTGCTGATACCATTTAGTCTGTGTAAGCACACTCTGTGATTTTCTCACAGTGATGAAATTGCCTAATGCATTCTTCAGAAAGTTCGCCTGTTGTGAAGTGACACATGTTTGTATATATAAAATCTGAATAGTAGAAATAAGGCCCTAAATGGTTCCAGAGAAATAGAGGAAGAACAAGTAGGAATAAAGGAGTTCCAGAGAAATAGAGGAAGGACAAGTAGGAATAAAGGAGAAAAACTCCTTGCCATGGAAACCTTAAGGTATGATTGCTACACAGCATCAAATGCCTTAAAAAGCCCTATAGTGACTGAAGTTGGGGGTGTAAGAAAGGGCTAATATATTTCCCAAAAAGCAGTAGTTTAATTAGTGACTTTTACAAGTCTGGTAGAGGCTTGGAACTGAAGCAAAGCTTCAAAGATTTGATGAAGAAAAACATGGTGATGTCAAGGGAACTGAGGATAAACTATTCTTTAAAGATGTTTAGCAAGGAACCTCCATAGTGTATTCCATAATGTCTGTTCTAATTTACATTCTCACCATTAATGTACAAGCATTCTCTTTTAAAAGTGAAATAAATCAGATACAGAAAGAAAAATATTGCATGATGTTACATGTGAACTCTAAAACAGCAGAATTCACAAAAACAGAGCATAGCATGGTGGTTGTCAAGGGCTAGGGTAGAAGCAGGGGTGAGGAAAATGGGAAGATGTTGGTATATGAGTCAAAGTGTAAGTTTTGTAGGATTAACAAGCTCTACAGGGCTAAGTACAACATGGCAACGATAGTTGATAATACTGTATTTTGTGCTCTTAATATTTAGCGATCTTTAGTGCCCTCACACCACACACACACACCTGTGAAGGGACAGCTATGTTAATTAGCTTGACTGTAGCAGTTAGTTCACTATGTATATATACTTCAACATATCACATATTTTTAAATACATACAATTTATATAAAAACTTTAAAAATAAAACTATTTAGCAAAGAAGGAAAGGAGAAAGTTTACAGTCATAAGTAAACGGTTAGTGGAAAGAAGACGGGGAATTGATTTATTAGGAATGGCTCGTGGGAAATATAATACTATGGCAGCTGCTTTGTATATTTATTGATTCCCAACTTCAGAGAGAAGAAAAATGAATTTTGAGAGAAAACAGGAGCACTTGGTGGGGTATGAGGATATATTTCATAGCCTACTATGATCAGCATGCAGGCTGAAAAATCTTTACTCGAAGAATACAAAAATAGAAACAACACGATCATTAAAAAATAAGAATTTCTGTCATAAAAGGATACCATAAGGTAATTGTGAGAAGATATTTTTAGCTCCTACATCTGATAAGAGTTTATTTTCCAAAATATTTAAATAATTTCTGAACAAAAATCGTTAAGAATTGGATAAAGAAACCAACAGGAAAGAATAGAAGCCATACACAGATGTTTCACAGTAGACAAAACATTAATAACCAGTAAATATATGAAAGCTATTTAACACCTTTAACAGTCAGGAAAATCAAAGATAAAGTCAAAATAAGATAACATGAAACCCCACAGGATTAGGAAAATGTGAAATGTCCAATTCAATTTTTATTGAAAGTTGTAGCAATAGGAATGCTTATCTACTACTAATGTAAGGATAAATTAACACAATGACTTTGCTACCTAACAGAGTTGGAGATGTGCATACTTAAAACCTAGCAATTTTACTGCAAGATTATAATTGAGAAAATTTTCAAGTGTGCACTAGGAGATATTAAAGAACAATCATAATCCATTGTTTGGAATTACAAAAAAAAAAAAAAAAAAAGAAAGCAACCTAAATGTCTAGATGCAGGAGAATTATTAAATAAATTATAGTATATTACAATACGATATGAAGTACAGCAATATATATTAACAGGTCTTAGTATCAGAAAAATGATGCTCAATGAATGAAGTAACTGAGAGAATACAGATCAGTATTATTCCATTCCTCTAAGTGCCATAAAAACATAAACAAAATACTACTTAGGGGTACACACACAGTTGGTAAATATACAAAGTAGCACAAAAGAAAACTAAACTTTAAGTTTAGAATAACGAAAAATCTGCATAGGGAAAAATGGAGATTTCATAGAAAAGAGTATGCAAGTTTCTCAAAGGTATTTACGATGCTTTATTTCTTAATCTGTATAGATTATTGGGCATGCTATAGTTGATAGCATTGTAGTTGTACATCTATATATTACATTTTTTTACAGGTTGATATATTTCATAGAACTAATTTTTAAAGTGCTACGAATAGATGAATCCAAGCTATATCTATAAGCCTCCATAAATTCCACAGCCTTTCAGAAAGCTCACACCTTCACTATGTAAACTGTTGTCACCTTTTATAGTGACTCTCAGACTTCCGAGTTATACGTATCTGTCACTAACATTTCAAATACAGCGATAGTATTTTTAAAGAATACTTTTCTTCTGCCTGCAACACCATTTAGATGTAGGTATAATACAGGAAAAGGCCTAGAAGACATTTATAAGTACAACACTTTTATTGGAGGCTATAGTTTAAAATTATATTTAATATTAAATTGGACAATCTGGGTTTGAACGTCAGTTCTCACAGTTTTTAGTTGTCGTCTTAGGGAACTTCCTCTCATTCTTGTTTTCTCAGTTTGCTAATCCATAATGAAGATAACAAGAACAGCCCCACAAGAGACTGTAAAGTTTCTGCCTTTTGGAAAAGGTAGTCAAGGTTTAGCAGCAGTAAGAAGAGACACAGAAGAAAAGACACATTGTTAAATATTGAAGATATGGCTTCTAAGGACGGATAATTTCTGAGATAAATAGAATATTCAGTCTTATTTTAATATGCTTATGATAAAAAAAACTAAAATAGATGTTTTGATAGAATTCACACTATATGTTTGGCTTTGTATTTTAAAACACATCATGTTACTGGAAAAAAAAAAAAAGGCCGGGCAAGGTGGCACACACTTGTAATCCTAGCACTTTGGGAGACTGAGGAGGGCAGATCATCTGAGGTTGGGAGTTCAAGACCAGCCTGGTCATCATGGTAAAACCCTATCTCTACTAAAACTACAAAAATAAACTGGGTGCGGTGGCGCACACCTGTAATCCCAGATAACTTGGAGGCTGAGGCAGGAGAATCGCTTGAACTCAGGAGGTGGATATTGCAGTGAGCCAAGATCTCGCCACTATACTCCAGCCTTGGCGACAGAGCTAGACTATGTCTCCAAAAGAAACAAAAGAGAAATAAATGAAAAAGAAAAGAAAAAAAATAGACATTTTCTAGAGAACTTTGAAAACAGTAACTAACTTCTGATACTCAAAAAACATTTACAATTAAATATTAAAATTATTTATGCATAAAAAACATATTTTACTATTTACAGAGTTAGCGGCTTTTATAGAAAAGATAATTTAGGTTTCGTGAAGATAAGTAAAACATTTGGCTTATTTGATCTATATAAACAATCCAAATGTGAACTAGATTGTGCATATTCATATTTTTTGAAGTCAGGAAATATACTTTTTAGAATGTATAATAAAAGTCAATATTTTAATGTTAAAGATAAAGAAGACACTATAAATTTAGAAAAAAAATACATATATGGAATAGAAAAAAGAAAAACATGAAAATAGAGCCAATTTAGAGTTGCTTATTTTGGTAAAACCCTGTTTTATAAAAGAATATAAATGGAACATGTTCTTAAAATAAAATTTTACTTGAAGTTTCTAAAATTAACAGATACAAATGGATTTACTTTTGTGGAAAATGTTAGTGGGAAGAAGGAGTGCCTCCCTGCCACTGCACCCCACCTCTCCCAACCATACCTGCTGAACGTATTTTCATAAATTCAGAAAAACAACAATAACAATGTTCATTTTTCAGAATCTCCTCTGTTCAAAACGTCTTTGCTTCAAGTAAAGAGTATGCCATTGAGCCAAAATGCAGCTAGGCAGACCGGTTACTAACCTAAAATGAAATAACTCTAAATGGAAAGTATACTAAATATATAGATTGGAATGTTAAGAGTTTGATGGGTTACTTTGGACTGTAGATCACAGCTCAGAAAAGTAATGCTTGGTTTCTCTACTAAAGGGACTCTTCAACTCCTTATGGGGCAGAATATTGACATTTGTTGGGAGCTAGAAGAAAATGGCAATAAAACTGAGCTAAAGAGAGATCAGAATATAACCTACCCTCCTTCAAAGTGAAGCTTTCCTGGAAATGAAAGTATAATTGTCGAGTTTAGGGGATCTCCAAATTTTTTATATTATGTATCTCTATCTGCTAAATTTTTTTCAGTGCGTACCCTCTAAATATATGTATATTTATTTACGCCTTATAACAATGCACTATATTGCTAGAAGTTTCACCATATGAAATAAATCAAAACAGAATGTAAAAGAGGATGAAATAAAAGTAAAAACAAACAAATTGCAAATGTTTTTCTCCCATAGTTCAATATAGAGACAATTGTTTAGGTTCTTCATGTCACATTGATTTTGTACCCTCCATTGTAATGTCTGTAAAAGGAATAGTTTGGAGTAAATAATTTCCATCAATGGTAGATTTTCGTTAGATCTCCTAAGATAAAATCATGCATAATATTAGAGTGGGAAGATTATGAGATTTACATATAACATTTAAAAATAATAGTGCTGACAGGTCTTAAATATATTAAAATTGCATGATATGATTTGGTGGGAGATTCAAGTTCTTATTTTTAAAAAGTCTTTAAAGTTGTCTTGAACTAAATCAATTGAATGATTGCTCTTAATTTTATTTTAGCATATTTATTTTAGTTTTCATCAAAATCATCTTTTGGAATCATTTGAATTCATATTAGAGATATCTGATTTTGAGTGCTATATCAAAATATCTAACGTGCCCCCAAAATATATACGTCTACCATGTACCTACAAACATTTTAAAAAATAAAATAATTAGAAATGAAAAAATAAATTTAAAAGAGGGAAAACAAAAGACAAGTTAGACACGTTTATATGGGATGATCATAAATTGAAAAGCATTTTATAAGCTCATTAAAATTATAATTATAATTTATTGAGTGTGAAGTGATTTGGAATTATAAAAATCAATATATTTTCTTTCAAATATGTTTTTTGCCATAAGCAATGAAAAAATGCAGAGCTTTTAAAATAAAAAGGTGTTGCGCCACTCTTTCTGGTGATATCTTCATCTTAAGTAAAGATTGTTAAGTGAACAGTGAAACCTAAAGTCTCCAACCTTTATTTTAAAACTCTGAAGTCTCACTTGGTCACTCTTATTAACCTATAAGAGGCTTTTTGAATCAATATTACATAATTAAACAGCCATAAAATTATGGGATTTAAGTCACCAAGTAAAAAGGCTTTATTACTACAGTTTTAAGAAGAAAACGTAAAATTTTCCTTTTTACGGATTATGCTTTTATCACTGTTTGCTGACAAAGTCATGCTTTAATTATTAAAAGTGAAACTTTTTCAGCTATTCATGGACATGTGATCCACCTTCTAAATTTGAATTAAAAAAGAGTATATTTGTATTAGAAAAAGAGAATGACACTGTCAGGCTTAGACCAAGAATTCTCTTCCAAAAGAAAAAGAAGGTAAACAGAGCTTAAATAACAATAAAATATAGTTGGCTAAGCAGATTTCTGAAGTAAAAGGAAAATAATACAGATATCCCATTAATCTAATAAAATTAGTTTCTCTCAGCTTCCTTCAAACCTCCATGTTTTCTCAGTTTTAGGCATATGAAAAATTTGTTTTCTCTTCTACAATGTTATAAAGAGTTAATATTTTGACAGCAGGTATGTTTTGTTATTATAACACATAACCATCATTTTCATAATTGAGATCTTATCGAAACTATTGGAAAGAACTCCTCTGCTAAAAACAGAACAAGAAGATAATAATCATAAGAGTTGACATTTGTTGAATGTGAGTTACTATGACTAGTTTGATTATACATGGATCATCTTACTAAATTTTACCTCTGTCTTCTGAGTTAGGGGCTATGATTTCCCTTATTTAAAATAGAAAAAAGCAATCCATTTAGAAAGGCTAAATTACTTTTCTGAATTCACATACCTTGTAAATATTGAAACAATGAAACTTAGTCCTATCATCAAACTAATTCATTTAAAATTTCCAGCTATATCCAAATTGTCACACCAATTCAGCCTTTGGAATTTTGAATAGATTTTCAATTATGTTTAACAGATTGTTTTGAACGTACAGCATATATATTTGCTCTAATGAACTAGAAAGAACTACATTGTGTAGATGGTGAATGTTTATTATTTTGGGGGGTACATAGTAGTATACATATCTATGGTGTACATGGCGTACTTTGATACAGGCATTCAATGCATAAAAATCACATCATGGCAAATAGGGTATCCATTCCCTCAAACATTTATCTTTTGTGTTACAAAAAATCCAATTATAGTCTTTTATTTTTAAATGTACAATTATTTTGACTGCAGTTACCCTGTTATGCTATCAAACACTAGATCTTATTCATTCTTTCTAATACTTTTTCTACCCATTAGCAATCCCCACTTCCCTCCACTCTCCTACTTTTCTTTCCAGCCTATGATAACCATCCTTCTACTCTCTATCTCCATAAAGTCCATTGTTTAAAGATTTTAGTTCCTACAAAAAAATTAGAACATGCAAAGTTTGTCTTTCTGTGGCTGGCACAACATAATGATCTCCAGTTCCATCTGTAGTGTTGGAAATGACAGTATTTCATTCCCTTTTTATGGCTGAATAGTAAGTACTCCATTGCGTATATGTACCACATTTTCTGTCTATTCATCTGTTGACATACACTTGGGGGTCTTACAGATCTTGGCTACTGTGAACAGGTGTGCAACCAACATGGGAGTACAGATATCCCTTCAATATACTGACTTCCTTTCTTTTGAGTATGTACCTAGCAGTGGGATTGCCAGATCATATAGTAGCTCTATTTTTAGTTCTTTGAGGAACCCCCAAAACTGTTCTCCATGGTAGTCATATTAATACTAATATACATTCCCACGATATGGTTTGACTGTGTCCCCACCCAAATCTCATCTTGAATTATAGCTTTCACAATTCCCACATGTCATGGGAGGGACCCAGTAAAAGGTAATTGAATCATGGGTGAGATTTTTTTCCCGTGCTGTTTTTGTGATGGTAAGTTTCATGAGATCTGATGGTTTTATAAAGGAGAGTTTCCTGGTACAAGTTCTCTTCTCTTGCCTGCCACCACCCATGTAAGACGTGACTTTGCTGCTCTTTGACTTCTGCCATGATTATGAGGCATCCCCAGCCATATGGAACTGTGAGTCCATTAAACCTCTTTCCCTTCTAAATTACCCAGTTTCAGGTGTGTCTTTATTAGCAGTGTGAGAACAGACAAATCCACCCACCAAGTGTACAGGTTTCTTTTCTCCACATCCTCACCAGCATTTGTCATTGCCTGTCATTTGAGTAAAAGCCATTTTAACTTAGGTGAGATAATACCCTATTGTAGTTTTGATTTTTATTTCTCTGATGATCAGTGGTGCTGAGCACCTTTTCATATGCCTCTTTGCTATTTGTATATCTTCTTTTTAGAAATGTCAATCCATATCTATCCTCCATTTAAATCAGATTATTAGCATTTTTCCTATGGAGTTGTTTGAGCTCCTTATACATTCTGGTTTGTAATATCTTGTCAGATGGGTAGTTTGCAAATATTCTCCCCCATTCTGTGAGTTGTCTCTTCACTATAATTGTTTCCTTTGCTGTGCATAGTCTTCTTAACTTAATATAATCCCATTTGTCCATGTTTGTTTTGATTGCCTCTGCCAGTGGGGTATTTCTCAAAAAATTTTCAAGCAGTCCAGTGTCCTTGGGACTTCTCCCAATGTTTTCTTGTAATAGTTTTATAGTTTGAAGGCTTAGATTTAAGTCTTTAATTGATTTTAACTTTTGTATATGGCAAAATATAGGGGTCTCAACATTGTTTTCTCAAAAGACTGCAGTTTATTGTTTACATATTTGTAAGAACACATACTTTGAGTTCAGACTGCCTGAAATCAAATTCTAGCTAACTAGGACAAATTATTTAATTTCTCTTTACATCAATTTTCTCATCCATAAAATGGAGATGATATTGATCCAAGATTGGTGTGTTAGTCCAATCCTGCTACTATATCAAAATACCTTGATTGGGTAGGTTTATAAAAAATAGAAACTAATTTCTTACAATTCTGGAGGATGGTGCATCCAAGATTGAGGTACCAGCACATTAACAGAGTTATTGTCTGGTGAGGCCTCACTCTCTGCTTTAAAGGTGATGGTTTTATGCTGTTTTCTTACCTGGTGGAAGTGAAAGGAAGCTCCCACCAACCTCTTCTTTAGGTGCACTAATTCGATTCATGAGAAAGGAATCTTCAGTATTTATTCACCTCTTAAAAGGCCCTACCTCTAAATACTGTCACATTTGGGGATTAAGTTCTAACATATGAATTTTGGGGACACATCAGTATTCAAATCATAGCAGTTAGTCACAAGATTTTTGTGAGGAATAAATGAAACATTTGTTGTCCAAAAGACCACCAAAATGGCTGAATAGTAGAAAGGAAATTTTTATCGGTGATATCAGCTTGCAAACTGGGAAGAAGCAGTCTCTGATAGGAACTGAATGTGCTCTATCTTTGCAGAGGGAAAGGGCAGATGGGTTTTATGACTCACAGAGTCATACATATTCAACATGTTTCTGGAAAATGCAATACATATTTATGAGGGCAGTCAAGCATTTGCACAATGTGTAAACATGTATGTAACACACATCCCATGTTCAACTTGGGGTGGGGTTTTGGCCTTCAAATGAGGTGGCGTCTGGGTTGTAAATTACTTTAGGAGGGGGCTGACATTTTGCCTAATACCTCTTGTAGTTAGGGTGTTAGTTTACCAAGAGTATGGTTTTAATTATAGCCATAGGAATTTAGAAAGTTGTCATGGAAGCTGAGTCCTGAGCCTTCAGCCTGTAGGTAACTTTTTAGTTTTCTTAACCTTAGAATCCAGCTTATTTGATAAAGCAGCATCTATTTTTGTCTCTCTGATCATACAATGCATGTTAAGTAAAACTTCAATCATCTTAAGCTGTCACTGTTATTGTGGTTCTTGGGGGAGCACTTTTGAAAAGTGGAAAAGTTTATCAACTTTGGAAAGCAATTAATCTGCATAAGAAACTCAGCTCTGATCTTTCCTAATTATATGACCTTGGGCAAATACGTAATCTCTTAGAATATCACTTTATCTGTATTTTAGAAATATGTAAAAATTATTGCTCTTAAGACTACTAACTTAGATAACATATACAAAGTGCATAATAGTGTTAGCCACATTGTATATTCTCAATAATGTAAGTTTTTCCTTGATCTTCCCTAGGTACACAGGGAATTATATCTCTGATTTTAAATAAAATCAAAATGATAGACCCTTCTATTAAAAAGATGACTCATACTACTTAGTCCAAATTTTTGAGCTTTGAGAAACTCCAGTTTAATATTGATGTTTCACTTATAACCAAAGTACTATTTTGTGTATTGTAAAAGACAGTTGTTTTACATCTATTCAAAAAATACTTATTTAACACCTATCGGATGTCGAACAATGAATTAGGCTTTTATTATTAATACAACACTATGTCTGTAATTAAGCAAAGGTAAAAATTTTAGTATAATGTTCTAAGTGCTATGATGGTAAGATAAAAATATGAGTGACCATAATCATAAAAAGGATTAAATAGCTGGTATGCAAATAGAGAGAAGTTTGGGATAATGCCAGGGATAGAATCTGGATGGAACCTGGAAAAATGAATAAAAATGCTGTTAATTGAAAGGGGGTTAGCCTGAGAATGGGATAATGGATGGGATGTGGAACATCCTGGCTACTGCAGGAAACTATAAGAAGATGGATATAAATAGTCATTGGAGCATGAGCTAAGGGGAAATAAAAGAGTTTTGGGGGAAATAAAAGAGTTTTAGGGACACAGACCAGAGGTTTGGGTCTCATGCTAAGAAGCTCTGACAGTAGCTTTAAGGTCCCTTAAAGGAACCAAAGAGGAGGGAGACGAGTCAGTGCTCTTGTATCTTCCTCAGTTTTCATTCAAAACAACCTTTTAAAACATGTCTTACAATTTGAAGCTTTGTGGAATTAATTCATTGATAAATATTTATTGAGTGTGTGTCATGTGTCAGGGACAGTTCTAAGCACTAGATATTCAACCATGACCAAAACAAAAATGTCTGTCCATGCAGAGCTTCTCGTCTAGGGAGAGAAAGACAGTCACTAATTGAGAGAAATAAGTAAATTGTAAAATATCTTATATGGTCATTAGAACTAAGATAAATAATTAAATGAGAAGATAATGTGTGTGGGGAGTAGAAATTTAGAAAAGGTAGCCAAGAAATGTATAATTAAGAAACTGGTATTTGGGTATAAATAATTTAAAAATTTTAGCATAAACTATTCTGCTCTTTGAACTAGTAACCTTTTTTAAAAAATAACAGACTGAAGACATCATTTCAGTAAACAAATATAATCAAATTTTCAGTTAAAATGGATCAGCCTGGCTGCAGCATGTAAAATAGATTTAAGCTGGGCAAGATTCTAGGCAACAGAATCCATTCAGAGGTTGCTGAGAAAGTCCAGAATTCATGGCAAATTCCAGCAAAAATCATAGGGATGGGGAAGGAACAGTGGTAAGGAAGATAGGGCAGACACAAGAAATTCTTAGCAAATAAAATTGGCACAGCTTTGTAATGAAACACATGTAGAGGATGACAAAGCATAAAAGCTAGAATAATTCCTAGATTTCTGAATGAAGCTGTAGGGACAGATTTTAGCAAAAGAAAGCTTAAAAGTAGTATGGCAAGACTGTCAGCTTCGTGAAAATTCAGCTCACCAGCTATCGAGTATATAGTTCAGTAATATATTCCTGAATATAATGCCTGCCATATATAAATCCACTAACTGTTTTTTTCACTCAATGAATGAGTAGATTATATTTAATTTGAAGTGATTGGGACTCTGAGGAGTTAGATAAATGGGATGCTAAAGAACAAATCCTAGAATGAATATATGAATTTGGGAGTCAATAAAATCAAAGCAGTAGTTAAAACCAAGAAAATGAACAGAGATGCAAAAGCAATTATGTTTGCAGATATTGATAGACATGGATAGATGAGATATGTGAACATAAGCCCTAAAGTAGTGGGGCAAGAATAGTAAAGACCGATTATATCTTTCCTTTAGATTTCACTGTTGTGAGCATTTTACATTTCTTTATTCTCTCCTCTTTTTCCTTCCTTGCTTTCACTCTGAGAGTGAACTGCAGGCATTATGTTTCATCATCCCCAAAAACTTTAGTATGCATGTAAAGGGACACAGCTACATAAACACAGTACTATCATCAAAATTAGGATATTAGCACTGATAAAGTACAATAATCTAATTCACAGACTCCAGTCAGAAATCACTAGTTGTTCTAATGTCATTTATAGAAAAAGGTTCCTATTCAGGAGGATACACTACATTTATTGTGCCTCTTTCAATTTGGAAGAATTCTTCTGATTTCCTTTTTCTATCAGGATCTTGGCATAACTGAAGATTATAGGACAATCATCTTGTAGTAAGTTCCTCAATTTGCGGTTGTCTGTGTTTTTCCCAAAGTGAAATGCCATGGTCAGGTATAGCTTGAAAAATAGCAGCTGTAGCAAACTTCCTCTTCCTCTTGCCTCCCCCAACAGTGAAACTATGGTAACACTCATTTAACATAAAATTAAACATTTTAAAGTGAACAATGGCTACACCAGGAATGTTGACCACAATCTCACTGTCATCGCTACCATGCTCGGGAATGAGAAATAGTAAGCAAGTGAGTAAAAAAGGCACAACGCCCTCTTACTAAAAAGCAACTGCCCTACTGTTCATTAAGTTGTCTTCCATTTGCAATTCCGAAAAAGTGTATTCTATCGGTTATTGCCAGTTTTAATGGTTTCAATGGAGGGATAGTTTGAGTGCCTTACTCTGCCATTTCCATGATGTTACTACTATAAAAATATTGTCTTGTACATTTATCTATTGTCTGTGATGTTTAATCTTTACCAACATATTGAATTCTGAATCTTAAATAGAAATTCAGTTCTACTTCTTTATACACGTATTTGTGTTTTTATGGAATATGATTTGCCTTTTTGATGTCAAATGTGTTCATATTCTTCAGGCTTTCTATAATCAATTACTTGTTTTATTTCTTTCTATTGAAATTTGCATTTAATATCTTGGTGTAGAGCCCTGAGGTAAGATTCACTTCCACAATGATCTACACTGTTGGAAATGGATAAGTACCAATTTTAGTCACCCATAAACATTCAAGCACTACAGAGGGGGGCATTGATACAATATCATGACCATTTATATAACACACACAAAAAAATCTTAGAACACAGCTGATTCTCTTTATCTGTGGGTTTTGCATCTATGGATTCAACCTAATGTAGATTGGAAGTATTTGAAAAAAGGTAGATGGTGGCATCTGTACTGAACAAGTAGAGTTTTTTCTTGTCATTGTTCCTTAAACAATATAGTATGACAAATATTTACATAGAATTTACATTGTATTATGCATTATAAGTAATTTAGAGATGATTTAAAGCACACAGATGTATATAGATTATATATGCAAATACTATACAATTTTATTTTATTTATTTTTTGAGATGCAGTCATGTTCTGTCACCCAGGCTAGAGTGCAGTGGCGCGATCTCGGCTCACTGCAACCTCCGCCTCCCGGGTTGAAGCGATGCTCCTGCCTCAGCCTCCCAAGTAGCTGGGACTACAGGCTTGCACCACCATGCCCGGCTAATTTTTGTATTTTTAGTAGAGATGGAGTTTCACCATGTTGGCCAAGGATGGTCTCGATCTCCTGACCTCGTGATCTGTCTGCCTCGACCTCCCAAAGTGCTGGGATTACAGGCATCAGCTACCGTGCCCGGCCTACAATTTTATAAAGGGACTTGAACATCTAGAGAATTTGCTCTCTGTGGAGGGTCCCAATCTCTCATGGATACTGAGAAAGTTCTGTATTTACTATTTAAATTTTAACAAGAGTTTGCTTTGGTACATGTATAAATCGGACCATGCATTTCTACATAACTGATTCCAAGAAGAGGATGCATAAACATCCCTTAAGATAATACACATACATTTGGGGCTTTCTGGTTAGCATTTCTTTTTTTATTTAACAAAAATTAACATTTATCTGTATTTTTCTGATACAACAGATTAATATAAAAAAAGGTTTAGTTTTTTAAAATTTAGTTCTGAATGAAATTGTTCAAATTAGAAAAGAATTGTGTTTAGTTAATACAATTGACCACAACCAACCGTAAACATTACCTCAACCATATAGTCACCAATAAAATTAGTTCAAGTGATGATGCTTATTACTCTCTACACGCTATTGCTCACTCCAACATACACCTGGTTTGAGTAATCATATAACGTAAGGATTCAATTTAGAAACTTAAATTATATGTTGAGTGAATCAGGCCAGACTCCTTTTTTAATGGAAATAATAAATGATGGAAGCTATAATTTCATTACAAAAGAAACATTTTTGGGTTAATTGGATTGAGATAACTGAGTTTTCACTAAGTTTTTGAATTCCATTTTTTTTCTTTTCAAGCTTATATAGATTTTATTTTATCTCTACAACCATATTTAACTCTTTGATTTTCTTAAAATTCTCAGAAAAATATAACAGTTTTTTTTCAATCTGCTTAGCCATGTTTTATAATTTTATTTTTTGCTATTTTTTCTTGACAGCTGCCAAACAACAGATAGCTAGTCCATTTGGCTTGCACACCAAGACCTGCTTCTCCTGTATTTTGCTCCACTGCATTGAGATCTTTTATTAATGTCTAACTACAGCAGCCTCATGTCTCTGGACTGTAAATGAGAATTACTCAGGGAGCGGTCTGGAATTTGTTCCATTACAAACTGGAACAGGGCCAAAGGCTGACTACTTGGTTTTGAGTCTAGTGACAGGTTTAGTATCTGATTTCTCAAGAAGCCAAAGATTTGAGACACATTAAAAACCTGCCCTGTTCCTCAAGATCTGCGATATTATAATCTGAAAAGTCAGCTATTATCTTCTGAATTTGACAATTGGTGGTATCAAATAAGAAGATTATATGGAAATTCAAGTGCACCTAAAAGAGAGGCAAAATAAAAAAGAATTTATTTTTTTCTCTGCATTTGGTTATATGAGGATAAAACTCTTTAACTCCAAGGAGGTGAGTTGCTGAAATTGTAATTTAATATTATCTAGGCACAAAATTTTTAAATATGTTAAAATGAGATAATACAGGAGATAAGAACCTAGGGTAAAAGGCACAGCCCTATTTTAGTCTCCTGGTCAATATATTGATACAATCAAATACTTTCACTATGTGTCAGATATTATACTAGAAACTTTGCATATATTATTTTAATTAGTCTATATGCTAACTTTATGAAACAGCTGTTTTTCTTCCACACTTTGTACAAGTGCAAATAGAAGATTATAGACCTTATGTAACTTGGTTAAGTAACATTCTCATGAATAATACACTAGTAAGGAGAGAGTATAAATTCATTATCCTTTTGAGGTAGATATCCTATACCATAACACATTCCATATGAATAAAAGGTGATCTACATCTTCCTTTAGATGTCATAAAGAGGAAAACGATCTGATAATTCATGTAATTTCATCATCATCTCCCTAGAGATAAAAGTATTAAAGCCAGAAAATTGAGGCAGTATGTCTATAGGCATACAGGTTATATCTGATAGAAATTGATACAACTTTGTACATGACTTCATAACTTTTAGTCTTATGTTTTCATTTATCATGTGAAAATGTTCAAAATTTAAAAAAGAAAGCTCTGAATTGTACTGAAGAATTAGTGAATGGTTCGGAACAACTGGACAAATAAAATTCTGGGGAATTGGAGATGGTGATATGGTCAGTAGAGAAGGCACTATTAGTAGAGGTAGCAACCCAAGAGGAAGAAAGTCATCCATAGTTGTGCCCACAGTTTGCTATCATCCTTTTCTCTAAAACAACAAATCAGTCTCAGATGAGTATTTTATAGCACATAAGCATGTTGTGATAGTTAATTTTTTTGTGTCATGTTGACTGATCCACTGGTTCAAACATTCTTTGGGATGTTTCTGTGAGGGTGTTTTTGGATGAGATCAACATTTAAGTTGGTAGGCCAAGTAAAGCCAAATATCTTCCCTCATGATGTTGGGTGTGTTTCATCTAATCAACTGAAAGCATGCATGGAACACAAAAGCTGATCCTCCCCTGAATAAGATAGGATTTCTTCCACCTGACTGCCCTGAAATTGCAATTGGCTTTTGCCTGCCTTTGGACTCAAACTGGAACATCAGCCCATGTGTTTTGAGCTTACTGACCTTAGGTAGAAAAATACACTGTCAGATCTTCAAGTTTTTAGGCTTAGGACTCAGGTTTGAACTACCATTGACTCTTCTGGGTCTCCAGCTTTCTGACTCACCCTGCAGATCAGGGAACATGGCAGCCTCCATAACTACATGAAATAATTCCTTGTAGTAAATCTTTTTATTATACATACATCCTATTGGTTCTGTTTCTGTAAAGAACCTTGACTTATATATATATATATATGTTCTTTATATATATATTCTATAAAGAACCTTGACTAACATATATATATATATATATATATAAAATTACCTATTTCTACTTTTAGTATGCGGAGTTTCATTTCTTTTATTATTCTGATTAGGAGGAATAGTCTATATTTTTAAATAAAAAATTAATTCAATTAAGAAGATGTCATAAAATGCCAACTCCATAAAATTTGTGTATTCTGGCGGGGGCATGGTGGCTCATGCCTGTATTCCCAGCACTTTGGGAGGCCAAGGTGGGTGAATCACCTGAGGTCAAGAGTTTGACAACAGCCTGGCCAACGTGGTGGAACCCCGTCTTGCTGAGGATGCAAAATTTAGCTGGGCCTGGTGGTGGGCACCTGTAATCCCAGGAACTAAGGAGGCTGAGGTAGAATAATTGCTTGAACCCAGGAGGCAGAGGTTGCAGTGAGCCCAGATTGAACTATTGCACTGCAGACTGGGCAAAAAGAGCAAAACTCCACCTCAAAAAAAAAAAAAAAAAAAAAAAAAATTGTGTATTCTGAAATTAAGTCATACTATAAAATATGAAGTAAAATGTGATATATTTTGATTTTTATTTTGGCTTTGGTGATCTATATTAATGCTGTCCTACAAACTATCAATTATGGTCCTTAGCTGTTATTACTTGGGTTATAAAATTTGTTTATAAAATTTCTTGAGAAGTAGAAAGGATTCAAGACCTTTTTCTGTAATATACTACTCCTCTAAAAAATACCTATAGAAAAACATTTTGTAAATTTCTTCTTTAACCATTAGCCCTACATATATTTTACCTTTAATAAATATTTGATGGCATAGTCTTAAAGAGTTATTTATGTATTCATTTTTCAGTCAGTATAGTTTGATTTCAAAATCAACCATGATATAAGCAAGCAAGTACATATGTACAAAATGAAAACATCATACAGTGAACAAAGAATATAGATTTAACTAGTTCATTAAAATTTCCCTCTGACTTAGCTGGGAAATATGACATCAAGAAATTATAAATGCATTATAAACATCATAATTTAATAGCAGAAGGTTCATAAACTTAAGATAAATTTTCTGTGGAACTACTAATAACTACTACCATTTATTGCAGGCATATTATATGCCAGACATTACACTAAGAAAGTTGTTATAGGAAATTAGAGGTGGATCCCCTTCCTAGACCAGATGATATTTTGATCCTTTTATTGATGACAGTTGCTGTAAATTTCAGGACACCAGCAAAGACTAGCCAAAGAGTTTCACCAAATATTTTACTCGCTAATAAGTAAATATTAACTTATTAGTTGATATTTTCTGTACTTCTTTGGCTCTCAGGCTGAAGGTGAGTGGCTGCACTTAAAAGAGTTTAGTCCAGGACTGATGACAAGGTTTTCTATATTTTAGATCAGTGTTTCTCAGTTTTGGTTGACCTATACAATCACCTAGGCAACTTTTTAAAAACACATAGTCTCAGACTTCCTTCTCAGAATTTCTAATTTAAATAATCTGATGTTTGCCATGAAATATTTTTTGAAGACTTCCCCCTATATTCTAATGTACAGGTGAACTTCAGAACTACTGGCACAAATGGAGAGGCAATGGGTCCTCTTTTTAACTCTCTTCTTGGCTAAAAAGGGAGAGAGTTGCTGGAATTCAACTCTCTCCTCAAGCTCTCAAAGCTTATTCTCAGTAGATATTATTTGAGAAAAAACACATTATTTCTCATCTTGTTGATGCTATTTGACCTTAAATGCAAGAGAAATCCTCTTCCTAAATAGAGGAGACAAAAAGACAAGTCAAAAAAAATACTTAAACCAAGGAACTTTAAGTACAAAATTTGCATCTGTTATTCATTCAAGTACAAATATAGCTCTTGTTCCAAAAAAGGAATGACAAAAAACACAGGATGCATTGACATTTGGCATACTTTGTATAGGATCAAGTGTAATACTCTTTATGTCTCTCACAAGGAGGAGAGATTATTACAGGAGCAAGCTATGGGGGAGGGTGGCTTAGGACTGTGTAAAATTTTCCTAAGGATTAACAGATTACACAAAGCAAGAGCCACTGGACAAGACTCTGAAATCCCACCAAAGCTCCATTTGACAGATTCTGTACCCTGGCACGGATCAGTCAGCAGAAAGGATGTGGTGCTGTTTTGTAATTGTTCTACCTGTGAATAACATAGCTCTTAACTACTTACTAGTCTCATTGCCTTAAACTACATAGTTAACCTTTGTGTGCCCCAGTTTCCTCTTCACTAAAATGAGAATAATAGTACCTTATTAGGTGACTAAGGAGATCCAATGCATTATTATTTGTAAAGTGCTCAAAACTTCCCCTAAAAGTTAATAAAATATAAGGGCTTGTTAAATAAATGAAAAATTAGACCCTTTTTCAAAAGCAAACTGTTTTGGTTCTGCAAGAGAAAGTTCTGTATGTTCAATTACAGGCCTCCAAATATTCCTGTCATCTCTATTTGATTTGGGTATTACAATAATTCTACATAGTAAATTTTGTTCTGCCTTCAAAGATAAAGAAAGTGACCCTGAGAAATTAAGTACTTATACAAATTATATACTTAATAATTTGCAAAGCTGGAAACTAGTTATCACTTACAGCTGGTGTAAGGATTATGCTGTTACTAAAAAATTAACTTATTTTATGATTCCATATATAATAAAGTAGAATGTAGGGTAAATGGCATAAAATCACTAGTAAAAGGGCCATTTCCTTATCAACCTGGATGTTTTACTGAAATTGCAGTACCCTTTCCTCTAACACTTTCTATCTCCTTCTCCTCCATTTTTTCCTCTTGGCATTTAATACTGTTTAACTTATTTATTTCTCTTATTTATTTTCTGAATTTGTATTAGTTTGTAAAATCTACAAGGTAGGCATTTGGGGTCCATTTGTTTTCAGTGCACAAGTATAGGCAAGCAATAAATATTACCTGAAAGAACAAATGTATGAGTCCTCCTTTTCCTCAGCAAAGATAGACTTTTTTTTGAAATGTTATGAAGATATTTACTGTTAATTTATTGTTCAATAGAGTTTGACGACCCTAGATGGGTGAATAATTAAATTGGCAGTAACATGACCCTTTCAGTTGTCTCATAAATTAACTAAACCATTAGAAGATAGTGAAGTATAATCAGTTACTATAGTGAAACCTTGAGCAATGCAGGTGCTAGGGGGTGCTGATCCCCCATGCAGTCAAAAATTGCATATAACTTTTGCCTCCCCACATATTTAACTACTGATAGCCTACTGCCAATAGTTGACTGGAGGCCTTACTGATAAACAGTTGATTCACATATATTGTGTATGTTATATGTATTTTATATTGTATTCTTAAAGCAAGCTAGAGAAAGAAAATGTTGATTTAAAAAGTAGGAAGAGAAAATACATTGAAAGTATGGTACTATATTTGTCATTACCATAAGTATATGTAGTCTGTTTACTAGATGGCTTATCTGTCAGTAACGGGCAGTTGCAGCTGAAGATCTCAATCTTTGGTACATATCAAACGTTAACATTTTCTTGTAATGTCATGATTTTCTCTGCTTCTTGGGAGAACTTCCAGCATCACTAGTTGCACTTCGTATGGGTCTCAAGGTGTTATTCAAGTTTTACCATATGGCACTGAGTGAAAAATATGTAAGAACATCCAGAGATCACTCTTTACTCTGATACACAATTTACTGGAAAGACAACTGCTCATTTGGAGTTGACGAGTATCACAGAGCATTTTAAGTGGATACTCAAAACCCTTGAGCTCACTGCAATAGCAACAGGAGGTGGCTACAAAATCGTTACAGTAATATACTATGTACTACAGTTAATTTTATAAAGTTATGACTTAATCATATATCTTTACCTTTGTTTACATTTCTACCAACTGCAAATGATTCCAAGTAGTCTGTGTTTGTGTGTGCATAAATTTTGATAAATTTTAACTTTTTATAAAAAAAATCTGTGGATATTTTATAGTAGTAAACGATGAAATAGACAAGTAGCTACATATATTTTATGCATTCATAACACACTTAACTATTTCTTAATTTTGTTGAGAGTTGTATGCTACTTTTTTTCTAAAAGTTTGTTCACATTGTCTAACACCCTCCCACACACAAATTTTTCCAATATACTGCAAAATATCCATGTATAAGTGGACCTGCACAGTTGAAATCTATGTTGTTCAAGGGACAACTGTACTTGAAATCTTTTACAAAAGTTACAATGTTAATAGTTGTATAATACTTAAAATATCTACCAGTGATTATTCTAAGTGCTTTATATCTATTAACGCATTTAATCCTCAGATCAGCCTTATGAAATAGATTATATTGTACACACCATTTTAAAATAGGAAATTGAGACACTGAGAGGTTATGTGCCCAATCTCAGACTACTAGGAAGTAGGGGAGCCAAGCTTCAACCCCATGGAGTTTAACTTCAGAATGTATACTCTCAGTCAATCCACCGTGCTGCATATATTACTGTAAATTCATATATTTGGACTATTGGATGGCTATGTGCCTATTATATTACTGTAAATCTATATATTTGGGCTTTTAGAAATGAAACACTAAGAGGTTGTTTTAAATTCTCAGAAGCCTGACTTGTAATTTTACCTAGGAAGAAGCCCAATCCACTTTAGCATGAATGCCTTCAAGTGGAGTTATTATTCTCTATCAAATATGAGCTTTGAATCTTATCAGATAATTCGAAAGCACTTGTAAAACATTCAATAGTTCTTTAGCAAATCATAAAGAAAGATTGACCGGGGTGACATTTGCATTTTTAGGGCAAGAGTTAACTTACCGTATTGTCCATAATACAATTACACAATTACTGTGTTGTCTTATTTATGAAGACCTGAGTTACACCCATAGACCTCTTTAGGATAACATAGTAGCAAAGAATACTGCCAAATATCTAATCAGTTAATATTTTGGATGGGTGGCTTGTGACCATCAGTAAATATATTGGTACATACCTTGCACTTACATGAGTTGTAGTTTTTTGTGACTAATATTGTATTGCAGTTCTAGAAAACTGAGCTTGTTTCACTCTGTTTAAGAGACTAAAATTTTATACATACATAAATGTCACAACTACAGCTCAAAACTGTACCTTTGATAACCTGTCATCTTGTTTGTCTATATACTGCTAAGGTCCTATGCAATATATATAATAAGAATATCATCTTGCATTCCCTAAACTATAAGGTTAGGTAAAATTTCATGGAATCCTCCATTTCTAAAGTTTATGCAAGCCCAAATTATTTTCATTTATTTATGCAAAAACCCATGGGGCTTGTGTCTAATATTTCCCTGGGTTTAATTTTCTACCACTTTAATTCAAGCACATAGTTCACCAAATTTCAAAGCAAACAAAATTATTATTTATATATGTGCAAATAGACTATATTAAACAACTTGGGGTTGAAGATATTTCATATTCTTTATCCTACAGTTAAGAATTTATTATTGTTCTTAAAGATTTTTTACCACTCTACCCATTCCTTTACTTTCCTCCATTACTACATGAACGTCATGTAAAGTGATCCAATCCAAACAGAAAAGTAAAATTTTAAAAAATCTGATTAAATGTCCAGTTATAGTAATGACAGAGGTACTTTTATTGAACTAACTATGCTGAAGGCAATAGCTACAAACACTGGGCAAAGTACAAAAAAAGAAAAACCTTACAACTGTATGAAGGCACTGCTGAGTAAACAAAATCAAGCAGAAACCAGAGTAGATGAAACTCTTGAAAGAAGGGATGCAACACTAGGTGATATGTAACTTTAATTAGTCTTTCCTAGAGGATATTTTCCCATCTACTGGAAGGGTGGGGTTATAATAGAACATAAAGAGATCAACACTCTTGTTAGATCAAAGTATTGAAGGATCGAGTTCAGAAATGCCAAAGTAGACACATATTAAGGAGAAAAGGTGAATTCCCAAGAGAGATACATAGTTTGAGGAGTCCCAGTAGCTAATACATAAGCTATGCCCCAAATACTCTGTGGAAGACTGAACTTCACATGAGAAAAAGAGATTCATAATTACCCTGTAAAACTAGTAGCTAAAATGTCCAAAAGCAAAAAGAAATTATTCCTGTTTTCCATCACAACGAACACAGAGTTTAGTATTTGAGTCATGCCACATGAGAGGGAGTAATCACCACTGGGCTTTCTACAGAACCATCTTATAAAAACAGAATATGAAAACCCTAAAGTTGAACATAGAGCAGTTTGTAAATGTCTGATAGAAGATAAATCATTACACATCAGAGTCAAGGTTCTCTACAATGTATAATCCTCGATGTCCGATGTCCAATTGAAAAAGAGTTATTAGACATATGAAGCAGAAAAATGTAACCCATTGTCAAGAGAAAAAAAAACAGTGAAGATAATCAGAACATGAGATGCCACAAATGTTAGAATGAACAAATAAACAGCATTTCTGAGCAGACAAGTAATGCATTGCTTAAAGATTTAAAGAAAACGTATTTTTAAGCAGATGAGTAACTAAATTGAGAAATACAAACTATAAAGTAGAAGTAAATAGTCATTTTTTAACGTACTGTAATATAGAAAGTAATAAATTTATGGCATAGGCTTAATCTCAGATTGCTGAAAACAGAAGAAAGGGTTAATTCACTTGAAGCAGAATAGAAGTGATCCAAAATAAAAAGGAGAAGGCAAAAAAATGGACAAAAATAAAAAGGCTTTGCAACCAGCTGGATAATAACAGACAGTGTAATATCTATCTATATATAAAACATACATTACATATATATGCCTGTATGTATGTATATGTTATATATAAAACAATTATTATATATAATTTGAATGCAAAAAGAAGAGAAATAAATTTTTAAAAATTTAACAAAATTTATAATATTTTTAAAAACGAGTTAAAATTTTTCCAAATTTGGTGAAAAACACCAGTTTCTAAATCCTCAAATCTGAATAAACTAATAGTAGGACAAGTAAAAAGTCAAATAACTGAAGATAAACGTAAAGGGAAAAATCTTGAAAGTAGTAGGAAAAAAATGATGCATTGCCTATGCAGGAATAATGAAACAAATGACAGTGGGCTTCTCATAAGAAAATATCAAGCCGAGAAGATTCTGTTCCACTGAAAACTAGTTTTAACATGTTGAAAGACAAAAAACATAAAACAAAATTCAAAAACAAAATTGAGCAATCTCAAGTTCCATATCAAAGAAAAATATTAATCAAAAGTGAAGATAAAATTAAATCATCTTTTAAAGGAATGAAAGCGGAGATAACGCATCACCAGCAGACCTATACTACATAAAACACTTAAGGAAGTTCTTCACATTAAAGAAAAATGAAATCAGAAGAAATTTGAATTTACAGAAAGGAATAAAATGCCCTGGAAATTAAAAATAAGTGGATAGGGGCACGCCCAAGATGGACAAATAGGAACAGCTCCAGCCTCCAGCTCCTAGCATGAGCAACACAGAAGATGGGTGATTTCTGCATTTTCAACTGAGGTACTGGGTTCATCTCACTGGGGTATGTCGGACAGTTGGCACTGGTCCTCGGGTGCAGCCTGACTAGGAAGAGCTGAAGCAGGGCAAGGCATCGCCTCACCTGGGAAGTGCAAGGGGGAAGGGAATTCCTTTTCCTAGCCAAAGGAAATTGAGATACACAACACCTGGAAAATCTGGTAACTCCTACCCTAATATTTGGCTTTATAAAGAGTCTTAGCAAACGGCACACTAGGAGATTATATCCCACACCTGGCCCAGAGGGTCCCACGCCCACAGAACCTCCCTCACTGCTAGCACAGCAGTCCGAGATCTAAGTGCAAGGCGGCAGCGAGCAGGGGGAGGGGTGCCTGCCATTGCTGAGGCTTAAGTAGGTAAACAAAGCTGCTGCGAAGCTGGAATTGGGTGGAGCCCACCACAGCTCAACGAGGCCAGTATGCCTCTGTAGACTCCTCCTCTGGGGACAGGGCATAGCTAAACAAAAAGCAGCAGAAACCTCGGCAGAGGTAAATGCCCCTGTCTGACAGCTTTGAAGAGAGCAGTGGATCTCCCAGCATGGAGGTTGAGATCTGAGAATGGACAGACTGCCTGCTCAAGTGGGTCCCTGACCCCTGAGTAGCCTAACTGGGAGACATCCCCCACTAGGGGCAGATGGACACCCCACACGGTGGAGTACACCCCTGAGAGGAAGCTTCCAAAGCAAGAATCAGACAGGTACACTCGCTGTTCACCAATATTCTATCTTCTGCAGCCTCTGTTGCTGACACCCAGGCAAATAGGGTCTGGAGTGGACCTCAAGCAATCTCCAACAGACCTACAGCTGAGGGTCCTGACTGTTAGAAGGAAAACTAACAAACAGGAAGGACACTCACACCAAAACCCCATCAGTACGTCACTATTATGAAAGACCAGAGGCAGATAAAACCACAAAGATGGAGAAAAAGCAGGGCAGAAAAGCTGGAAATTCAAAAAATCAGAGAGCATCTCCACCTCCAAAGGAAGGCAGCTCATCGCCAGCAACGGAACAAACCTGGATGGAGAATGACTTTGACAAGTTGAGAGAAGAAGACTTCAGTCAATCAAACTTCTCAGAGCTAAAAGAGGAACTATGTAACTAGCACAAAGAAACTAAAAACCTTGAAAAAAAGAATGGATGAATGGATAGCTAGAATAATCAATGCAGAGAAGACCTTAAAAGAACTGATAGAGATGAAAACCATAACACGAGAACTACGTGACAAATGCACAAGTTTCAGTAACCGACTCGATCAACTGGAAGAAAGAGTATCAGCAATTGAAGATCAAATGAATAAAATGAAGCGAGAAGAGAAGTGTAGAGTAAAAAGAGTAAAAAGAAATGAACAAAGCCTCCAAGAACTATGGGATTATGTGAAAAGACCAAAACTATGTCTGATTGGTGTGCCTGAAAGTGACAGGGAAAATGGAACCAAGTTGGAAAACACTCTGCAGGATATCATCCAGGAGAAATTCCCCAACCTAGTAAGGCAGGCCAACATTCAAATTCAGGAAATATAGAGAATGCCACAAAGATACTCCTCGAGAAGAGCAACTCCAAGACACATAATTGTCAGATTCACCAAAGTTAAAATGAAGGAAAAAATGTTAAGGGCAGCCAGAGAGAAAGGTTGGGTTACACACAAAGGGAAGCCCATCAGACTCACAGCAGATCTCTCAGCAGAAACTCTCCAAGCCAGAAGAGAGTGGGGGCCAATATTCAACATTCTTAAAGAATTTTAAACCCAGAATTTCATATCCAGTCAAACTAAGTTTCATTAGTGAAGGAGAAATAAAATCCTTTACAGAAAAGCAAATGCTTAGAGATTTTGTCACCACCAGGCCTGCCCTACAAGAGATCCTGAAGGAAGCACTAAACATGGAAAGAAACAACAGGTACCAGTCATTGCAAAAACATGTCAAAATGTCAAGTCCACTGATGCTAGGAAGAAACTGCATCAACTAGCAAGCAAAATAACCAGTTAATATCATAATGGCAGGATCAAGTTCACACATAACAATATTAACCTTAAATGTAAATGGACTAAATGGTTGAATTAAAAGACACAGACTGGCAAATTGGATAGAGTCAAGACCCATCAGTTGACTCCAGGAGCTGGTTTTTTGAAAAGATCAACAAAATTGAAAGACTTCTAGCAAGACTAATAAAGAAGAAAAGAGAGAATAATTAAAAAGATGCAATAAT
Organism: Papio anubis; assembly: GCF_008728515.1. Taxonomy (NCBI): domain Eukaryota; kingdom Metazoa; phylum Chordata; class Mammalia; order Primates; family Cercopithecidae; genus Papio; species Papio anubis. The sequence goes on along the minus strand of NC_044981.1, from coordinate 63,776,862 downwards.
AAATGATAAAGGGGATATCACCACCGACCCCACAGAAATACAAACTACTATCAAAGAATATTATAAATACCTCTACGCAAATAAACTAGAAAACCTAGAGGAAATGGATAATTTCTGGACACTTATACTGTCCCAAGACTAAACCAGGAAGAAGTTGAATCCCTGAATAGACCAATAGCAGGCTCTGAAATTGAGGCAATAATTAATAGCTTACCAACCAAAAACAGTCCAGGACCAGACGGATTCACAGCCGAATTCTACCAGAGGTACAAGGAGAAGTTGGTACCATTCCTTCTGAAACTATTCCAATCAATAGAAAAAGAGGGAATCCTCCCTAACTCATTTTATGAGGCCAACATCATCCTGATATCAAAGCCTGACAGAGATACAACAAAAAAAGAGAATTTTAGACCAATATCCCTGATGAACATTGAGCAAAAATCCTCAATAAAATACTGGCAAACCGAATCCAGCAGCACATCAAAAAGCATCCACCATGATCAAGTGGGCTTCACCCCTGGGATGCAAGGCTGGTTCAACATACGCAAATCAATAAACATAATCCAGCATATAAACAGAACCAAAGACAAAAATCACATGATTATCTCAATAGATGCAGAAAAGGCCTTTGACAAAATTCAAGAGCCCTTCATGCTAAAATCTCTCAATAAATTCAGTATTGATGGAATGTATCTCAAAATAATAAGAGCTATTTATGACAAACCCACAGCCGATATCATACTGAATGGGCAAAAACTGGAAACATTCCCTTTGAAAACTGGCACAAGACAGGGATGCCCTCTCTCACCACTCCTATTCAACACAGTGTTGGAAGTTCTGGCTAGGGCAATCAGGCAATAGAAAGAAATAAAGAGTATTCAGTTAGGAAAAGAAGAAGTCAAATTGTACCTCTTTGCAGATGACATGATTGTATATTTAGAAAACCCTATCGTCTCAGCCCAAAGTCTCCTTAAGCTGATCAGCAACTTCAGCAAAGTCTCAGGATATAAAATCAATGTGCAAAAACCACAAGCATTCTTATACACCAGTAACAGACAAACAGAGAGCCAAGTCATGAATGAACTCCCATTCACAATAGCTTCAAAGAGAATAAAATACCTAGGAATCCAACTTACAAAGGATGTAAAGGACCTCTTCAAGGAGAACTACAAACCATTGCTCAGTGAAATTAAAGAGGACACAAACAAATGGAAGAACATACCATGCTCATGGATAGGAAGAATCAATATCGTGAAAATGGCCATACTGCCCAAGGTGATTTATAGATTCAGTGCCATCCCCATTAAGCTACCAATGACTTTCTTCACAGAATTGGGAAAAACTGCTTTAAAGTTCATACGCAACCAAAAAAGAGCCCACATTGCCAAGACAATCCTAAGCCAAAAGAACAAAGCTGTAGGCATCACGCTACCTGACTTCAAACTACACTACAAAGCTACAGTAACCAAAACAGCATGGTACTTGTACCAAAACAGAGATATAGACCAATGGAACAGAACAGAGCCCTCAGAAATAATACCACACATCTACAGCCATCTGATCTTTCACAAACCTGACAGAAACAAGAAATGGGGAAAGGATTCCTTATTTAATAAATGGTGCTGGGAAAATTGGCTAGCCATAAGTAGAAAGCTGTAACTGGATCCTTTCCTTACTCCTTATACAAAAATTAATTCAAGATGGATTAGAGACTTAAATGTTTGACCTAAAACCATAAAAACCCTGGAAGAAAACCTACGTAATACCATTCAGGACATAGGCATGGCCAAAGACTTCATGTCTAAAACCCCAAAAGCAATGGCAACAAAAGCCAAAATTGACAAATGGGATCTAATTAAACTAAAGAGCTTCTGCACAGCACAAGAAACTACCATCAGAGTGAACAGGCAACCTACAGAATGGGAGAAAATTTTTGCAATCTACTCATCTGACAAAGGGCTAATATCCAGAACCTATAAAGAACTCAATCAAATTTACAAGAAAAAAACAACTCCATCAAAAAGTGGGCAAAGGATGTGAACAGACACTTCTCAAAAGAAGACATTCATACAGCCAACAGACACATGAAAAAATGCTCATCATCACTCACCATCAGAGAAATGCAAATCAAAACCACAATGAGATACCATCTCACACCAGTTAGAATGGCAATCATTAAAAAACCAGGAAACAACAGTTGCTGGAGAGGATGTGGAGAAATAGGAACACTTTTACACTGTTGGTGGGATTGTAAACTAGTTCAACATTGTGGAAAACAGTATGGCGATTCCTCAAGGATCTAGAACTAGAAATACCATTTGACCCAGTCATCCCTTTACTGGGGATATACCCAAAGGATTATAAGTCATGCTGCTATAAAGACACATGCACACGTATATTTATTGCGGCACTATTCACAATAGCAAAGACTTGGAATCAACCCAAATGTCCATCAGCGACAGACTGGATTAAGAAACCATGGCACATATACACCATGGAATACTATGCAACCATAAAAAAGGATGAGTTCGTGTCCTTCGTAGGGACATGGATGCAGCTGGAAACCATCATTCTCAGCAAACTACCACAATAACAAAAAAGAAAACACCGCATGTTCTCACTCATAGGTGGGAATTGAACAGTGAGATCACTTGGACACAGGAAGGGGAACATCACACACCAGGTCCTACTGTGGGGAAGGGGGCAGAGGGGAAGGATAGCATTAGGAGATATACCTAATGTAAATGATGAGTTAATGGGTGCAGCACACCAACATGGCACATGTATACGTATGTAACAAACCTGCATGTTGTGCACATGTACCCTAGAACTTAAAGTATAATTAAAAAAAAAAGTGGATGAATATAAATAATTGTATTTTTATTTTCTTAATTCTTTAAAAGACAACTATTTAAAAGAAAAACAAAAATAAATTTTAATAACACACACGTATATGAAAACAAATCACACAAAAATGGGAGTATAAATAAAATTGTCTTAAACTGTTATGAATTTTCACATAAAATGTAATGTCTTGCTTGCCACAGTGGTTCATGCCTCTAATCCCAGCAATTTGGAAAGCTGAGGTGGGAGACTGCTTGGCCCAGGTGTTCCAAACCAGCCTGGGCAACATAGCAAGACCCTGTCTCAAAAAAAAAAAAAAATCAGAAAAAATTATCCATGTGTAGTGGTGTATGCCACTACTTAGGAAGTGGTGTAACCCAGCTACTCAGGAAGCTGAGGCAGGAGAATAGTTTGAACCCAAGAAGCCAAAGCTGCAGTGAGCTGTGTTCATGTCACTGTATTCCAGCCTGAGCTACAGATTGAGACCCTATTTCAAAAAATAAAATATAATTTTTTTTACATCTTATATGAGGAGGTATAATAATGATGCTAAGATGAATGTAGTAATTTATGAGTAGGTATTACAATGCTTTGAGCAAACAATTAAGAATACAAAAAGATATCATTAACAAGTGAATGGAGAAAATTAAATGTATTGTTACAATAAATTAATACCAGTCATGTTCCTAAATTAATTAAATTAAATGAACTAAAAACTCCAGTTTGAAGGTTCTTTGTTAGATGGGATAGAAAAACACCACCAAACTACATACGATTTATAACAACTCTACTTTAAATATAAGGGCAGAGATAAGTTGAAAGTAAGAGAATGTAAAAGATGTACCATACAAATCATAAGCATGAGAAAGCTCAGGGCTATCTTAATATCAAATGAAGTAGTCTTCAAGACAAGGAGTTCTAACAGACATAAAAAAGGACATTTATAATGATAAAGAGGCCATTCATCATGAAGATGTAATAATTATAAAGTTGTATACAGTTAATAGATCTTTTTAATTAATAAAAACTGACAGAAGAAAAGGAAGTAGTTCAGAAATCTAAAATTGTAGAACATTTTTAAAATGCTCTCTTAGCAATTATAAATTAATGAGACAAGGAAGTTAGAAGAGGACAAATTTGGACAACACTGTTAAGAAACTTTAATATTTATAGGATGCTCCATCCAACAATTGTGGATTATATTTTATCAAATAGATTTTTCCATAATCTACAGATTAAAAATCACAGAGGAAATTATAAAATATTTTATACGGAGTTTCATTTTAAAAAATCAAAATTTGTAGGAAGCAGTTAATGCAGTGCTTAGAGGAAAATGTATAGCTTTAAATATTTATACCAGAAAAGAACCATTTTACTTTTAGTGATGCAGGTTTCCAAAAAAAAAAAAACTCAGAAAAGGTTAATAAGTTAAACTAAAAGTAGGTTATGATATGATATAGATAATAGCAGAAATTACAGAGAACACAAACAATAGATAAAAGTTTTAAAGACTAAACTTAATTATCTAAAAATATAAATAAAATTTGACAAACACTGATTGCGATTAATTCAAAAAGTAAAAGACATTATTATAGATACTTCAAACATTACAGTATAATAAGATACTGTGAAAAAATTTATGCCAATATATGTGAGTTTTAATAAAAGATAGAAATGTATTGCAACTTATTCAAAAGTTAAAGGGAAAATAGAGAATCCGAAAATTTCTGCCTATGTTTAATAAAGCTTTTAAATTTGTCATAAGTTACTTCCTACAAAGATAACTCCAGAACAAAACAAATTCACTGGTGAATATCATAAAATGTTTAAGTGAGATATAAGGCCAGTTGTATAAAAACTCTTTCAAAAACTATAAGAAGGCAGCATAAGTTTTATACTAAACCTTGACAAAGTTAATCCAAGAAAAGAAACTTCAAGATCAATCTGTCATGAACCTAGATGCAAAAATCCTTCAAAATATATTAGCATATTCAATTCAGCAATATATAAATTGTATATTTGTACCATTCAGAGTTTAACCAGAGAATTACCAGTAGGAGATAAGATATGTCACTAAAGAATGGTGAGGTTCATAAATTTAGAAAAGAGGCCTCAATTTGTCATAAAAGGTTGCAGCTTACAGGGTTGCCTTCTGACAGGCTGGGAATCATAGAGTCCAGTCAGAAGTCAGAAACACACTTCAAGAGAGGGCCAAAGGGAACAGAAATTTATGCTGTCTGGAGTAACTGTATGTACCTATTTAATAAACTGAAGGAGGAGTCATGAATATTTAAGGAGAATCATGCTCATTTGCAGTTAAGCTTCATGATTCTCTAGGGATCCATGTTTAAAAAAAAAAAAAAAAAAAAAAAAAAAAAAGCACCATTTCACCATTTGCATAATGGAAGGATGGAGTTTCCAGCCCTCTGACATCAAAAGGTGAAGCAGAGGACATAAAAATCCTGTTAATTCTCCATTGCCTGACCAGTACCACTCCTTGGTTCTTTTGTTTCTTATCAGGAAAGAATGCTAGTCAGTTGTTTTGTCAAAACCAAGAAAGGGAGGGTCAGCGGCAGGCGGTTAGTTGATATCAGAGGTGGAGTGAATCTCTCCAAAGAGGTGATTTCTGTTCAGCCCTTGGGCAGTTAGTTCAGCCCTAAGGGCAGTTAGTAAGAGAGGGGATATAATGAGGCATGTTAAACCTCCCATTACTTTACAGTCAGGAACTCAGTTTCAAGGTTTCTCTGGGGTGCCCTTGGCCAAGAGGGGATTCATTCAGTCAGTTGAGGGGCTTAGAATTTTATTTTTAATTTCTTAGAGAGATGATAATAGATGTTAGACAAATAGTTACCTTTATTACAAGCAATTGGTTTACATGATTTATGAGAGCTAGCCAAATAAGTGTTAAGTTCATACAACGTAGTCAGGGAGGAAGATCTTGAGATGAATCAAACTCCATGGTTCATGTATAGAATTTTCTTTTTTTTCCTCTTCAGAGTAAACTTCAGCTTTGTTTTTTTCTTTCTTTTTTTTTTTTTTGAGACAAAATCTTGTTCAGTCCCCCAGGCTGGAGTGCAATGGTGCAATCTCGGATCACTGCAACCTCTGCCTCCCCGGTTCCAGTGATTCTCCTGCCTTAGCCTTCTGTGTAGGGTTTACAGGCACCTGCCTGGGATTACTGGCACCTGCCACCACGCCAAGCTAATTTTTGTATTTTTAGTAGAGACAGGGTTTCACCAGGTTGGCCAGGCTGGTCTCGAACTCCTGACAGGTGATCCACCCGCCCCGGCCTCCCAAAGTGCTGGTATTACAGGTGTGAGCCACTGCACCTGGCCCAGCTTTGGTTTTAAGAGCTTCTAACATATTCAGTCCGGACCACAAAAGGAATTTATCCAGCATAATCTCCCTTACTTCTAATTTCAACTGATTAGAGGCTTAAAATATATTTGTTAGATACTGTCACACAACACCTACATTTTTCTTTTTGATAGAAAAATTGGAGACCACGGTTCAAATTGACACATCAATAAAGTCATTATAATATTACATATTAATCAAGTGGGATTTATCTCAGAAATGAATGGTTTATGTAACATTTAAAAACAATTTAAATAAATTTACTATGTTACAGAATAAAGAATAAAAATGCATTAAAATTCAATATCCATCTATGTTAAACATCTTTTGATTTTTGAAAGATACCTCAGAAAACAAAAAGTAACTATACATCTATTCCAAGTATATGTATCTGACAAAGTTGTATCCTAAACATATAATTAACTCTTACATATAAATAATAGGCAAAATAATTCAAACACTTCACAAGAGAAGATATTCAAGTGGCCCTTAAACCTGTAAAAAGATGCTCAATACCATTAGTCATTAAGGAAATGCAAATTTAAACCACAATGAGAAAACTTTGCACATTTATTAGAATGCCTACAATTAAAATACTGGCAACACCAAGTATTGGTAAAGACGTGCAATAACTGTAGTTCTCATATACTGCTAGAGGGAGGTAAGGTTGTACAGCCTCTTTGGAATAATTTGGTAGCTTCCTACAAACTTGAGGGATATAAAAGATCAACTTTTAAAATAGAAAATAGAAAAGTTGAATCTCTTTGATGGCAAAGAGTTCAGAACTCTTTTTCCTGTGGAAATTCAAAAATGCATTGTAGAGACCAATGATTTGAGTCCAAACACTTCACAAACAAAATAAAGCAAAGAGAAAAACGTATCTGACTATATTTTATTCTGAAAATAAGTGCTGTTTCCATATTAAGTTTTGCAGAACATTTCATCATTCTCATCATCTTATTCTAAAACATCATATCCATTAAGATCCACAATGAGCAAAATAAAATTTTATGATACAGAGCTCTTTTCTTAAAAGATTGAAAACTTGAGATGCAAAGTTAATCACATGGAGTAACATAGAACTCCTGCAGAAGATTTATGATGCTCTGTGGATGGTAGCTAGAAATATAGAAAACAGAAATCTGGGAGAAGGCTAGCAAGATGCCTGAATAGGAACAGCTCCAGTCTGCAGCTCCCAGCGAGATCAACGGAGAAGGTGGGTGATTTCTGCATTTCCAACTGAGGTACCTGGCTCATCTCAATGGGATGAGTTAGACAGTGGGTGCAGTCCACAGAGGGTGAGCCAAAGCAGGGTGGGGTGTCACCCCACTCGGGAAGCACAAGGGGTCGGGGAACTCCCTCCCCTAGCCAAGGGAAGCCTTAGGAAACTGTGCTGTGAGAAACAGTGCACTCCAGGTACCTATGCCACCAGGGCCCTGGATTTCAAGCACAAAACTGGGAGGCCATTTAGGCAGACACCAAGCTAGCTTCAGGAGTTTTTTTTCATACCCCAGGGGTGCCTGGAATGTCAGTGAGACAGAACCATTCACTTCCCTGGAAAGAGGGCTGAAGCCAGGGAGCCAAGTGGTCTAATTCAGTGGATCCCACCCCCATGGAGCCCAGCAAGCTCAGATCCACTGACTTGAAATTCTCGCTGCCAGCACAGTAGTCTGAAGTCGAGCTGGGATGCTCGACCTTGGTGGGGTGAGGGGCATTCACCATTACTGAGGGTTGAGTAGGCAGTTTTCCCCTCAGGGTATAAACAAAGCCTCGGGAAAGTTCCAACTGGGCAGAGCCCTCCACAGCTCAGTAAAGCGCTGTAGCCAGACTACCTCTCTAGATTCCTCCTTTCTGGGCAGGACATCTCTGAAAAAAAGGCAGAAGCTCCAGTCAGGGACTTATAGATAAAACCCCCATCTCCCTGGAACACAGCACTGGGGTAAAGGGGGCGGCTGTGGGTGCAGTTTCAGCAGACTTAAACAAGCCTGCCTGCCATCTCTGAAGAGAGCAGCAGATCTCCCAGCACAGCATTCAAGCTCTTCTAAGGGACAGACTGCCTCCCTAAGTGGGTCCCTGAACCCCGTGTCTCCTGACTAGGAGACACCTCCCAGCAGGGGCCAACAGATACCTCATAGTGGAGAGCTCCAGCTGGCATCAGGCTGGTGCCCCTCTGGAACTAAGCTTCCAGAGGAAGGAACAGGGAACAATCTTTGCTGTTCTGCAGCCTGCGCTGGTGATAACCAGTCAAACAGGGTCTGGAATGGACCTCCAGCAAACTCCAGCATGCCTGCAGCAGAGGAGCCTGACTAATAGAAGGAAAACTAACAAACAGAAAGGAATAACATCAAGATCAACAAAAAGGACATCCCCTCAGAAACCTCATCCGAAGGTCACCAATATCAAAGACCAAAGGTAGATAAATCCATGAAGATGAGGAGAAACCAGTGCAAAAAGGCTGAAAATTCCAAAAACCAAAACACCTCCTCTCCTCCAATGGATCACAACTCCTCACCAGCAAGGGAAAGAAAACTGGGTGGAGAATGAGTTTGACAAATTGACAGAAGTAGGCTTCAGAACTCCTCCAAGCTAAAACAGTGTGTTCTAACCCAATGCAAGGAAGCTAAGAACCTTGAAAAAAGGTTAAATTGCTAACTAGAATAACCATATTATAGAACATAAACGACCTGATGGAGCTGAAAAACATAGCATGAGAATTTTGTGAAGCATACCCAAGTATCAATAGCCAAACTGATCAAGCAGAAGAAAGGATACCAGGTTGAAGACCAACTTAATGAAATAAAATGTGAAGACAATATTAGAGAAAAAAGAATAAAAACGAACAAACAAAGCTTCCAAGAAATATGGGACTATGTGAAAAGTCCAAACCTACATTTGAATGGTGTACCTGAAAGTGACTGGAGAATGGAACCAAGTTGGAAAACACTCTTCAGGATATTATCCAGGAGAACGTCCCCAACCTAGCAAGACAGGCCAACACTCAAATTCAGGAAATACAGAGAGCACCATAAAGGTACTCTTTGAGAAAAGCAACCCCAAGACACATAATCATCAGATTCACCAAGGTTGGAATAAAGGGAAAAATGCTAAGGGCAGCCAGAGAGAAAGGTCTATTTACCCACAAAGAGAAGCCCATCAGACTAACAGCAGATCTCTCTGCAGAAACCCTACAAGCCAGAAGAGAGTGGGGACCAATGTTTAACATTCTTAAAGAAAATAATTTTTAACCCAGATTTTCATATCCAGCCAAACTAAGCTTAATAAGCAAAGGAGAAATAAAATCCTTCACAGACAAGCAAATGCTGAGAGATTTTGTCACCACCAGACCTGCCTTACAAGAGCTCCTGAAGGAAGCACGAAACATGGAAAGGAACAACTGGTACCAGCCACTGCAAAAAGATACCAAATTGTAAAGATCATTGACACTATGAAGAAACTGCATCAAATAGCAGGCAAAATAACCAGCTAATATCATAATGACAGGATCAAATTCACACATACCAATATTAACCTTAAATGTAAACAGGCTAAATGCCCCAATTAAAAGACACAGACTGGCAAATTGGATAAAGAGTCAAGACCCATTGGTGTGCTATATTCAGGAGACCCATCTCATGTGCAAAGACACACATAGGCTCAAAATAAAGGGATGGAGGAATATTTACCAAGCAAATGGAAAGCGGGAAAAAAAAAAAAAAAAAAAAAGCAGAGGCTGCAATCCTAGTCTCTGATAAAACAGACTGTAAGCCAAAAAAATCAAAAGAGACAAAGAAGGGCATTACATAATGGTAAACAGATGAATGCAACAAGAAGAGCTAACTATCATATTCATATATATATCTCCAATACAGGAGCACCCAGATTCATAAAGCAAGTTCTTAGAGACCTACAAAGAGACTTAGTCTCCCACACAATAATAGTGGGAGACTTTAACACCCCACTGTCAATATTAGACTGATCAACAAGTCAGAAAATTAACAAGGATATTCAGGACTTGAACTCAGCTCTGGGCCAAGTGGCCCTAATAGACAGCTACAGAACTCTCCATCCAAAATAAGCAGAATATACATTTTTCTCAGCACCATATCACACTTATTCTAAAATTGATCACATAATTGGAAATAAAACACTCCTCAGCAAATGCAAAAGAACAGAAATCATAAACAGTCTCTCAGACAACAGTGCAATCAAATTAGAATTTGGGATTAAGAACTCACTCAAAACTGCACAACTACATGGAAAGAGAACAACCTGCTCTTGAATGACTACTGGGTAAATAACACAATTAAGGCAAAAGTAAATAAATTCTTTGAAACCAATGAGAACAAAGACACAACATACCAGAATCTCTGGGACATAGTTAAAGCAGTGTGTAGAGGGAAATTTATAGCACTGAATGTCCACAAGAAAAAGCAGAAAAGATCTAAAATCGACACCCTAACATTACAATTAAAAGAACTAGAGAAGCAAGAGCAAAGAAATTCAAAAGCTAGCAGAAAGCAAGAAATTACTAAAATTAGAGCAGAATTGAAGGGGATAGTGACATGAAAAACCCTTCAGAAACTCAATGAATTGAGGAGCTGGTTTTTTGAAAAGATCAACAAAATAGATAGACTGCTAGCCAGACAAAGAAGAAGAGAGAGAAGAATCAAACAGACACAATAAAAAATGATAAAGGGGATATCACCACTGATCCCACAGAAATGCAAACTACCATCAGAGAATACTATAAATACCTATATGCAAATAAACTAGAAAACCTAGAAGAAATGGATAAATTCCTGGACAAATACACCCTCCCAAGTCTAAACAAGGAAGAAGTCAAATTTCTGAATAGACCAATAATGAGTTCTGAAATTGAAGTGGTAATCAATGGCCTATCAACCAAAAAAAAAAAAAAAAAAAGCCCAGGACCAAATGGATTCACAGCCAAATTCTACCAGAGGTACAAAGAGAACCTGGTATCATTCCTTCTGAAATATTCCAAACAATAGAAAAGGAGGAATCCTCCCTAAACTCATTTTATGAGGACAACATCATCCTGATACCAAAACCTGGCAGAGACACAAGAAAAAAAGAAAATTTCAGGCCAATATCCCTGATGAACACCAATGCGAAAATCCTGAATAAACTAATGGCAAACCAAATCCAGAAGCACATCAAAAAGCTTATCCACCACAATTGAGTTGGTTTCATCCCTGGGATGCAAGGCTGGTTCAACAGATACAAATCAATAAACGTAATCCATCACATATATAGAACCAATGACAAAAACCACATGATGATCTCAATAGAGGCAGAAAAGGCCTCCAACAAAGTTTAACACCCCTTTATGCTAAAAACTCCCAATAAATTAGGTATTGATACAATGTATCTCAAAATAATAAGAACCATTTATGACAAACCCCCAGCCAATATCGTACTGAATGGGCAAAAACTGGAAGCATTCCCTTTGATAAACCAACACAAGACAAGAACTTCCTCTCTCACCACTCCTATTCAACACAATATTCGAAGTTCTGGCCAGGGCAATCAGGCAGGAGAAAGAAATAAAGGGTATTCAGATAGGAAGAGAGGAAGTTAAATTGTCTCTTTTTGCAGACAACATGATTATATATTTAGAAAACCCCATCGTTTCAGCACCAAATCTCCTTAAGCTGATAAGCAACTTCAGCAAAGTTTCAGGATACATTATCAATATGCCAAAATCACAAGCATTTCTATACACCATAATAGACAGACAGAGAGCCAAATCATGAGTGAACTCCTATTCACAATTGCTACAAAGAGAATAAAATAGCTAGGAATACAACTTACAAGGGATATGAAGAACCTCTTCAAGGAGAACTACAAACCACTGCTCAAGGAAATAAGAGAAGACACAAACACATGGAAAAACATTCTACGCTCATGAATAGGAGAATCAGTATCGTGAAAATGGCCATACTGCCCCAATTCATAGATTCAATGCTTTGCCCATCAAGCTACGATTGACTTTCTTCACAGAATTAGAAAAAAACTACTTTAGATTTCATATGGAACAAAAAAGGAGCCCACATAGCCAAGAAAATTCTAAGCAGAAAGAACAAAACTGGAGGCATCATGCTACCTGACTCCAAATTATTCCACAAGGTTACAGTAACCTAAACAGCATAGTACTGGTACCAAAATAGAGATATAGACCAATGGAACAGAGCAGAGGCCTCAGAAATAACACCATACCTCTACAATCATCTGATCTTTGACAAACCTGACAAAAACAAGCAATGGGGAAATGATTCCCTATTTAATAAATGGTGTTGATGGCTAGTCATATGCAGAAAACTGAAACTGGACCCTTTCCTTACACCTTATACAAAAATTAAGTCAAAGTGAATTAAAGACTTAAATGTAAGACCTAAAATCATAAAAAGCCTAGAAGACAACCTAGGCAATACCATTCAGGACATAGACACGGGCAAAGACTTCATGACTAAAGCACCAAAAGCAATAGCAACAAAAGCCAAAATTGACAAATGGGATATAATTAAACTAAAGAGTTTCTGCACAGCAAAAGAAACTATCTTCAGAGTGAACAGGCAACCTACAGAATGGGAGAAAAATTTTGCAATCTATCCATCCAACAAAGGGCTATCCAGAATTTACAAACAACTTAAATTTACAAGAAAAAAAAAATATCAAAAAGTGGGCAAAGTATATGAACAGACACTTCTTAAAATAAGACATTTATGCAGCCAACAAACATGATAAAAAGCTCATCACTGGTCATTAGATACATGCAAATCCAAACCACAATGAGATACCATCTCACACCAGTAAGAATGGAGATCATTAAAAAGTCGTGAAACAACAGATCCTGGGGAGGATGTGGAGAAATAGGAATGCTTTTACACTGTTGGTGGGAGTGTAAATCAGTTCAACCATTGTGGAGCACAGTGTGGTGATTCCTCAAGGATTTAGTACCAGAAATACCATTTGACCCAGCAATCCCATTACTGGGTATAAGGATTATAAATTATTCTACTGTAAAGACACATGCCCATGTATGTTTATTGCAGCACTGTTCACAATAGCAACGATTTGGAACCAACCCAAATGCCCATCAATGTTAGACTGGATAAAGAAAATGTAGCACGTATACACCATGGAATACTATGCAGCCTTAATCCCAGCACTTTGGGAGGCCGAGGCAGACCAATCACGAGGTCAGGAGATTGAGACCATCCTTGCTAACACGGTGAAACCCAGTCTCTACTAAAAATACAAAAAATTAGCTGGGCATACTGGCGCATGCCTGTAGTTCAGCTACTTGGGAGGTTGAGGCAGGAGAATGGCTTGAACTCGGGAGGTGGAGGTTGCAGTGAGCCTAGATCATGACACTACACTCCAGCCTGAGTGACAGAGCAAGACTCCATCTCAACAACAACAAAAATAAAATAAAATAAAATATGAGTTCATGTTATAAAATAAAATAAAATAAGAGTTCATGTTCTTTGCAGGGACAATGGATGAAGCTGGAAACCATCATTCTCTGCAAACTAATACAAGAACAGAAAACCAAACACCACATGTTCTCACTCATAAGTGGGAGTTGAACAATGAGAACACATGGACCCAGGTAGGGAAACATCACACACTGGGGCCTGTTGGGGGGTTGGGGGGTTGGGGGCTGGGGGAAGGATAGCATTAGGAAAAATACCTAATGTAGATGATGGGTTGATGGGTGCAGTGAACCACCGTGGCACATGTATACCTATGTAAGGAGCCTCCACATTCTGCACGTGTATCCTAGAACTTAAAGTATAATAAAAAAAAGATTTAAAATTCAGTTTTACAAATATCAAGACAATAAGTCAGATCTCTTGTCTAGAGTAAATATTCCATATAAAGAGTTTATATGATTTATTTTATTTACTTTTTGAGACAGAGTCTTGCTGGAGTCCAGTGGCGCTATCTCGGCTCACTGCAAGCACCGTCTCCAGGGTTCAAGCGATTCTCCCATCTCAGCCTCCCAAGTATCTGGGATTACAGGCACCCTCCATCATGCTCGGCTAATTTTTCATTTCAGTAGAAATGGGGCTTCACCATGTTGGCCAGGCTGGTCTCAAACTCCTGACCTCAGGTGATCCGCCCGCCTCGGCCTCTCAAAGTGCTAGGATTACACGCATGAAGCTTTAAGTTTGCTTTTGCATCCTCCCACATCTCCATTAAGCTGTATAGTCCTTGGAAACCCAGTATAAGAACACTTTTAAGTCACAGAGAATACAAACATTAAAGCAGATTTTTATAGATGTGGTTACTCACTCAAGTCCTGAGATATGGTGGCCTGAGACATGGGCTGAGACATGGTGGATTGATTGAGTGGTTTTAAAATACTGTGTAAATTTTTCTTAAATATTAAAAAAAATTTGAGGAGTAAAATGATAGTTCTGAATATAAAAAGGTAGTTATTTTCCTTTTGCACTCTTCTTATTTCCTTTTGCACTCTTGAGTTTCTTTAGAAGTGGGGATAATTTATTTACAGGAAATAATTTTAAACTGAATTTAGGCAGAAAACCAAGAACTTTGTGTTTTGGTGTAGCACTTTCAGTCTTCTTTGAAGGGCTTTGAAGAGTTAAACGGGGGGAGGCGTGACTGTCTTACATGCATTATGAATGTGGGCACATTCTGGTTTTCCTCCGTTTCTGCCTGAAGTTAATTAAAACTAACCTAAACCAAGCAAAAAAGACAAATAGAAAAGAAATGCAATAAAATAAAAGTAAAAAAAAAAAGTAGAAGATGCAAGAATAAATAACTTATAAAGTGCCAAGCAAAGCCAAATGTCTAAATTAAAACATATTAAAAACTGTGAGGGATATAAATAATCAACCGATACAACAGAAAATCCTAACTAATTAATGTTGAATTTCTTGGTGGGCATAGAGTGCAGAATTAGTTCTCATGTGAAACTTCAAAAACATTTTGTACAGAACTATTAGCACAGAGTTATTACGACTCTCCACTTGTCATAGTTATTGAAGAAGCTTGTTATGGAAGAAGCTTGAAAGTCAATGCTACCAAATCTATTACTGATTTGCAGAAGTGCCTTGTGTGAACAAAGCTCTTGTCAGAAATACTGAAGGTAATAATCAGCAAATAATATGGAATTCTTCAAGTTTCTTAGAATTATGAGAATTTTGTATCTCATTTTATATAATTTTATGATTTATGTATATATAAGGTATAACATACAATAGAAGTACAAATTACTTTATCAGCCAGTGTTTCGCATAGCATCATAACATGATCAGAAGGATTTAACCTGGGGTTATTTATTTCATGTGCCAATTGCAATGCTATAAACTCATTAATCTGTTTGGTTTATTGCCATTTATGCTATTAGAGTTAAATTATAGAGTATGTATTATACTTAGGTCTTTATATCATTTAAACATTCTAATCAAACAGTTGAAATAATGCTTTAGAAATAATTATTTTAAATTTCATTAGGGGTCTACAAAAACTAAGTATAATTTGTGTCTAACTTCATTTCAGTGACAAGACTATCTAATTTTTTTCTATAACATCATGTACCATAACACAATATAATTGCCTTTAATCTTCTGAAATATAGATATTTAATATTTCTGTATCTATTATCTACATAGAAAAATAACCTGGTAATTTTGAATATAAAAATGTGTACACGTTCTTTCTTTTAACCATGTACTTGGTCTATGCTGAACGTATGTGGGTGTTTTAATTTGTAAATGTTAACTATTTACATTTAAAATAAATGATTGACCAATATAAGGGGTTTTACTGAAAACTAGAGGTAGAAGTAGAAACAGAAAAACTCACAAGAGCTAAAAATAAATATACTCTTGTCATTTTCTATATAAATGATGAAGTCAGTATATGTATCTTCCTTTTACAATTCTACTGAAAGTAATGTTCAAAAGTGAAATTATTTGTAAAAAGCTCTGAAGTACCATAAGAGTTTAAGTAAAGCTTTTGTTTTTTATTAATGACTGAGTCTCAGACAATTATTTTTAGATCTCTAGAAAGTTTCACATGCCACATATTTATGGTTATTGGTCAAAATATTTGGTAATATTGCAAAATATTACATAAATTGATAAAATAGCAAATTCAGTAAAATTGATAAAATAGTAAATTGAGTCTCGAAAATGCAATGACTTTTTTAGGGACTTAAGTTCTATAAAGTCAAATCGTGTGCACATACATACTCATTTGAGCTGTTTTCCCCGCTACCATTTGAGAGTTCCTAGAGGAAGGTCATGTACCAGTTAAATGCCACCATTTTGCCTCTTAGTGCCCATGCTTAGGGTCACTCGCTCAACTCCTGAGATCTTAATGGGAAGCCACTGATAACTAGTTTCAGGATTTTTCCATCTGTTGGAAGACTGACGTTCCCTGGTGCCAGCTGCAACCAATTGTTAATTTAGAGGGACAGTTTAACCACCTCCTGAGCATCACTTGATGGTCACCTGACATTTCTGGTGGCTGGTGAAGGAGGCCCTCTCCCGCCCTGCTGCTGTCTACCTACTCTAACATTACCTCTTCTGCTGATTTAAGTACATAGAAAAAAAACTGTAAATGTCACTATTAGGGCAAGACTTCATATATGCCAAATTGTGTACATGCTATAAAAATGCCTCTACATCTTGGCTGTAAAAACAAAACAAAACAAAAAAAAGTTTGGTTAGGTGACAAACTTTTATGTCTCTCTGCTTTGAATTCAATTCTTAATGAAATAATCAGAAATGATAAATGCTTTATTAAATGGTGATCAGATGCTTGAATTCTGGGAGGGCAAAATCAGAAATGCAAAAGCCTATTCTATTCTGATATTACAATGTAAAATCCACTTGATTCTGATTTCTGAAAACATGAAAATGATAAAAGAGAAAGGAGGAATATGGATTATTCACTCAACAATGATAAGGCAAGTATATTATTCAGCCTACAAAAATACTTTGAAAATATGCAGCTTTGAAAACGTTGTGATCACCAGAGGAGCATTCAAATTTACTTTTTTCTTTTATTATCTGAATTGTTTTGGGTGATCTATTTTACTATTCTATTGCACTTCATTTTTCACACACAGTTCTGTTACTAAACTTATTAAATTCCTGCAGATAAGAGTGAACATAAAAATATAATTATACTCTTGAGTTTTAAGTATAAAATTTATTTCTCAGAACTATACCTTTGCCAACACTTGTGATTAGAACAGCTCCTTTGATTTGGTATGTCTTTAAGTTTTTCAATTTTATTATTTACATATTGTTTCCATGTAAGGTAATATAAAGCCATGCTAATTAAAATTATTTCAATTTTTTCTAACCTATTAAATTCTTTGATGCTGTTACAATAAATTGCATGCAGCAAATTAAATAAATTTACTGTACTTCTCTGAAGGAATCTAATTTTTTAAATAATCTAAGTTGTATAATTCAATACTGTATTTTGAGAAATTTCAATGAAAACTTTGAGACCATTCAGAAATTGCTGAAGACAGAAGATATAAAATTATTTGAACATGCTCTTTGTGAATTATGCTGATGATCACATTTGGCAGTCCACAAACAGTTGTTCTTGCTTATCAGCCTGGATTTAGCAACCTACAGGTTAGAGGCTGGCTTCTGTAGCTGTTTTTTTTTTTTTTTTTTTTTTTTTTTTAATCAGATAGTGATTGAGATTGAGACAACATTTCCTTTGCCTTCTCACAAATTTGGCTTCACTACTCTTTCCAATAGTAAAGGTAACAAGATGTAATATCGTCGCATTAATTGTTCTTACTCCTTTGGTGTTACTAGAATTGCCTAATTTAACAGGAAAGGAAATATATGGAGAGACTTGTATCTGCCTTAAGTCTCCTGTACTAGGCTCTGATTCCAACTCAAAGCCTGATGACTCATTGGCAATAGATATAGACAAACTAAGTTAAAACTTTTTTCAATAAATATGCTTAGGGTTTGAAATTATTTTATCATACTTTATGTTCTAGGGTACATGTGCACAATGTGTAGGTTTGTTACATATGTATACACGTGCCATGTTGTTGTGCTGCACCCATTAACTTGTCATTTACATTAGGTGTATCCCCTAATGCCATCCCTCCCCGTCTCCCCCATCCCTCCACCCTACAACAGGCCCCAGTGTGTGATGTTCCCTTTCCTGTGTCCAAGTGGTCTCATTGCTCCATTCCCACCTATGAGTGAGAACATGCGGTGTTTGGTTTTCTGTTCTTGCTGAGAATGGTTTCCAGCTGCATCCATGTCCCTACAAAGGACATGAACTCATCCTTTTTTATGGCTGCATAGTATTTCATGGTGTATATGTGCCACATTTTCTTAATCCAGTCTGTCATTGATGGACATTTGGGTTGGTTCTAAGTCTTTGCTACTGTGAATAGTGCTGCAGTAAACATGTGTGTGCAGGTGTCTTTACAGCAGCATGATTTATAATTCTTAAATTTTAAAAAATATTTTATGATTATTCTATTTTGTATGACAAAGAGTTCCATTTCACTTTCCAGCAGGATAAAATAGTTCTTCAAGGTTACAAAATTATAATGCAGGTTCTTATTTCCAAGAGATTCTCTCTACATTCCTTTACAGGGTTAATGGGGGTGGTGGGTTGTGATATCATTCTATGCATTATGAATGGACACTTCATGCCAAATGTTGGCTATAATCCTGATTTTTAACACTGATTCATCTTCGTGACCTTGAATAAATGAGTTGTATATGATTAATTTTTTGTCATTAAATATTTCTGCTTCTTGAAGTAGGTATGAAAAATACTAATATGTTGTGAATTCCCCTGAAGCACTGTATAAAGACTTAAAGTATTATTTATTATAGTAATACATGAAAAGGAGAAAATATTCCAAAAGGGCCTCTAGAAATATAAAAAGTCTTCCAAGTTATGGTCCAACCATTCGCTGAAACTTTTTTAAAGGTAAAAATACCTGCCTTTTTCATACTAGGTATCCACAGACAAATAAATTTGTTAGAAATATGTGTAAGTGTTAAGCAAAAATTATTTATTTTGATTCAAAAATAATGACTTCCAAATCTGGATAAAGCTCCTTGTTTTGTTAGTTCTTATCTAAGGTGAGAATACTACTTATTGGTGGGGTTTTATTATAATGAACTTAACTCTAAAACCTTTAACAGCTGGAACTTGAACTTACTGGCCAAAGGACTGCTAAAAGGCTATATTTTATTACATTACCTTATTCTTAAACATTTTGCATAAAGGCCTAAGATCTAAAATTTTTTTATCTTAGCATAATAGTATTATACCTGCAGAACTATAATAAAAAATTAGACTACTTCTACTCTGATACCAATTTTTCATAGTTTAATGATTCTATGATCAAAATACCCTTGCAATTTGACATGCATGTTAAGACAGGTTATAAGTTACATTCAAAGGTGAAATGGCTTTATGAAAGTATATATCTATAAAGAAAAATACAAGCAAGCCAATTTTTTCTAAAGTAGAACTCAATCTCATCACACAAACAAAATTTGCTTTCTTGTTCATTTTGAAAGGAGAGTAGTTTCTACTGTTTTGAAAAAAAAATTGTTTACATAAGTAAACAAGCCAGGGCTGCTGTGAAAGTTATTATGGAAGATACCATTTATATATTTTCTGGAAAATATATCACCTCATGGAACAGTCCTCATCTGCACTCATGTACAAAGCCTTTGCTTTAACATGTTTGTGTAACCAATTACTTACTTTCCAATGAGTGCAAGTCTCCACTAGGTGTTTTGAATTAAATTAGATGTGATGTTAATGCATGTTCTAAAATACATTTCTGAGATGTTTTGTTTTCCTGATCCATTTTTGAATCTCACACTAATCCTCCCACATGGGTACTTCTAATGGTCTCTCCAGCATTAAAATAAAAAAGTCTATGTATTATAAATTGGAAATCACCTGATGACCAGCATTTACTTTAACTACTTACATAATGTTATTTCCTGATAAATCTTTCTATTCTTGATAAATAGGTCTATTCATATTAAATGTCAGTTTATAAATTTTAGCAATCATTTATATGAAAAGTTAAAAAAGAAATCCAAAATGAAAGTTGTTCACATAGCTACAGATGCTCTCTTCTCAGAGTAGCCTACCTAAGCATATTTGATTCTGTAGGCTGTGTGTTTTAATAGGATGTATGTAACACTTTGTGATGAACTAATAGACCTGCTATTTTTAATTGCTTTCTAGAGTTTTTGTGGCTCAATAAAGTAATTTCAGTGAATTCCCAGGATGCTAAGACAATAGGTAGGATTTTGAAAGATTTTAAACTGCTTCTTGTTTTCTTCTTCCTGAAAATGCAAAACAGTGAAGTTCCCCTACAAGCCACCAGGGATTTGCCATGATATCCTATGTATATTGTAATTTTATTTGCTCATTTTTCTTAATTTTTTTTCTCAGCTGAACAGCTTGGTAAGAATCTGTTGGAAATTCCACAATATCAAGGACTGCACATCTATTTTAAAATGTAGCACTTAGTATACATCAATTATCCTATTATGATGATTATTAATTTGTATTTACATCAACATAAAATTAAAACAAAAGCATTAAATATAGCATTTAAAATAATTTAAACTCTCTGAACTATTAAATAAAATTTAAAGGCATATATAAACTTGTGGAATTCACAGATTAATACATGCATTTGGACTTAATTTTGTGGATTTAACGTATCCCCTCAATAGATAGAAATGTTATCTGTGCTATAACACAAGTGAAAACTATATGCATATATTAATTATAATTTTAACATGGTTATGGTTATTTGCATTGAAAATGCATATTCAACATATTCTAAATCAGACAGACTCACATAGCCTTGAAACCTATTTTCAAAAATGATAAAGGTTGTAAACATTCTATTTACCTTGATAATTTTTTCCCTCATCTGGTGTGCAATTTTAGCACTGTTATTTCCTCTTCACCCTGTACTACAGATTGAATGTTTGTGTCCCCTCAAAATTTATATGTTGAAACCCTAATCCTCATTGTGATGGTATTTGGAGGTGAAGCCTTTGGGAGGTAATTTAGTCAAAAGCTTGGAGCCCTCACAAATGGCATTAGTGCCCTTAAGAGAAATGAGACACAAGAGAGATTTCTCTTCAAATGCAATGATTAAACAAGAAGTCTGTGATCTATAAACCACAAAGAGGGCCCTCACCAAGAGGGAGGGCCTATATGCCTATATATTTACTCTCTCATTCATATACATTTCAATGGAGAGACTCAGTATATAATCATAACATGAGGCAATGGGTAATTATATGAATACTTTGGTTCACTTAAAGGAAATACACTTTGAGAAAAGTTGCAAAAGCAGTGCTTGTACATTTCTGTCATTTAATATCATTACATATTAGAATTATTAATTTCCTTTTACCTAAGACACTAGATTAAAAGTATTCTAGAATACAAAACAGATAAATATCCAATTCAGTAATGGTATTTTTTATATTAATGTAAATGTGAAGTTTTCAAAAGAATCATCACAAATGAGGTCCATTGTATGCCACACAGAAAATCTGCAGCTGGGCCTAGAAGACATAACATTTCTGTTACTGAAAATGTGCTGGCTGGAAGCCAATATTATGATACCAGTTTTTGAGAAAAGAAAGAACTTTATTGCAATTTGTCTTCCTGATCTGGGGGTCAGGACAAACTCCTATGCGCTAGGGAGGAAAGGCTGGTGTGCGTAAGCACTGGTAGTGCTGGTTTTGATTGGAAGGTTTTAAACCTGACCATTTTAAGGTATGAAATAGTGGATTTCAGCACCAGAACTTCCTGCATCAAGGACTTCTTACTTCTGAAAGGGCTCAGGTTTCAGTCATGTCCCAGCCATCTTGGTTCTGTGGGGGAAGAAACACTGGTTCTGGGTGTTCTTGAAAGTCAAAGCTTTTTCCATGTGTATGCCCTGGCTATATCACATGCAATTTCGGCTTAGGTGCATCCACAGAACAACTGCAGCAAGGGTACACAAGAGTTGAACTGGTTTGAGCTGGTCCAGTGGTTACCTTTCCTGGTGCAAATATTTTTCCAGAAAACCTGAAAAATACGCTTTTTTTTTTTCTTCTTTCCAGTGCTCTAATCTAAGAGAACTGTTAGCAGAAACATTCTAGTCGACCTTAGTTGTCAGGATAATGTATAGATATTTTCCATCATTTTTATCCCTAACACTGCTCTTAAAAGGCACTCCAATTTTGTGACCTCACTTACATTCCACTAAAGTTCTATTTACTATGCTTCCCCACTACAATTTAATTTATTGATTCTCTCTCAAAATGATGGTCTTAAAGTTCTTTTTGTTCATTTAAATCACACCAGTACAATGGCTTTTTACTTTGGCTGCAGGTGTCACTTTACAGAGCCCATCACTAAAAAGGTAGGGTGCAATGGACATTTGTATTGACACCTACTCTATCTTGTGTTTAGACATTGCAAGCAATTTATTTAAAAAATTGCTTTATTTTAATTGGAAGAACATAGTAGTTTGTTCTTCAATTCATGGTTACTTCTCCTACCTTCATAATTCTGTCTTTCCATTTCCTATTGTTAACAATAAACACCCTATATGTATAATGTGATCTATTTAAATTCTCATTTCAAATGCCTTCGTCAGTTATAAGTTTTCTTTTTTATTCATGGTTATTTCTTGGAAGAACATTCGTCAGTAATTTATTTAACAAAACATTGCCTTATACAATAAACAACCGTTGACTTCAAAGGCAATATAACAACTCATGACCTTGTTAACCTGTTCACTAACGTTATTAAACTAACGAGTGCACACATAGGCACTGCTATTCTTTAACAAAATTAATGTTCCTGCTCAAGAGAGGAAGAAGCACATTATGAAGTGCTATTAAGTTCATTAATAAGGGTTAATATTTGATAGATATATAGATTTAATTTGGAGATCATACAGATTTAGAATACCAGGGTTAATGCTATTATCTCTGCTTAAAAATGCTTGACCTAAGAGAATTACTCAAATAATATATCTCCAAATCAGTGTTTCGTAAGGCACAACTGATCCTTCTTGTTTTAAAAAAAGTGTGCTAGGATACTACAAATAATATTTTAAAGAAATGAGAACAAAGACATGGTATAATTAAATACGGGAACTTTCGTTTTCTTCCAGTCTAATACTGCAAATATTATTTAAAATGCTGTTATGTTTTGATTTTTCAAAGATATTATCTTTTCTCTATTAGCTCTTTATACAGAATGTAGATTCTTCCTTTTATTATTTCTACTAGTTTTCTGCATTTAAAGCTGTTTAGTAATATTCACCTATGACACATCCATTGTAAGATTTAATCTAAGAAATAAAGAATGTAATACTTGTGACTTAACTTCCTTTTAACCATTTAATTCCATATTTAAAGGACCTGAGACTTTCCATTTTTAAATTGACTTATGAAGACTTTCTAATGAATTTTTTGAACACTTAGAGCAGAGAAACATGTCTTCAAAGGTAGACATGTATTTAAAGGTATATTCAAGCACAAATTTTGTTTTATCTTGAATGTCTCAAAATATTCTCTCATTAACTACAGTGTAGGAAACACCATATTACTTTTTAATTAATACAGATGGGAAATATCTTGTCTCCCCTCACCTTTCATAGTAAAAATCCTAGTCCTACATCAGCTTATACAATTATAAATTTTAATATAAAAATTGTTTTCCTATGGGTCATGTTATTAGGGCTAGTATAAGAGCAAATGGAAGTAATGGTATTATGTTAGGCCTGACTTATTTTGAACTCCATCCAGGGTCATACATATTTTAGTTATCATTTTATTTTTAAAAATATTACCTTGCAGAATCATGAATCATTGCTGATGTTTGAAATAACAGATTAGTGAGAGAGACTTGGGCATCTGGGTAGAATTAAGAGAATACTTTAAATCCTCATTGGACTTTTCACCTTATTTAGGTTATAACACTTATGAGCTGTGATTGAATATTGGAATTAATAGTCATAAAATTATAGTATTTTGCCTTCAAATACACAACTTTATACCAAGTTTATAGAGGTTGTACTTTCCCTGATTTTTAAAGACTTTGAGCATATATAACTGTAGGAATGAAACGGACACATATAGACAGCATCTCGTTCTATGTGTCCATTTTTTCTCTAAAATTAGGTAAACATTCCCTAAAAGCAGAATTCAAGTGAGGGATACATGCCCATGTGATTTATTGAAGGAATGCTCTCAGGAGAAGGGGCATGTTGGAAGCAGCGTAAGGCTGAGGATGAGCCATGAGCTATGAATAGCCCACACTCAGCAGATATGGAAGGTATGTGTACTAGCTGGGTAAAGGGAGCTAGGTAGGACATCAGCAATGTCCAGTCCAGATGCAAAAATACAGCATCTTTATTTTCAGTAGTAGACAATGTTTATTTGTAGAACACCTCTTCATTTTGTCCTAGGCAGAGATATGGAGAACAAAGTAACTCTGTCTCTTTGGTTTTGGCTAGTTTTTGTTGGTTGTGGTGGTGGTAGTGGTTTGTTTTTAAATTCCAGTGTAAAGTTTTTTTTTCAAAGCTTGTATTTCTGGGTTCCCCCCCCCCCCCAAGATAATCTGTCTACATAGTGATAGTAGATGTTGATTTGTTCTTTATTTTGTCTGACCTTTGGGTGTTAACTTTACCTTCTTTCAGCCATTGTAGAAGTGTCTCCTAGTGAGGATACATGTCTTTCAGATTCCTTAGACCAAAGAGTTTGATAGAGAGAGCAAAAGAGAACTAAACACGTAAATACCTAGGTTTATCTGTTCACATACCACTCGGCTCTATGTAATGTAGAATTTATGCATCTATGGCTTAAATGTTTCATTTGTTGTTTTTTGCTGTAGGCAAATGCCAGATACAGCATCTCTGTTCTATAACCTTTTGAATAATATTCTAATTCCCTAGGCACCTGCCTGGGACCACGTCCTTTTGCCATTCACTAATACTGATAACTATAGTTTTATTAAATAGGTGTTTAAGGACTACTCACATTTTGAAACTCTCTTCTTTGAAATGAGGTTATGAATTCCCTAGTTCTATTTCATTTCACCCTATGATCACTTCCACTTTATATCTTCTAAAATTGTCACAATTTTAAGTCACATTTTCAAAACCTTTTGTGGTGGAGCATTCTAGAAAAGCTGTGAAGTTATTTTTCTAGTGTCTTTTTAATTTTAATGAGATTATAGGAAGAATAATCAGTGAATATACGTGCTTACTTACCCATTTTATTTCAAAAGTCCTGTCCAATTTTTTGTTTACCTTTTGAAAATCAAGATTTCTTATATTTAGTAAAAGTATGCAACTAAAGTATATTCACAATTATATAATACAAATAATAAAATGTACTTATAATTTATCTAAAATAATTGAAATAAAGTACTCATAATACAATAACATAGATTTAATTTATAATTCATATAGTATTAAATAGTGTCACTTAAATTTCTTTTTAAAGTCACATTAATCTTGTCTGTTATTATCACAAATATCTTATTTATTATGTGTGTTGGTAAATTGTTTTACAATGCAGGGCATCATTATTAAACTAGAATCCCACTGGAATGAGTCTGAAATCAACCTCTTTAACTTAATTATAATGATTTCACTGTTTGCAGTTATGTATTATTGAATGCAGAGTGATCTGCAAAATATCTGCAAAATAAAGGTGCATATTCAATTACAATTTCAAATCTTGTTGTCTAGAAGCCTGTAGTATCTTTTCTTTGTTATTGTTACTGTTTCTTTCCTTTAAATAGTCAGACACTTTTAAGATTGGACAAGTTTTTTTCTATTTATAACGTATTTGTTGAAAGAATTACAATTTTGTGATATTAAAAATCAAAGAATTTCAATACTTATACGTTTATCAGGTTACTGCAGAATCTATGAAAGCAATGTAAAAATCAATGGTATGAAAAGAAATTAAAGTTTTGATATCAGAGATCCTAAATATGTCAGGAGACATTTTCTAGTTCTCCATTCCAAAGACTCAAATATCTTAGCTGTGCTGTTTGCCAGGAGTTTATGAATTAGCTCAATAGATCACACTCAAAAGATTCTTTTTTAAATGTCAACTTTTGCTTAACATCCTCTACATAAATTTCCTTACTTCCAGAGCAAGTATAGAATTGAGAAAATCTAAACATACGAACATTTTCTACTGAGAAAGGTCATGAGAAAGTTTGCATCCATTTACTAAGAAATATGTACATAAAAAGCATTCTTTCCAACCTTCATATGACTTATGTATAAAAAGTGTACTAGTCAGGTTTCCCTAAAGGCACAGGACTAATAGGAGATTATATATATAAAAAGTGAGTCAATACTCCTGAGGACTCACGGATCACAATGTGAAGTCCCACAATAGACCATCTGCAAGATGAGGAGCAAGGAAGCCAGTCTGAGTCTCCAAAACCTCCAAAGTAGGGAAGCCAACAGTGCAGTCTTCTGTCTGTGGCTAAGGCCAGAGAGCCCCTGGAAAACCACTGGTGTAAGTCCAAGAATCCAAAAGCTGAATAACTTGGAGTCTGATATTCGAGGGCAGGAAGCATCCAGCACAGGAGAAAGATGAAGTCCAGAAGATTCAGCCAGTCTAGTCTTTCCATGTTCTTCTGTCTGCATCTATTCTAGCTGGGCTGGCAACTGAGTGGATTGTGTCCACCCAGATTGAGGGAAGGTCTGCTCTCCCAGTACACTGACTCAAATGTTAATCCCCTTTGGCTACACCCTCACAGATGCACCTGGGAATAATACTTTGCATTCTCCAATCCAATCAAGTTGACACTCAATATTAACCATCACAAAAATATCTAAAGATAAAAAAAAAAAAAGACTAATCTGTGTTTTCCATGAATATGCTCATATTCTCCTTAGACTTCATATTTTTTATCTAATTTGAGAAAAAGTATGTAAAATCTTTTTGAATGTATTCTAGTTCGTATGTAAGCCTTTTCTCTGTAAGTGCACGCTAACAGTGAAGACAAAAAAAAAAAAAAAAAAAAAAAGAAACATAATGTGGGCATGGTGGCTCACACCTGTAATCCTTGCACTTTGGGAGGCCCAGGAGAACGGATCGCGCCCAGAAGGGAGGTCAGGAGTCGGAGATCAGTCTGGCCAACATAGAGAAACCCCATCTCTACTAAAAAATACAAAAATTAGCTGGGCATGGTGGGGCATGCCTGTAATCCCAGCTACTCGAGAGGCTGTCAGGAGAATGGCTTGAACCCGGGAGGCAGAGATTGCAGTGAACCAAGATCGTGCTACTGCAGTCCAGTCCAGCCTGTGAGGCAGAGCAAGTCTCTACCCCTGCCAAAAAAGATGACATATAAAATATAAAAATAAATTATTTAATAGAAAATGAACATGGTCAATAAATGGAGTTAGCAGGCTAATTGTAAGAATATAAAAATATAAACTGTTCTTGTCCCTTAAGAAAATAAGCAAGTGAACTAGATATAAAACTGTGTTTCTTCTTCATGGAGTCTATTTGAGATGCTATAATAGAAACTCCTTATATAAGATTTAGACAAATTAAATAGCTTAGTAGTTTAATAATTATCTAAATATCCTATAATTAATCTGTTAGAAATAATTCTAAATGCACA
Source organism: Papio anubis (assembly GCF_008728515.1). Lineage (NCBI taxonomy): Eukaryota > Metazoa > Chordata > Mammalia > Primates > Cercopithecidae > Papio > Papio anubis. The sequence continues at coordinate 63,748,953 of NC_044981.1, read as the reverse complement.
AACTCTAACCAATAAAATGTATCCAAAGAGCAAAGAAGAAAAGAAATGATTATTTTAATAAAACATTTCAAGTGAAAAAATAATTATAAATTAAGGGAATTTTCAGCACTGAAAGCAATTTTTTATAGATATGCAAAGCACTAGTTGTAAACCGCCACTGTAGTTTCTCAGCAATTAAATGTCACCTGAAGCGGGGAAAGAAGCCATCGGGCAATTGCCTGAACATATTGGTTGGCTAGGCTAAAATATTCTAACTTGCTATGCCTGCCTTCATGAGGCAAGCAGAATACTACACCAGTAAAATAGGGAATAATTGCATTACTCACATTAACATATTTTTCACTTAATGTGTAAAGATATTGGAACAGTAGGATGTTGGGAGATATAAGCCAGAAAGTCACTTGGGCATTGGTGGAGTAGAGAAAATAAGACTTAAGGCAATGTTACAGGATGTTTAAGGATATTTCAATTACCAGTGCTCTGGATCAGGTAAGAGAGGAAGGAAAAATTAGGTTTGCACCATTTATCCATTTGATATCATTACTGAGAGGAGAGGTCAAAAAGAGTCAGGAAAAATGACACCTTAAATAAATATATTTTATGGCAGTTGGAGTTAGTTGGATGAATGGTCACCATCCTTATCAATACCAATGCCTATGAATCAAATTATATATATGCATAAAAGACACAATAGTTAATGACAAAGCATTATGGTATCATGCAATGGATAGCTGGGACTGGGGTGTATGTGGCAAGGTGATGACAGTGGGGCTGCAGAGCAGACAGAAAGGGCGTAAAAAAGAAGTCAAATATGACTCTGCCTTCCTACAGAGTGCAAATCAGAGGACGGGAAAAGCATTAAGTCGACAAGCAAAGGAGAATAATTGCAGTGTAGATTACTATGGCATCAATGCCAAAAGCATAGCATATACAACATAGCTTAGGCCTCATTTATTAAAGGGAACAACTACCGAAGACTTTGGACCAGATTCCTTAATGGAAGTAGCTAGATTTGAGGATGGTATAAATAGTTAGAACTTCAATATGTAAAGATGTAAGGGAGAGAATTTCAGCTGGCCAATTAAAAGTAGAGATACCAAAGGAAAAGTGTTGCGGGAAGTCAGGGACCCTGATTGGAGGGACCGATTGAAGCCGCGGCAGAAGAACATAAATTGTGAAGATTTCATGGACATTTATTAGTTCCCCAAACTAATACTTTTAAAATTTCTTACACCTGTCTTTAATCTTTTAATCCTGTCATCTTCATAAGCTGAGGATGAATATTGCCTCCAGGACCCTGTGATGATTGCGTTAACTGCACAAATTATTTATAGAGCATGTGTATTTGAATATGAAATCTGGCACCTTAAGAGCAGGATAACAGCAATTTTCAGGGAACAAGGGAGATAACTTTAAAGTCTGACTGTCTGTGGGCCGGGTGGAACAGAGTCCTATTTCTCTTATTACCAAAAACAGGTAAGATAAATCTCACTGAATTCTTTCCCCAGTAAGGAATACTAATAATTAACAGCCCTGGGAAAATAATGCATTCCCAGGGCAGGGCCTCTAAAATGGCTGCCCTGGGAGTGTCTGCCTTTATGCAGATGTAAATAGGGATGAAGCATGCCCTAGAATCCTGCAGCACCCCCAAGCTTACTAGGATTAGGAAATTCCAGCCTGGTAAATTCTAGTCAGACCAGTTCTCTGCTCTTGAACTCTTGTTTACCAATGACAATGTGTGCACAGCTGGACATGGAAGTTCATTAGTGATTCTAGTTTCTCCCTGACCTCCTGTCTTGTGATCTTTCGTTGCCCTTAAAGCATGTAATCTCTGTGACCCACACCCGATTTGTGCACTCCCTCCCCTTTGAAAATTACTAATAGAAACTTGCTGGTGTTACGGCTCAGGGAGCATCACGGAACCTGCTGACATGTGATGTCTCCCTCAGACACCCAGCTTTAAAATTTCTCTTTTGTACACTTTCCCTTTATTTCTCAGACCAGCTGACACTTAGGGAAAATAGAAAAGGACCCACATTGAATATCAGGGGTGAATTTCCCCCATTAGAAAAGGTATGTTGAGGGAAGAGTAGAGTTTGTATACAGGTTTTCTCTGGGGAGTCGTGGAAAGAGATATATTTGAAAAGGCAAATTGGTGCCAGATTATGGGTTTAATAGTTTCAGCTGCTATTTGACCAATGTGGATATAAAACTACTCTATTTTGTCCGTCATAATGCTCTCCTTCATTAGATTGTAAGCTTTTTGAAAGCAAGGGCTATGTCTTACAATAATTATCTGTATATTGCACAGCCTTTACCAGAGTAAACTGCAAATACTTGGTGCTTGACATTTGGCTTTCTCAGAAAGGAATGTGAATGAAAGAAAAAGCTGGAGTTTATATGAATGAGTAATGGTTCCCTGGCAAAAATATTCCTGCAGATAGAACCATCCTGTAGCGTCTGTTTCACAGGTGTTTGGAATTATCTTTGCTCCTGACTATAGATAAGGCTTTTCTCTAATTTTCCCATTGATTCTAAGAAAGTATCATAGGCTTGCAACAAATTTTTATTTTGCCTAAGGTAGTGACAATTTGTTTTAAAAAAATAAATAAATGACCCAGTAGATGGCCTCAATATATATACCTGAGATATTTTGCAATCTATGGGTTCTTCCCTGAAGATAGACTAATCACAGCAATATTTTCTTTCCAAGGGGGGAAAAAAACAAACATGTGCAATTTTAAAGAATAAAATGGGATTTAGAAAACTAATGGTTTATTTAAATATACTGTGGCCTGTACATATGAAGATATGTAATGATAAAGTTGAGAAAATTGCTTTTCTCATGTTCCTCACCCAATTTACATATTCTTGCCAACCAAAGAGATACTTTTTAAGGCATACTATAATTGGTACTATCAATTTATCAGATTCAGAGTGTAAAACGTGTTTTCAGATCACTGAATCAAGAATTCAGTATACAACTTCTATTAACAATAACAATGGTTAGGCAAATAATTCCCTTTGCTCAGGAACTGAAAACCTTACCAATTTCTAAGTATTTACTTTAGTTTATAGGAATGCTTATTTGTAACTCCTTAATTCTTTAGTATGCAATTCTTGCTACAATACATAAAATGCAAAATGTATTTGTTGACTACAGCAGCATCAACAAGAACCATGTAATTAACCGTTTTCTATCAGTAGTTTAAAAGATATCTCTTCTGAATATTCTTTCTGAAGGAAATGACATGAATGGGATTGATGAGTACATCATATTCAAAGAACAGGTAGACATAAGCTGAACTATAGATATATATGGCAAATAATACATGCCAAGTGATATGGTTTGGCTCTGGGTCCCCACCGAAATCTCAGCTTGTACCTCCCGTAATTCCCACATGTTGTGGGGGGGACCCAGTGAGAGATAACTGACTCACGGGGGTGGGTCTTTCCTGTGCTGTTCTCCTGATAGCTAGTAAGTCTCACGAGATCTGATGGTTTTAAAAAGGGAAGTTTCCATGCACAAGCTCTCTCTTGCCTGCCACCATCTATGTAAGACATGACTTGCTTCTCCTTGCCTTCTGCCATTATTGTGAGGCCTCCCCAGCCATGTCAACTGTAAGTCCATTAACCTCTTTTACTTCACAGTCTCAGGTATATCTTTATCAGCAGCCTGAAACTGGACTAATACACCAAGCTGTGTTCTGGGTATTTTGTACAATATTTAATCCTCCAAACAACCCTAAACAAAAGCAGAAAGTCTTTGGCAGACTCCTGTCTTAGAACAAAGTCACGCTTTGAAGCAATTAATTAGATAATTTCATCAAAATGCATCCAAGTCATTATTTATGTTCTCACTTTAGTCTGTGAAGAATATAGTTCTAAATAGTGCCCTAATTCTTAAGTTGTTAATTTCTATGCGACAAAAAAAATAGGTCCACTTTACTATAAGTAAACAATGCAGGCCAACCAGTGTGTTCAGTAGTTCATTTCTGCCTGACTGATGTAAAATTGTTCCACCATAATATCTTTGTAGCAGTGAAGACTGGATGGAAAGTTGACTTTTAGTTCACAAGGTAGTGCTACTTTCTGTCTTTTCTACCTCAGACAGATGACAAGTTTGTTATGGCAGTTCTAGGCAGCACATCTATAGAGCTACTGGCCAGAACTACGTACAGGAACTCCTCTCTGCTATCTTCACAGAAAAGAGGACAACTTTCCAGTAAGTATTCTAGCAGATTTCCTCTCTTGTCTCAAAAGTCACCAAGCAAAGTGATAACCTTATAAGTATTCACAAATTTCTGCTTTCATTCATCATTCTCAATGTAAAAACTTTCAGGTCTTCCCATTAGACTGCAGATAAACTTAGCTGGGCAATAGAACCACCATAACCCATTTGAATTATTAAGCCCTTAGCCAAAAAACTGGGTAGTGGGTGTCACCTTTTCTTAAGTTACGTGAGGGAGAGGTAGACACCTGAACAAAACTGGTCTCTGATAGTAAGGTTGAAAGAGAAATGAGTATCAAGTGGGCTCTTAATGGTCTGCTATACTGTGTCTGCATTAATATATTAAAATTATATTTGGTTACTCTTACTGATTAAACCATGTATGAGATCTTATGTCATGCATACATTTTTGCAGTTGCCATCAGACATCAACAACACTGGTTATTTTCCTCATTTTTATTTCCAGAAAGTAGTTTTGGAATGATCTGCAAAAGATCTGTCAGAATCCTAGTTGCATTTGAGCTTTATCCATTAGCAGCAGAATTCAATTAATAATAATAATCCTAGCTCAATACATTCTATTGTAATATCTAGTTTTTACCATTTTTCAAACACAAATACTTATATACTCCAGCAACATGTTTGTAATCTCCAGGGGTACATGAATTACAGTTTGAGAAACATTATATAAAAAGTCAAAAGTTCGAAGTTGGAGATTTTGCAAAACTAGATAAAGTATAGACAAACAGAAACACATGAGGCAAAGCTACTTAATTATTTGAGTCCATAAAAGGAAATAATGCCATTCAGTGAACTAGAAAATTGGATTCTGGTTCTGTCTCTCTTGATAACTGTCACTTTGAGAAAATCTCAAACTCTTCTCCATAGTTTCTTCATCTTTAACGCATTCCTGCCATAAAGAACTCCATGTAGTTAAAACAGTCATATGTGGATTGATTATATGAAATTCTGCCCTGAAGAAAGTTACTACATTTTTTGGAAAATGAAAATTGAATTGGAAGAGGCTATATACACAGATATAATCTTGTATTCATTCACATTTCAGTATGAATAGAATATAAAAATAATTTTAATATTTTTAAAAAATTTATTTTTAATCTCTAGGTTTACATAAGATGCAAAGAGTGCGGAGAATTCCTGCATATCTTTCACCCAGCTTCCTTTAAAGCTACTATCTTATGTAATCATTATATACTTAACAAAACTAAGAAATGAAAATCACTAAAATATTATTAATTAATGTATAAACTGTGTTCAGATTTCACAAGTTTTTCCACTAATGTCCTTTTTTTGTTCCAGGCTTCAATGCAAAATGCCATGTTGTGTTTGGTCTCTTTAGTGTTTCCAGGCTGTGACTTTTTCAGTTTGTCCTTGTTTCTCATGATCTTGGCACTTTTGAAAGTTACTGATCAAGTACTTGGTAGAATATACCTCACTTTGGGATACATATTTTTCAATTCATAATTCCAAACTATGGGTTTATGAATTTTGGGGTAGAATGACACTGAGGTGAAGTGTCTTCTCATCAATTTAGACTGCACAAAAATGTTAACATAACTTATTACTGGTAGTGTTGAACTCGGTTATGGTAGTATTTGCCAGGTATCTCCACTGTATAGTTTCCGTTTTTCCCTTTCTGTACTCTATTACTTGGAAGCAAGTCGGAGTCCGGTTCATTGGAGACACTAACAACAAATTTATTTTTGTTAAATGATTCTAAAAACAATTACAAAACCATTATGTTTTAAGCCAAAATCTATTTGAGAAGGTTTGCAGCCATTTTAGATATATTTCCCCAGAGGGTAACAAACAAAGTAGTTTCTATATCTATGTGTTGTAACTAGAAAAGGTAAAGTTTTCCCCAGATATTCCTGATTTCTAAAATGTGCTAATAAGCATATTAAGAAGTTAATCTTGCATAGGTCAATAGAATGGAGATATAACCAGAACCGAAGTTTTGCATAAATACATTTTCAATGTGTCAGCCGCTTTTGAAAGCTGAATCAATTCCTACAGAAGGTGAGAATACATTTAGTATCAGAAGCATTACTACTCCTGTGGCCTTAAATTATTGTTTGATGTAACATGGAAAAGTGCCTAATTTGCTTTCAGGTAGCAGCTTTCTCAGTAGAAGAATGAGTACTATTTCAAATATATTTTGCATTAGGCAACATTTCGCAAATTATGGGCTACATTCACTTTATGTGTCATAGAAAAGTCTCTCAGTAAAATAGAAATGTTGCCATATATTTATATATTCATTTACTCATTGATATTTTATGTATGTATTCTTGAAGTATAAATACAAAAGAAAATGAAAAATATTTGTTTTAGCACTGAAGAAATTCGAGAAATCCACTAAAAGTATTTTTTCATTTGCCTCAACTTCCATTAGACCTCTCAAACATACATACACACACACACACACACACACACACACACACACACACACAGAGAGAAATTCACTGTTTCTTTTAGAGATTTTTGTCAGTATTACAACTATAGTTGATGTCAGCTTTGAAATAACCTTCACCAACATGAATCAATCAGCCATCAATTTTTATTGATTCTTCCTTAAAAATAACTCTTTAATTTAGCACTGTCTTTATATTCTTATTGACTTTGCATTAGTTCAGGCCCTCATACCCGAACCATCAAAATAACTTCCTTCCCAATATTCTTTTCTCGTTCCTGTCTTTTCTATCATTTATTTGATGCTTTATTATCAAATGTGATTCCCAAACATTATATAGAATATATATGTTTGATAAAAATTCTTAAATTATTCTGTTTACACAGTAATATCTCAGACATTATTTTCTTGCTCTCATGTATGTTTATAAATTGTAGTGAGTGTTCCTAAATCACCTATTATACTCCTTTTCCTATTTTTGAAAAATATGTTTTTTGTCATCTTCTAGGAAAGCCCTCTTTCCCTGTCCTAAACATGTTCATTCTAGTAGAATCCTTTGTTTTAGAGGGATTCTGCATCCTTGGCTTTGCATTGATTTGTCTGAGATTTAGCAATTGTTACGCTATAGGTCAATTGTATTATTCATTGCGATGGCCACAGTTAATTTAATCTCAAACACAGCCACACACTAAGATAATTATAATCTCTCCCCAGTTTTGTACTTAACAACTAAAGAATACAAGAATAAAAGGGAGTTGGGGAAACAAATGAAAAAATACTTTTAATTGATTTCTCAAGAATTTCTTCTATGCTAATACAAGGAAAAGAAAGGAAATCTTAATGCCTTCCCAGTGACAAACTTGGAGATATGAAGGGTGAACGTTGACGCTGTTTATATTTTCTGCCATGTGTAGACAGTATGAAAGAATGAAGCCAAGATAGTGAAGTATATCTTCTTAAGAGAGAGATTGGTGGCATTCAGATTCCTTACTCTGGGAAAGCAGGCTTGAAAATAGCAAATATCAAGAAAAGCCTAACCAAACCACAGAAATAGAGTGAAGAAATGGATCTGGACATTGGAAGTCATCTCTAACACCTCCACCACCTGATGTCACTGCTGTTGCCACTAGAAGGAATTTTCAACCATCTATTCCTTTGCCCAGAGTATTCCAGATTAAAGTCCCAGATGAGAGTGTCTGATTGTCTGACATGGGATATGTATAATCACTCTGGTTTCTAAGACTCTACATAAGCAAACGTTTGCTCTTAGGTTTCTGATATATCGGTGAATGTCACCTCCCACCAAGAATCACACTGTGGCAGATTGCCAAATATAAAGTCAATTCAGGGGCTGGTCTGACCACCCCCCCCGCCAAAATATCCAATACTCAGACTCTTTCAATTAGTTTTCTTTTCTGCCTGAGCTAGTTTCAGGAATTTCTATTGCAAAAATGATTTAGATCCACACATTAGTCATATGTTAATCAATAAGTAACTCACATGTCCCAAGAACTAAATATATGCCAGGTACTTCATATTCATTATTTTATTTAATTTTCATAATAACTTAATGAAGCAAGTGTTAGTCTTCTCAGTTTTATAGACGAATAAATGGAAGTTTAGTGACATTGAAAAACTTGTTATAGATTATACTTGTCATAGACTACTCCATCAAGTAACGACAAAGCAGTGATTTAAACTCAGGTTCTCAACTTTTATATAATATTGTTACCTATTGGTACTGCCTTATTGTTTCTTGCATTATTTTGAAATTCTTATTGTTGTTTCCACCAAATAAACTCACAGTCATTCCCACTCATTCACTGAACAATTTGACTCCTGGTTCACTGCATTACTCACTACCCACATCCTTATGCGTTGACCACACAAACGGATGAATCTCTTGGAGTCTTGCTTATATACCCCTAAGCATTAACAACCTTTTACTCCATTCTACATTCCTCACTCGCTTACTGGATCCATCCTGTACTTTGTTATCATTAATTGCAATGGTTTCAAAATTCAATTTTAAGCATTTTATTTTCTTTTCTGCTTTCCCACTTATTCTAGTACCCTTAATGAAACTAAATTATTTGTATTATTATGGAGTGGTAAGAAATTTTTATATATTATAAATACCATTCTCTTATCAGATAGATTATATTCAAATTTTTTTCTTCAATTTATGGGTTGACTTTTTACCTGAATGTATCTTGAACATTTGCTTTAAGGAACACAGTTTTTATTTTTATGAAGTCCAATTTTTCTATTTTTTTCTGTTTTCATTTGTCTTGGTTTTATCTCTATAATGATTTTGCTAACCCAATAGACAATTAGAATACTTCTATATTTTCTTCTACAGATCTTAGTTTTAGCACTTCCATTTAGATCTATAATACATACCAGGTTAATTTTTTTGTGTGTGATGTGAGGAAGGTATTCAATTTCATTATTTTGCATGTGATTATATAGTTTTCCTGCTACCATTGTTGTAAAAAAGATTATTGCTTTCCTTTTGAATTTTCTTGGAACCTTTGTTAATTCATTGACCATAAATATTCAATTCTGTGCATCTATGTTTATTACACTGTCTTGATTACTATAGTTTTATAGTAAATTTCAAAACTGTGAATTGATTCTTTCAACTTTATTCTTATTCAAGATGGTTTTGTCAATTCTGGGTCCTTTGTATTTCCATATGAATTTTAGAATCAGAGTGTCAATTTATACAAAAAAGCCAACTCCATACTTTTGAATTTCTAATTGTACCACCACTGAGCTCAATACGGATTTTCATTAGATTAGCAAAATACAATGTCTTTTTCTGAATTGCTGTTTATTAAATTTGGAGTAATTTTCTTTGTAGATGGGGTTCAAACTAAAGAAATTGAGGAAAATATAATTTAGTTATGAAAATTATAAGATTTAACAGAGTCAGAATTGCCTGGGATATAATAAAAAAACATGATTTTGAGGACAAGTTTTTTTCTCTCTTTGGATAAAATTAAATGTACTAGTTTGAAAACTGAGTTGTACCTGTGGTTACCATCTTTGTTCATCACTATCAGAAGTCAAACAATGTCCTAAGATAACTTCAGGCAAGGCCGATCACAAATAAACACTAAAATTCATTAGTTACAAGGCAGAAGCAAAACCTATGGCTGTTATTGATATCTTAATATCCATTTTAATTTTGGCCACAGTTGTAGATATTTGAGTTTTGGTGTCCTGTGGATTGGCTCTTCTTGCTCGTTTTGTAAATGACAGTAATTTAACTGACTTCCATCTGCTTGCCTAAGATGCTGCCTCTTAGATTGCTTATGTATGCATACAGTCTGATTTTGTGGTTGTGTCAGTCCCCTAATTTGACCTCATTTGTATCTGTTTTATCAGATTTGAAAAAGTAAGAGCTGCTTTCAGTGTTCAGTGTCTTTTGTCTTAAAAGTGGTGGGATTTATTTCTTTGTTTTACTCAGTACTATTTGAAAAATGCAAATCTTTAGATAACTGTCGCATAGGAGCATATTCTTGAAGGTAATAATGGGGTCCAAATGAAGGTTCCGGCCAACTGAGTATTAGATTGACTAACAAAATTTAACACAATTTACAATTCTCTGTGTTCTCTATATTTTAGCTTAATTTTTTTGTGTATACAAATTGGAAAACTATCCTGCATATGCTCCTTTATCTTGCTGCCTGAAGGCCTTCCAACCACCTTATTGAAGTAGTAAAAAAATGTTCTCAGAATTTACTTTGCCACTTTTCTTTTAAATTTTAAATTCCAATAGAAAGCCAACAGTTTTTCCTTACATTTTTATTCACAAGTAATTTTCAAACTATATTTGCATAACCTTTTGGAATTCTAAAATACACATTTTAGAAAATAGATTTTAAAAGAATAAAAGAATGCTTGAGAGAGAATTAAACACATCCAGGTATTTCCTGACTTAATAGGTGGATTTGCAAATTATATAATAAAAATATATCCATAATACACAAGGTTATTTTATCTTAAGGAGCCTTTCATAATTCCTGTGTTTGTTTTGACCAAATGTCTTATAAAATATATCATATATATTCATGTTATTATAAATTATTGCTCATTACCTTTACATATGTTGAAGCATGAAACATTGAAATTAACACAAACACCTTTTCAAATACACTCGTGTACTTCACTGGTATTTTTATTGCAACTGACTCTACAATTTCTTCTTTCCGTTTACTCTATGTGCTAGTCCTTACTCCTACAACTTGACTATAAACTGCTCTTCACAATTCCTCACGTTTTGACAATTCCTTTATGAATTATATAATTCATATATTACAAAACCTTATTTATAACATTTTAGTTTATCCCGTATGGTCCTGTTCTTATCTGTTACTTACTTTGTCTGTATGGACAGCAGAGTGGATATGTTATTGACAATATTACTGAATAAGTGTGTATTGTTGTAACTCTTTTTGTATGTTGCTGATTTTTAATAGTTTATATCCCCCTCATACTAATGCTTAAATAATTCACCTATTTTTACCACCTCTTATTTCATAACTGACCTCCAAATTGCCACATGTAAAATATTAAGAAAAACTGGTCTTACATTTTTTATTCTGAAAATTTGATTTGTAGGTCATTGCAATTAAATAAATCACGTTTTTAAAGCATCTCATCTTACTTCATGCCTACAGAAATGGCAGGATGACACTTCATTTCTCCTTCATTTCTTTCTTCTATTCTCCGTTATACTGAGTGAAGCAGTAGAAACTTTGTTAGCATAACAAATCAAGAGTGTTAGGACATGAGGCAGTTTAAATTAGCAAAGGAGATATCTGGCTTTATCTCATTCTCTCTGAATATTTGAAAGTGTCTTATTCAGCATTCAAATCAAGAAGTTGATAATTCTTTCAAGGATGGACCTTGGAAGGAAAATGGAACCGACAATAGCTGATTACAACACCAAGTTATTTCTATAAGTATTGGAGGTTTACCGAGAGTAGAAAGAGAGATAGAGATTATATGGGAATAATGGGGAAAAGTGGAGGATGATGAAAAAATAAGGGAAAATCTAAATGATGGTTTGAGGTGAACTTTGAAATGCCTCATAAATGACTTTGTAACTAATATTTTTGGATCATGACAGTGTTCTATATGTATTTATGATCTACTAATAAGAAACCTTACTTTCTTATAATAAACTGTAGCCACATGCGTCTCCAGGCTTTAAAAGCAAAATGAAGGAATGGCAAGAAGAGTGAAGACTTGGGTGTGGAAATTTTTAATTGAGTCCTATGTCTGCCTACAGCAGTATAAATCTCTGACTTGAACTAGGAAAGCAATACTGTGGTGTCGGAACTGGCGGAAAGAAATGGGCATAAACATCACATGAGCAGTAATGGTGGAGAGAAATGAGGTAAAAACTAACATTATAACATCCTCAAGCCTCCAGGTTAGTGGAAAGTTCAGCAGTGAATAGTTCAATGAGAAATCCAGATCTTATTATGGAAGGGAACAAGGGAGAGTGGTTTATATACTGAAGATTTGTGTAAAGTGTTGTTTTTTGAAAGGGAGTAAAGATGTGCAGTACGACAGAAATGGTAAGAAGATCCAGGCACACTACCACATTAGGATTCCAGATTGAAACACAGTGGAAAATAATAGATAAGGTAGGACAACTTCTTCTGGATTTGATCAGGCATTAAAATGCATTTTTTGTGTTTGGTAAAACAGTAAAATACCATATTTTGGGGTGGAGTTGGTGAGGAGATACAAAACGTGTGTCATGGAGTTTTGAACACATGCTGTAAATGGCATAATAATGACATTGATCAGCTAAGATTCATAGTTTGGATATAGTGCTTTGAAAGAAAGCAGAATGGATATCTGTGTTGGCAAGTGACTCACTGGAAGTTTTCGAGAGGTCTTTAACCAGTAAAAGTATGATAGGCCTGTGACTATCCAGCAGAGACAAGAAAATTCAAATTGTTTAACAATTTTTTTTTTTAACAAGAATAGGAGGAGAAGGTGAAGGAAAGGATGACTCTCGGAGATACAAAATTAAGTGGAAAAAGCAATATGAAGAATATATACTGTGCAATTCTGTTAGATACAGTCAAAAAGAACAAAACCAATCTCTGATGAGAAAAGCCAGGATACTTTGTACCCTGAAGGGTAGTGACATGGTGGGAGCACACCAAGGCCTCTAGGATGCTAGATGACATCTTTCTGTTTCTTGCTCTGGATGCTAGATTCATACATGTGTTCTCTATGAATTGTGAAAATTCATCTCCATGAACACTTGTGATTTGTGTAATTTTTTATATGTGAGTTATTCAATGCAAAATTTACTGAAATAATTTAAAAATAAGATTATGTATGTAAGTAGAGCAAGGGGAAAAATAATATAAATGGATATATCTTGAAACTTTGAGAAAAGACCAAGAGGAGAATGAGCCTAGAGTTAGATCAACCAGTTAGGGAAGAATGGAAATTTGGTCACTTACCTTCTGGATCTGATCTTTGAATTCTACTTGGATAGGAAAGACAGTGTCTGCATGGTGTGATTTGTATTTTGTGTCTCAGAGCCCAGACAGAAGGGAAGAAATACTAACACCTGACCCTCCTTTTGTCCTTTAATCTCCTGTGTCACCCATTTGTCATATCCAAAAGGAAGCTAGTTGGAAAGGAAGCCTGAATGATACATTTTATAGGAGCCAGTCTTTCAGGTATAAATCGAGGTCAGAGAATAGTTCTGGATGGACAAAAAAAGATAACCTTAGAAAAGAAGTTGATACCTAGTGCAACACCTTGTTATGAAATTTATTATATGTAATAAGTATACCTACTTATTACAAATAAACACGTTGGCATTTCTTGGTATCCTTATTTACTATGCTTGAAACAACAGCAAGGCTGAACTCAACCAACCGAATTCTAAAAGGAAGCTGAGAGTCAGCAAAGCTCTGGGAATGGTCAGAAGTCCAAAACTATCACACAGCTTGAGGTTCTTAAGTGGTGGGCAGTTAGAACTCTTTATGCCTCTCAGTTATGTTCAATTTAGCTTCTGTGCCTGCTGTTTCATTAGAGACCATTTCTCCTTAGCTACCTCTGTTTCAAAGATATCTTCCCAAATTAAGATGCCACTGCTGAAATGTCAACAGCTGGAAATGTATATTTAATTGTTCTTCCAGGAGAGAAAATATGTTGCACCCATTCCATTGGGATCATTGACTTGCTTTCCTGGGATAGCTGGCCACACTTAATGGTGTGATTTGTGTTGGTAGAACAGCTTTGTTGTTGTTGATGTTAAGGTTTTTTCATGCAGAGCTAACTGTTTCAAACAATTCGATCTATAACCTTGTACCATTAACAATTTTCTAAATAACTGAGAAACAACCTATATCCTTTTACTCAAATGGTAAGAATCCAATGTGATTCTTACTCATAAGTGAAATATTTAATCAAATAGCTTCCATGAGGTAAACTATCTTGGTTTCCTTCACATTAATTTTAATTTATAAATCAAGTGACTATTCCTACTAAATATACAGGTATGTTTATACTTCAATTTTCTTTTCTGTTATACACATATGTGTGTATATATATATTTCTTTAAGGGTTTATTCCTCCAAAATAAATAAAATATAACAGCTATACCTTTAAATGCTGATTTTTTTTATAGAAGGCAATTTCAGATGATTTAGCCTTTATCCAATGTATACACTTGGTTTGTAAATACACAACTCAAACCATTAGCAATATTAAAAGCCATTTGGAATATCTATAAGTTAATCATAATTCTCCTTGATATCAGAGCTCATTTCACTGCTTCATTAACAAAGATATAATTAAACTTGTAGCTTGACATTTTATTTTCAAAACTACATGTGTTTATAAAACTATCCGAAGATAAATCCTCCAAGGTTGGAAAACATAAGTATATTTCTACAAACTCAGTGCTATACATGAAATAAAATAATTTTACTAAATAGGTCAGTATGTAAATCAATAGTAAATTTTTCAAGCATCTGGGTATGAAAACATTTGAAATTCTTCCATAAATAAAGAAGCAAAGAAAAATTGTCTCAATACCACTTTAAAAAGTAGGCATATGACTCTGTGGCTGCTTTACTAAGGTGCTAACAATCCCTTCAGATGCCATCAATTTTTACTAACTAGAACATTCAAGTTCAATCACCAACAGCACACCTACCTTTGGGGAGTATATTGGTCAATTCTTACCATGTGTTAAAGAACTACACGAAACTGGGTAATTTATAAAGAAAAGAGGTTTGACTCACAGTTCCACAGGCTATACAAGCAGCATGGTTGGGGAGGCCTCCGAAAACTTACAATCATGGAAGAAGGGGAAGGAAGCATGTCTAGCGGGGATGCTACAATTTAAACAACCAGATCTCATGAGAACATGCTCATTATCATGAGAAGAACAGGAATATGTCCCCATGATCCAATCAGCTCTCACCAGGTTTCTCCCTCAATACTGAGAATTAAAATTTGACATGAGATTTTGGGGGGAAGACATAGTCAAATCATATCATTTCTCCCCTGGCCTCTCCCAAATCTCATATCCTTCTCACACTTCAAAACACAGTCATGCTTTCTCAACATTCCTCCAGTCTTAATTTATTCCAGCATTAACTCAAAAATTCAAGTCTAAACCCTCTCTGAGACAAGGCGAGTCATTTCTATGAGCCTGTAAAACAAAAAACAAGTTAGTTACTTCCAAGATACAATGAGGTTACACACACCGAGTGAATGCTCCCATACCAAATGGGGGAAATTGGCCAAAACAGAGGAGCCACAGGCCTCATGTATGTCCAATACCTGGCCAGGCCATTATTAAATTTTAAAGCTCCAAGATCCCTTTGGACTCCATGTCTCACATCCAGGGCATACTGATGCAAGTGCTGGGCTCCCATGGCCTTCGGAAGTTCTGCCTCTGTGGCTGTGCAGGGTATAGCCTGTGAGGCTCCTTTTGCTGGCTGGTGTTGAGTGCCTGCAACTTTTCCAGGTGGATGGTGCAAGATGTTGTGTATCTACCATTCTGGGGTCTAGAGGATGGTGGCCTTCTTCTCACAGCTCCACTAGACAGTGCAGTGCCTCAGTTGGGACTCTGTGGGGCTCCAATCCCACATTTCCCCTCTTTACTGCCTTAGTAGAGGTTCTCCATGAGGGCTCCAACCCAGCAGCAGATTTCTCCCTGGACATCCAGACATTTCCATACAGCCTCTGCTATCTAGGCGGAGGCTCCCAAACCTCATCTCTTGCCTTCTGTGCATCTGCAATCCCAACACCACATGGAAGCCACACAAAGGCTTGGGGCTTGCACCTTCTGAAGTAATGACCCAAGCTATACCTTGGCCCCTTTTAGTCATGACTGGAGCTGGCATGGCTGAATTGTAGGGCACCATGTCCTGTGCCCTGGGTCTGGCCCTTGAAACCATTTTTCCCTTCTAAGTCTCCAGGCCTGTGATGGGAGGGGCCACTGCAAAGGTCTGTGAAATGCCTTGGAGGCATTTTCCCCATTGTCTCAGTGATTAACATTCAGCTCTTTATGCAAATTTCTGCAGCCTTGAATTCTTCCTGAGAAATGGGTTTTTCATTTCTACTGAATTGTTGGGTGGTAAATTCTCTATACTTTTACGTTCTGCTTCCCTTTTAAATATAAGTTCTAGCTTCAGATAATCTATATTTATGCAAATGAGTATACACTATTATAATCAGCCAGGCCATATCTTGAATGCTTTGTGGCTTAAAAATTTCTTCCACCAGATATCCTAAATCATCTCTCTCAAGTTCAAAGTTCCACAGATATCTAGGACAGGGGAACAATGCTGCCAGTCTCTTTCCTAAAGCATAGCAAGAGTGACCTTTACTCCAGTTCCCAATAAGTTCCCCATCTCCATCTGAGACCACCTCAGGCTGGACCTCACCCTTCATATCACTATTAGCAGTTTAGTCACAACCATTCTACAAGTCTCTAGGAAGTTCCAAACATTCTCTCATCTTTGTCCTCTTCTGATCCCTCCAAAATGTTCCAACCTCTGCCTATTACCCAGTTTCAAATCTGCTTCCACATTTTCAAGTATCTTTACAGCAATACCTCACTCTTGGCACCAAGTGTTTTGTATTAGTCTGTTCTCACACTGCTATAAACAACTACCTAAGATTGGGTACTTTATGAAGAAAAGAGGTTTAATTGACTCAGAGTTCTGCAGGCTGTACAAGAAGCATGGCTTGGGAGGCCTCAGGAAACTTACATCATAGCAGAAGGTGAAGGGGAAGCAAGCACATCTTACCATGGTCGAGCAGGGGGAAGAGAGAGAAGTGCCACACAATTTTAAACAACCAGATTTCATGAGAACATGCTATTATGAGAACAGCAGGGAGGAATTATGCCCCCATAATCTAATCACTTCTCACCAGGTTCTTCCCCCAACATTGGGAATTATAATTCAACATGAGATTTGGGTAGGGACACAGAGCCAAACCATATCAGGCAGTATCAAACTATAAGTTGACTTGTATGTGTTATTAACTTGTCTATGACTTGTGTGTGCACCTGATTTACTATGTTTTATGAAATTTTGGGGGATTCACAGTCCAGGCTCATTGCTTTTGTGTTTATGCTATATAGAATTGAAGCATAAGCTAGTTATCTTTAGTTGTGATACAACAGTGTAAAAAACTATTACTGTTTACAAGTTCTCTAAATATTAATAGCAGCATTACTACCAAGGAAACAACACTTGAGGGGGCCTAAAAGATCAGATAATGCTGTCAGGTAGATACAACCACTCTGAAAGATTTGTCTTTATTAATTTGCAAAACTCTTGATGACAAGAGATGGTCATATTTGTGCCTGTAACTCTATTGCCTATTACAGTGCATGGCATATTATTGTTTCTTGATATATGTTTACCTAATTGACAAATTGTTATAAACAATTTGGGCACTGGCAAACATAGAGAGCTGATTAAGATAAATGTCAAATAATAAAATAATACCCACATATATAAATGTTTCTTTATGGTAATGACATTTTGTGTAAATGCATTTTCATCTAAACAAAACAAGGAAACCTATATGACTGCACGTAGAAATTTGACAGATTAGGAATTGAAACTCAAATTACAAATATTTTTAAAATTATGGAGCATGTATGATATAATAATTCTGGCCTATAGAACACTTCACAAAGCTCTTTTGTTTCCTGTTGTTAAATATTTTCCTTTCTCTTAATTTATATCATATTGATAACTGCACAGTGAAGAGATAATAAAATTCTTAACAGAGCTATGATACCAACAGCCAAAGAAGTCTCTAATGCCTCCAATTTCTAAATTTTATTGAACTACTCCCTGTTCTCTCCCACATGAATTTTTTGGATCAAGTACAATACCAGTGGAAATTAATTTTCTTCTTTCTTGAAGCCTGGGTATTACAGTTAAATCCCTTGACATAGACAGATATTATGATGTTGTTAAAATGTCTACCATAGAATATATTGTACAGTAGGTACAATCTGACCTACTTAACTCTACTAAATTATTATTTTTTAGTACATTAACTCTTTAGTTTTCAAATTACAGATTATGGGTTAAAACAATAGAGGAGTTTAACTCTTATATATATATTTTCCCCTTTTTTTACCTTGGAAAGGGTCAGCTCATTTGTAGTCTATCAAAAATATATGAACATATTGTATTGTTTTGAAAATATGTATACTTTTTAAGTTTCTCTGACTTACCATCTAAAATATGATACATAATAGAAGAGTTACTGAAAGAAGATTTTAATACAGCTAGAATTTCTATGGTTTATCAATTAAGTATATACAAAATCTCTCCAAGAATTCTTACTGTTATGGGAATAATCGACACTAGGGATTACTAGAGGAGGATGCAGAGTGGGACAGGGCTGAAAAATCATCTGTTGGGTATTATGCTCACTACCTGGGTGATGCACTCATTCATAACCCTAACCTCAGCATCAGGCAATAAACCCATGTAATAAACCTGCATATGTACCCCCTAAATCTAAAATGAAAGTTGAAATTATAAAAAAAATCTATTGTTGATTATATAAACTTTAGTATCCAAATATTATATTTTTAGTTTTAGAATCATTTTTAATAATTGGGCAGTGTTAAACATTACTGATGATTATTGTTGCTTGCATAGACTTCCATAATTCTTTCAGGCACCAGAATTTTTACCACTTTTCTTCTTTATGTATTAGACAGTGTGAAAAAACAGAAGGAACTATGTCAGAGAAGGCAGCCTGAAGTACAATCTGGAAAACTAGGTGACTATTTCTGCTATTTAGAACCACCTGTCTCCTCAATATACTGTTTTTCTAAACCCACGAAGACTTCTTCATGACCACAAGTTTTGACTGAATGAATTGAAATCCCTATATCTGAAGCCACAGTTTCTGACAATAAAGTATACTTTTCAATTAAAATGTTTTCACAAGAAAATATAGTCTCAACATCTCTCTCAATTAAGCTACCAGGTATCTATATGTAAATAAGTATACATTTTGAAATAGGAAGGGTATTGTTTAATATAAAAAATAACAGAAACCTTACCACCAGACCAGACAAGTATAAAGCCTGAGGAGGAAGTGTGCCAGGAGCTAATTCCAGGCATGGCATCACATACTATCTTCTCAGGCTAACTTTAGTAATATCAAAGGGGATGGTTTCCTTTTTTGAGTGTAGTGGATTAGAGAACCTACATGACTTCCTGTTTCAAGACATCTAGAAATGATTAAAAATAAAACCAATATCCTTTTAAATACCACCTGGCTGAACTCAAAAGAAAGGTGTGTGAGATTACCCAGAGAACTACAACAAAGATGGAACTGAAAATCGGAGTGGTAAGCTGATGCTGCAGAGTTCCTGGGTAGGTCTTTACCTGGGACAAAAGGCTTGGACTCCTGCAGAGTGGAGAGTTTAAAGTGATTGTATTGCCTACACCCAGAACTCTCAAAAAGCTATACTATTAGTCAAATGTATAAACTAGGATAAAAAACTCACCAGCACAGTGAGAAATCAAAGTTTTCTCTCTTGGCCTTAGTTCTGAGATTTTGTTTGTTTGTTTGAATAAAGGTTTTTAAATGTGAGTCTGTCACATCTGAGTTTGTGGTACAAATTTAGCAACACCTTCATGGTTCAAGAAGTTCCAACTTAAAAAATTAGCAAAAATAATAACAAACTTTGTCTTAAGTAAGTTATACCACTGTAATACCTGGAAGAAACAAATGCAAAACCTTTCTGGACAAAAACTAATTCAATCCAGGCTGCAGAAGATTTCCACAAAGTATTCCTGAAATAATTTTTATATCCTAAAATTACAAATACACTAGGACACAAGTTACTGTGAACGAGACCCAGACATGATACATAGCATTATTTGGGGCCAAGAATATTATATAACAAAATTCCTAGACTGATATTGTATAGTACATATATTAAAAGTAAATGGGTAAAAAATATAATCAAAACCAAGGGGCAAAAATTGTCTTAAAATTCAATAATACCAAATAGATATTGTACAAATTAAAATTTTAACAGGCAAGTAAAACCAAAAATTAAATACTACATGAAGAGAGTCAGAAAGCAACAAAGAAGGATGAATGAGGGAATGAAATTTACGAAAAGAGTGTTAAGTAAAATAGAAAATATAATAAAAATGTCAGCATATATCTAATAGCCGTTCTAGAAAGAAAGAGTAAAGAGAAAAGAAGCAATATTTGAACATTTGTAAGATTTTAAAAATACATTAATCCTTATATGCAGAAATAACAAGTATCAAGCAAAATAAAAATAAAGAAGGAATGAAGGAAGAAAGAAAATCAATATCAATATGTGCTGATAGCATGGAACTCCAAAGTCAAAGTGATCTTAAAAACAGGAAGATCTATCACTATCAAGAAATACTTTGATATATTGATTTTACCAGCAACCATATGAGCCAAAACTCAAGGAAAACTCTGCAAGATGCTAAGAAAAAATAATAGTTAGCATCTAATACTCTCAATTAAACTATCATTCAAAAATTACAGAAAAATAAAGATTTTTTTTGGCATAGACTTAAAGAGCTTACCATTCATAAACCCTTGATTTGTTACTACTAAAACACTAATCCATGTCTTTTGAGAAGAAAATGAACTCAGATGAGACAAATAGTTGTACAAAGGAATGATGAGTAAAGAAACTTTTGTAGATAAATAGAAATAAAAGAATACTAACAAAATTATTTATTTGAGGTTTTAACACAAGGATCACAACATGTAACATTGAGTACATGAAAGAGTAGTAAATAGAATTAACTCATCCTAAGATCCTTGTATTATGTAACTGAAAACAAGATATATTATTAAATTTTATCTCCATTGTAAAAATGATGCATACTAAAATGTAAGAATTACAACTATAAGAGTAGAAATAGAATGCAGAGATTTCAGAGCAATAGTTGAAAAATAATTGAAGTTTTAAAAATCTTAATCATCTCCAAAGAAGGCAGGTAAAATAGAAAACACAAAAGCATAATAAAAAGTTGAGATGTAGAACCTTCAAAAATTATGGAAACAAGTGGACATATTGTAGTATGTTTATATATGCAAGTGCACTAAATAACTAGTCAAGTATAAAATTGTCAACTTTGATCTGGAAGCAAAACCAATGTATGCAATTTACAAGTGGTTTATCATCAAAAGCAATGTGGACAATATAGATATAAGATGAAATGGTACTTAAGGCAAAAAGCAATATTGAGGAAAAAATGATCACTATATAAGTATGAAATAAAAGAAACAAAAACATGCAAGTTTTTATGGGATTAAGTATGAACAATGGAAAATGGATGGGGTTATTATCCCTATAGTAATGTCTTCTTTTATACTTATAGTGTAGCTTGTAAATGTTTTAATACATAAGAAATATAAGAATTATAAATTAAAATACTCAAAATAACAGTGTCATAAATAGAATTGAATGGATTGTTTAATAAATCTTAATCATAAGAGTAAATTTTAATACTTCTCAGAAATTAGTAGATCAAAAAGAAAAATTAATAAGGGCAGAGAACATTTGCTATAAAAATCAGTATTTTTGAGCCAATGAACAATATGAATGGTATATAACCTTTATAAACATACATGGACAAGGTGTATTTGACATGCATTAGGCAGTCTGTGCAGAAAACATCTACCACTTCTAAGAATTTATATAATGAAGATCTCAATCTTTCACAATGCAATAAAAATAGAAATTTACTTAAAATCATACATATATAATGTATTATATATATATACACACACACACACACAATAGCCAAACCATTTTTAGATATATCATACCCATAAATGCTTGTATTTGAAAAAATACCATTAATAAAATAAAGATAAGGTCAAGAACTAGAAAAAGAGCTATGGAGTAAACAAAGTAGAAAAAAGGAAATGACAGAGAAAAAATTAAGGAATAGAAAACAAAGTTACAGTAGAGTGAATTAACGAAGCCGAAAACGATTTATTAAAAATTATAACAAAATAAACCTTAGGTAAAATTAAAATAAGAGCAAAACTTAAAATATGTGAACAAAAGTATAAACACAAAAGTAAGAGAATGATAAAAATATAATGTTTGTGCCACTAAATATGAAAACATAGACATTATGAACAATTTCTTCGGAAACTACAACTTGACTAATCAGACTCAAGAAAAATAAACTGGACAGGTTTATACCTTTTAATAATATAATTACTTCTCAAAAATCACCCAAAGAGCCACTAGACACAGATAGCTTTAGAATAAAGTTCTAAAAATGATTGAAGATAAAGTATTTTGAAATAGAAACTGTTTTTAAAAATGGACAAAAATATTTTTTTCATTTTATGAAGGTGTAATCAGAGAATTATAATTGAAAAAAGATATTATGAAAAAGGGGGAATACAGGCCATTCTTACTCTCAAACATGGTTACAAATTTTATACATTAAATATTAGCAAGCATATTTGGTAATCTTTTAAAAAGTTTTAATAAGGCTAAGTTGAGCTTATTCTAGGAGTGCAAGGATGGTTTTATATTAAAAATTTATTCCTGTAATCCACCAAATATCAAAATAAAGCAATTACTAAAATTGTTAAATACCCTAAAATCATCTTAACAGGTATGAAAACGAACTTAATCATGTGAAAAGCACCCAAGTGGAGAAGAGGGACAATACTGTTTATAAGAAAACAATGAAACAGAAGCACACCAAAAAGATACGACACAAAATCAATAATGCTTAATAATATGATTTCATGTCATATGCAGTGAAAGTTATAAAAGAACAAAGGAAACTAATGAATTGATAAGAGGCAAGGGTTTAAGATAATCTCTGTTGGAAGTCAGATTTAGTAAATAAAATATAAAGGGAGATATGGGAAATTTGAATAAAAAATGCTATCTTAATTACTTACATACACATAAACAGAGGTGAAAACAGACAATATATATTCTTTCCAAAACCAATAAGCATTTATAAATGTTGAACAATTAGCAACCCGAAAAGTAGTTTTCTGGTTCTTAAAATATGATATCATATGGGCTACAATCAGTATCTGCAATTTTAAAATATCTGAAATGACTAATAAAAGAGAAATTTTAAATATAATCAAGGAGAAAAAAATCACAAATTGCATTATAAGGACAAAAGGTGAAAACTTTCTAGGCTATTACTCCATATCTGTGGCTTAGTATGGTAATTGCTTCTGATAACATATTCCTGTAGCATCTAACTCTCCTGGATCTCATCACTCCATTGATACCAGGTAACTCAATCCCAGTTCAGCACCTCTCATCACCAAATGTTCTATCAACTCTGACCACCACTGTGTGTTTCAAGGATGCTGGTATCTTCTTCACTAATGCTTTTCTTTTCTTTTTTTCTTTTTATGGAGATGGAGTTTGGTTCTGCTGCACAGGTTGGAGTGCAGTGATCTTGGCCCACTGCAACTTCTGCCTGCTTGGTTCAAGCGATTCTCCTGCCTCAGCCTCCTGAGTAGCTGGGATTACAGGGGCCCACCAGCATGCCCAGTTTTGTTTTGTTTTGTTTTGTTTTGTTGTGTATTTTTAGTAGAGACAGGGTTTCACCATGTTGGCCAGGCTGGTTTGGAACTCCTAATCTCACGTGATCCGCAGCCTCCCAAAGTGCTGGGATTATAGGCCTGAGCCACCACACTTGTCCATGAGTGCTTTTCTTAATGCCCTATTTAAAATACCTTCAGAAGCTTCTTGTGAATGATTGGGGCTTGGCTAAGAAGAGTACACAAAACATATCTTGTTCAGCATTTCCATCTCCCTGAATTTTTAGACTCCTCCTATGGCATATCAGGGAAATGAAAGCATTTTAACCACATATCTATAAATCAGCTTTGAATCCAGACTTGAACTTGCTAACTTAACAGACTTTTAATGCCACTTGTATTTGTTCAACCAAAAACATTCATTTTTAATTTTAAATGAATATATCCATAAATCTACATTTGACAGGATCAATTTTATTTCATTCTGTATGGTCTAACACCCTTAGCATCTACTTCCATCCACGGTCTCTAGATTACTCCGGATTCACATAGGTTAAGAAATGCTTCTTAAATTGCAGATTGACATCTATTTCTCATTAAGAAACCAGGGACCTTAAGAAGGTATAATGGGAGTGGGTGAAATTGCTTGTGAGACAACTGTTCCAGATGAAATATTTTATTATTATTTTATAATGAGTACCAAAGCTCTTAATGGTTGCAAAAATGAAGAAAAGAAGGTCTACTTTTGGCAAGGGGAATCCAAAGGTACTTTAGTTGTTGACCTTGTCCTTCCCTAGCAAATGTTCAATCCATACTTCTGAGTCTTAATACTTTCCCTCAGTGCCCTTGATTTAGCAAAAGACAAAGTACTCTGAATATTTGTCACTGCAACTATGTAGCTTTTTTCTCAGCTAGATGTGGAACTCCGCATTTCAATTACAGGAGATAGAGACTCAGAGTTGCTATCAAGGCTAGTTGTTCATTCTCACATTTGGTTATATACAGATTTCAGTTTCTCTGTTTCCTTACCTCACATACCTAGGATCATGGGTGGAAGTGAGCAATTTCCATCACCTTGAGTTAGCTCTTGTCTCCATAATGCCTCACTAACTGTCAAATATACCAAAGTTCCTAATGCCCTGCTCTCTTTGCATTCCAATCCATGCCATGGTCTAATGGTCATCTGAGCAAATGTGATGAACCTACATAAAAGAACTGTACTGTAACTTGGTGTGAGAAAGATCTATGTGCAGTGGTCAGCTTGACAGTAGAGTTTACTTTCAGTTGAGGAGACAATCAGCCAATACACACCAGGAAAGAGGGAAAGGGGGAAGGAATACCCTGAACTCACTAATCTTTTTCCCTCTGTTTTTGTTTGTTTTTTTTTTCCTGGTGCTCTTCATTGGTTAAACCTAACTGGAAACAAGAGAGGAAGAGAGTCTTTTGATATACATTCCCAACAGGTCAACCTTCTGAGGAAAGTAGAGAGTAGCTCTGGAAAGGCAAAAAGAAAATGTTTTGCATATTCTGTAAGAAGGTCACAAATGTTCAAACTCCAAGTGATTGATTCGCAAGTCATTGTTTATTCAGTGATATATTATTGTCAATATGGTCTTAATTTGGAGATTCTGGTATTACATTCATTTGAGAGCCAATTGGTCCATATACAATGATATCAAAATAATCTCAGGAAGTTAAAATCAAACATTTTTCAGAGTAATATGAACTATAACTTTAGGCAGTCCTATTACCCATGACTGCAGTGAAATATATTAGATTCCATATGAATGAGAGTCAAGGACAATTCTTATTATTTCTAAGCAAGGATATAACTTTTCCCTTCTCACATTTAGCATTTAAAGCATATGGGTCTCACTTCAACTAACAACGGAGAATTTATGCATTATAATTCATCTTTAAGAATTTCACTACTAATTGACTGAAATCTAAAAACTGCCAAGCGTTGGCTCAAGACTTGCAAAATTTGTAAGAGAAAGGAATTCAACAGATGTATTAACTATCTTTTCTTCTGTCTGTAAATTCCATCCCAGAACTAAGATACAGCACTATAAATTAAATAAATAGATCTATTGTCTAGGGTCATAAATATCCTTATTAAGCTATTATTTTAAAATATTATTTTCCTCTTTATACTATTATATTTTCACATTTATAGAATAATAAGTGCCTGAAACAGGTCAAAGATCTTTTTAAATGCATTTATTTAATCATCATGAAAATTACACATATATAATTTGAATAGCAGTTTCGCTATTCAAAAGCAAAACTGAATAGCATTTTTGTGTCTTTTAGAAAATTAAAGCTGAAGATATTGTCTGCAGTGTTGACAATTACAGCACAGACAAAACACATGGGGTAAAATTTATGCCTTAGTAAAATTCTATAAAAAACATTTTTTTTCTTAGGCGTGTGTGTGTGTGTGCGCACGAGTGCATGCAAGTGTGTATAAGTACTTCAGAATAGAAATGTTGTATAATCCATATCTTAACATTTTAAATACAGATTTTTCACAGGTTTAAAATTTAACTGAGAGTACAGTAAGCACAGCTCATGTACCTAATGGATGCTCTCTACTTTCTCTGCACAATTTACGTGATTTTTATTTTTTATATCTCTAATATATTTTTAATATCTCTAAGCCATATTTTTGCAATAACTTCCAACTTGCTGTAAGCTTTTTTTGATTCAGTTTGAAATATATAGCATATACATTCTTAATAAATAAGGTAAAATTAATCTCAGTAGCTTGCTAATATTCTCAGCAGGCAATCTGGCTGTAGTTATTAAAGACATGGAGTCATAGTTTTGCTTCCATCCACAGGAATATGTCATTAAAAACAATTTCAGGCATATAAAAAAGAAAAAATCATTGTTTCACATAGGCATTGGATTACTATATTAAAAATACTTTTATAAATATTAATGAGGATCTCAAAGCATTTTACATATTTATCAACCCTTATTGACTTATTTTCCAAATACAAAGATAGCTGCATGCATATAATAAGAGCAATGCTTTTTGATATAAATATATATGACGACATGGAAACACATCTTCCCCTTTTATGAGAACTTGCTGAAATGACAGATAAATCCATAAAGATATTTATAACCAGTTATGAAGGAGGCTAAGGGATTACATCATTTTCGGAATACATTTTAGTCATGAAAGAGAAAAAATAACCAAGAGCAACAGGTTCTTTAGTTTTAATTTCTAGAAAAGCACCATTATCACATTGAAATTCTTATTCATGAAAGCAATGTTCTGTAGCCTGGACACTTGGGGACACCGTTAACCCACTGGCAGATGCTTCCCTGGCTCTTTAATGTGTCTGTTGAGTGGTGAAATCTGTTTTGCTGTATTTTTCCATTTTCCCAATCAGAGTTGCTCTCCACCTTTCCCCACCCTGCTTTATACCAGTGGTATTTGCTCTGTTTAGACTAAAGGAATGTCTGTGAGCCCCAGGAGATTAAAGGTATAACGGAGTTTAAAGTCAGGTACAGATCCTCCTGATTATCTCCTTGCATGGATATTTTAGTTGGGCTGCGCTCCTTAAAGTTAGTTGTAGCTTCTTTAAATGTGAGCCTCTCCACAAGACTTTCTCCTTGCACGTTCTAATAACTATTTCACTTTTTCACATCGAGGAGTGGTAACTTCTCTGTGATCTCTGCCGTGGGTGTTGTACCATTCTTATGAATTGCCGGCATTCTGTCCATACTTAAATATGTATTTTCTCCGTTAAACTATCCTGATATGAATGTGCCATCCATTTCTTTTTGAAACTTTTATTAATATAAATGGCTTAGCAGTTTTGCCTTCTCTTGGTGCCTGGGCCTTATCCCTTAATCCACTGCTGTTGTTATACTGGTTGCATTTGCTTGCTTGTTTTATTCTGACACAGTGATTTCACCAGCATATCTTACTTTTGAAGTTTTAAACTTGGCAACCCGGTTTATATCACTCAGCCTTGGCTGTCATCAAAGAACATCCTATTATGAAGCAGATGATTGGGTAAAGTGTTGCTATTTACTGTCCTTGGTCTGAGACAGGAATGCCTTAATGATCACTTCTCTTATGATGGGCTGCCTGTGATCAAAGCCACGCTGCTCAAAACTGTACTCATCTCTTTTCTATCATGCAGACTGTTATAATCCGCATGCAGATGGGAAGGAAACAAGGAGCACTGGCATTATGTAAAGCTAATTCTTATTTTAAAAATATCGCAATGAGGTCATTATTTTAAGTATATTACCCTGATGCTTTCAGGATATTGTTATATCTATATCTACCTACCTACCTACCTACCTAGCTGTTTATGAGTTTATCTTTAAATCTCTCAACTTTTCAAGTTTTTCAACTCATAACCATCCTTGGTAAACATTTTGCCATGGTTTACACGATCTTTTACAATCTGACTCTATTTTATCTTCCCAAACTTACAGAATTGCAATCAAGGGCCTATATGTCAAAATTATATAATAATATTTCATTTTATATGGGTCTTGTAAGAAAAAAAATCATGATCTGTGCAAAATCTTCCATCAAGTCTCTCCTTGAGTGCTAAATGAGAAGAAGATTAAAAATAACACATAATGTTAAAATTCCTAATTTTATCTCCCAGATAATTAAGTGTCAATTTACTATCTAGTTTGGGAGTTGATTCACCGATTAATTCCTTACCTTTTCAAAAAGGGTACAATTCTTCACCCCAGGTCTTTTCACTCTAGTTTAACATTTTCCTCTCTGTCTGGAAAATATCTTCTCCTATCCCCTGACAACATCAACTAGGTGCTTGAAAAGTGACTGAGCTTGTGACTCAAACCTAGCATCACTGATATGTTTTTCTCAAACCTAGAAACTCTGGTGTGTTTTTGACGAAACTAGAGCATTTCTTCAGTCTGAATTTGTTTCACATTGCTGCACACTTTGAATAGGATTTATCCCCTTACAACTGTGTCTTTGGTCCTCACTCCCCGGGTAGGAAGATTATCAGGTGTAGTCCCTGTCATTTCTCTACTATATGGAACTAAGTTTCTGAAGAATTCTCTGTTTCCAGGTCTATGGCAGGGAATGTACAAGATAAGCCTGACATCTCATTGGACCTGAAATTATGGAAGTACTCAAAAACTAATGGGTACATGAAAAAAAAAAGGTGGGGAGGTCACAAATATTCAAATGCTCCCTGTTAGCTGAATTGGGGATAATCTGAGCATCAAAATATATAATGATAGTAGTGGATTATAACCAATTTAATAAACTAGAAATTCACCAGCTTATACTGATACACATAAATGAAGAACTGTAGCTTGTTCTTATAGTAACATGAAAAACACTATATGGGAATGAATGATGCTGTTAGGACAATAACCATTTAACATAGTGGTAACTGGTTAGGTGAGAAACATCAATGGGTAAAAAAACTAGTAATCGATGTTTGATAACATATGGTATATCTACATAGTGCTAAAGTGTCAACCCCCAAACAATTTGTAAATTAAAAAGTAACTTCACAATGGAAAAATCTAGAAGATACCACTTTTACAAAGTGATCAAAGTTAACATCACCTATGAGAAACATATAAACTATATTTATATACATACATATACATATATTATACATAATTGTGTGTTTTACATATTTTTTAATATTTTTGCTGCAAAGGGCATTATTTGGGAAAATATGAGTAAAATCTATAAACTCGTTTTTATCAATAATGAATTTCAAGTAAAAATATGTACATTTTCTTAGTAAATAAACAGTAAATTATTTAGAGGTAAAACAGCATGTCTTCAACTAACCCTCGAGTGGGTTTAGGGAAATAATAAAAATATGTGTAAATATGTAGTGCTTAGTGATAAAGCAAATGTGTTAAAATATTTACAACTGGAGAATCTGAACGTCAGATGGAAATTCTTTGTTATGATTTTGAACTTTTCTAAAATTATTTCAGACAAGTAAAACAAAAGTAGTAAAAGTCATTGTATTCGTATTCTAGGGATGCCATAACAAAATACCACAGAGTGTCTGGCTTATGCAATGGTAATATATTTTATCACATTTTTAAAGGCTGAAAGATCAATATCAAGGTGTTGGCAGTATTTAGTTATTTTGAAGCCACTTTCCTTTGGTGTAAATGGTCATTTTTTCTCCATTTCTTCATATGGCCTTTGTGGGAATTAGTGTTGTGATCTCTTCTTCTTGTAAGAACTCTAGTTATATTGAATGAGGTCTCACCCTAATTACCTCATTTTAATTTAATTACCTCTTTAAGGAACCTATCTTCAAATACAGTCACATTCTGAGGTACTAGATATTACAACTTCAAAATATGAATTTTGAGTACAAACCATTCAGATCATAACATATATAAGCCTTTAAATTAATTAACAATATTTCATGGCCAATTGATATGAAACTGTTTTTTAAAAAGTTTTAGAGTCAGGTGGTACTTGTGCAGGTCTGTTACATGGGTATAATGCATAATGCTGAGGTTTGGGCTTCTAATGAATCCATCACTCAAATAGTAAAATAGTACCCAATAGGTAGCTTTTCAACTCTTTCTTCCCCTACATCCTCTCTGAGTTTCCCAGTATACATTATTTCCATCTTTGTGTCTGTGTTTACCCATTGTTTAGCTTCCACTTGTGAGAAGATGTGTTTATTTTCTATTATTTTGAGCCATGTTCCTTTGATGCCTAGTTGAGAGTTTTTATGAAAAAGCCATGTTGGATTTTATCAATGATTTTCTGCATTTATTAAAATAATCATATAGATTTTATTTTTAATTCCGTGTATGTGACAAGTCACATTTATTGAGTTCCATATACTGAACCATCTTTGTACCGCTAGAACAAAACCCACATGATCATGATGAATTATGTATTTGATTCAAGTTTATAACTTGTTATTGATCTGGTAGGGATTTCAATTTCTTTCTGATTCAGTCTTGGGAGTTTGTAGGTTTCCAGGAATTTATCCATTTTCTTTACATTTTTCTGGTTTGTGTGCATTGCAATGTTTATAGTAGTCTTGGGATAACTTATATTTCACTGGTATCAGTTGTAGTGTCACCTTTATCTTTTATGATTGTGCTTATTTAAATCTACTCTTTCGTTTTATTGGTTGAACTAGCTAGCAGTCTATCAATTTTATCATTTCTAATATTGTTTGGATTTGTGTCCCTGACCAAATCTCATGTTGAATTAGAGGAGGGGCCTGGTGGGAAGTGACTGGATCATGGGGGTGGATTTCTTCCTTGCTGTTCTCATTAGAGTGAGTTCTCCTGAGATCCAATGGTATAAAAGTGTGTGGCACTCCCCCATTTTTTTTCTCTCTCTCTCCCCTTCCACCATATAAAGAAGGTCCTTGCTTCCTTTTTGCTTTCTGACATGACTGCAAGTTTCTTGATGCCTCCCAGTCATGCTTCCTGTTAAGCCACAGAACTGTGAGTCAAATTAAACCTCTTTTCTTTATAAATTTTGTGGTCTCAGGTGGTTCTTTATAGCACTGTGAATACAGACTGATATAGAAAATTGGTACCAGAAGAGTGGAACACTGCTATAAAGGTACCTGAAAATGTGGAAGTGACATTGGAACTGGGTAATGGGTATAGATTGGAACAGTTTAGAGGGCTCAGAAAAAGACAGGAAGGTGTGGGAAAGTTGGGAACTTCCTAAAGGCTGTTAAATGATTTTGATCAAAATGCTGATAGTGACATGAAGTCTAGGTGAGGTAGTCTCAGATGGAAATGAGAAAATTATTGGGAACTGCAGTAAAGGTCACTCTTACTATCCTTTAGCAAAGAGACTGATAACATTTTTCCCCTGCCCTAGAGATCTTTGGACCTTTGAACTTGAGAGAGATGATTCAGGATATCTGGAGGATAATTTGCAACCTGATCATTTGGTAGAAGAGAAAAACCCATTTTCTGGGGAAGAATTCAAGTCAGCTACAGAAATTTGCATAAGTAAAGAGCTAAATGTTTATAGCCAAGACAATGGGAAGAATGCTTCCAGGGAATTTCAGAGATCTCCACAACAGCCCCTTCAATTATAGGCCCTGAGGCCTAGGAGGAAAATTGCTTTAGTGGGCCAGGCCCAGGGGCAAGCTGCTCTGTCCAGACTCAGGACAGGATACCCTGAGTCCCAGCTACTCCAGTTCCAGTCATGGCTAAAATGGGCCAAGGTATAGTTTCGACTGTTACTTCAGAGGGTGCAAGCCCCAAGCCTTGGTGGCTTCCACATGGTGTTGGGCCTGCAGGTACACAGAAAGTAAGAGTTGAGGTTTGGGAGCGTCCACCTAGATTTCAGAGGATGTATGGACATGCCAAGATGTCCAGGCAGAAGTCTGCTGCAGGGGCAGAGCCTCATGGAGAACCTCTACTAGGGCAGTGAAGAGGGGGAAATGTGGGATTAGAGCTCCCAAATAAAGTCCCCACTGGGGCACCGCCTAGTAGAGCTTTGAATAGAGGGCCACCATCCTCCAGACCCCAGAATGGTACATCCACCAACAGCTTGCACCATGCACCTGGCTGGCTTTGAGCTGCAGGCACTCAATGCCAGCCCATGAAAGTAGCCACAGGGACTGTAACTTGCAGAGCTACAGGATTGGAGCAAACCCAAGGTCATGGAAGCCTACCCCTTGCATCAGAGTATGCTGGATATAAGACATGGAGTCAAAGGAGATTAATTTGGAGCTTAAGATTTAATGACTGCCTGCCTAGGACTTGCATCGGTCCTATCCCCTTCATTTTGGCTAATTTATCCCATTTAGAACGGTAGCATTTACAAAATGCCTCTACCCCCACTGTATCTTGAAAGTAGATGACTTGTTTTTTACTTTATAGAATCATAGGTAGAAGGGACTTTGTCTTAGATGAGACTTTGGACTGTGTACTTTTGAGTTAATGCTGAAATGAGTTAAGACTGTGGGACTGTTGAAAAGGGATCATTGTATTTTGCAATGTGAGAAGAACATATGCACTCAATACTAGAGCACCCGGATTTATAAAACAAATGCTACTAGACCTAAGGAAACAAATAGACAGTGATACAATAATAGTGGGGAACTTCAACAACCCTTTGACATGACTAGACAGATCTTGGAGGTAAAAAACCAACAAAGAAATTCTGCACTTAAATTGGTCTCAGCTAAATGGTCCTAATAGACATCTCTCTCTCTGTGTGTGTGTGTGTGTGTGTATGTATATACATATATTGCACCATGTGTATGTATATATATATACACACACACGTATATATAAAGTGTTTCTGCTGAGAGATCTGCTGTTAGCCTGATGAGATTATCTTTGCGATTTGGCCTTTTTCTCTAGCTGCCTTTAAGATTATTTTTTGTTGTTAACATTGATCTTGGGTATTCTAATGACTGTATGCCTTGATGATGGTCACTTTCTGTTATCTTGCAGGTGTCTTCTGAATTCTTCTCTGGATGTCTACTTATTTAGCAAAATTAGAAAAAAAATTCCTGAATTACTCCATCAAATATATTTTCCAAGTTCCTTACTTTTTGTTTTTGTCTCTCAGAAATGCCTGTAAGTTTTAGGTTTGATTGCTTCATATAATCCCATATTTGTCAAAGTCTTTCATCTTTAAAATCTTTATTTTTTTGTGACTAGGTTAATTAAAAAGACTGGCCTTGGAGCTCTGAAACTGTCTCCTCTGCTTGGTCCAGACTACTGTTAAGACTTTCACATGAGATTTAAATTATTTCAGTGAATTTGTTATTTTATGTATATATAAAATATTACATATATTATATATATTTTATATATTGCATATATTTTTACATATATATGTAGTGTGTGTGTGTGTATGTGTGTGTGTGTTTTGGTTTTCAACTTTCTCTTGGATTTCATTGAGCTTCCTTACAATTCATATTTTGAATACTTTATACTTTCATAATTTGATACATTGCTTGAGAACTAGTGTGATCCTTTGGGGGTGTCAGGACATTCTGTTTCTTCACAATGCTGGAATTATTGTTCTGGTTCCTTCTCATCTGTAGAAGCTCTTGTTACTTTTTAATTTACTTTCATTTAGGTTAGGTTTTTATCTCCCTTGAGCATAATACTGTTACATATATTGGGTAGGATTCTTTAGATTTGCTTCTTTGTGCTTTTAGGGGGCCAAGGATTTATATGGCTTCCCTGGTTATAGATAGCTTTAGTGCAGTGGTTTTTTCAAATGATAGTTGTTTGTGACTTGTAGTAGTGGCGTGCTGTGCTTGTGGTCAGGCTCACTGTCTCCTGCAGGGCTGGGAAGGTGAAGGTGTTGATAGGCTTCTCTTATTCCCCAGCACTGTGCACTTCTGTTAGGAGAAGTATTGGGTTATGAAGTTCAACGTGCAGTCCAGTAGGTAGTGTTTGCAGGTAAAGGCCAACTGAATGCCATACACTGACGTCAGCAGAAGTTGTGGGCCATGCAGGTAGACCTCTTGACCAGTAGGTGGCACTTGTAGGTGAGAACAGTGTTATTAATGTCAATGGGATTTTTTACTTTGCCTTTGTTTTTCAGAGGAAGTATTGGTGATGACAGGGAGATGAGGCTCCTGGGGTGGTACCATCCTGTGCTCTGTTACCATGCAGACTAGAGGGGGCAAAGCTGGGCAGGGCTGGGTTTGGTGAGCTAGCAACCAGATTCTTCAAAGTGGGCACAAGAACTGACCTTGGCAGAGGTTCTAAGGGCCATTCTCTGGCTGCTGGGATAACCCTCAAGAGAGGGATGGAGGCACCACTCCTGTGTCACAGAGCTCACTTAGGGGAAGACCAAGACCTGGGGTTTTCAGCCCATTAGGCAGTTGTGGGACCTATGCAGCTCACAAACACCCAACCAAGAGAGTCTCCCTCCAGAGTCCAGCCCTGGCAACAGGCCCAATCAGTTAGGCTCATCCCATGCCATCTGCACCCAGATTGTGCCACTTCAGGCATTCCAGACCACAGGAGTCAGTAGGGGGAAAACTGACTATCAGGTTATATTGTTCCTGATTCAATCACATGAAGGGAGGCATATCCAGCTCCTGTAGCACCATACTAAGCAGTGCTACACTCTTGTCTCTGTTCTGAAAGTGAGGGCTACCCTCCCACTTGATATCAGGCCAGATATTTGATCTTCATACTGAGCAGTGTGTTCGAATCCCAGGAAATTAGGTCCAGGCCAGGTGATTTGTCCTCTGGCCCTTCAGCGACAAGTGGTAATGTGATGGGGGTGAACTGCTCCTAGGTTACCAATGAAACACTCATATGGGGCAACGGAGGCTATCCTGTTGGCTCCACCCTGTGGGAACAGCCAGAAAGGCAGTCTTGGGAGGGACCAACAGGCAAGGGGGTACATTGTTTGGAAGCACTTTGGTCCCACAGCAATGAACATGCCTGAGCCTCTCTCTCTCCTGCCAGGTAAAAGCAGAAACTGCAGCTGTTCATTGCAGGATGGAGTCTTGTGGTTTGGGCACTTACAAAGGGTTCCATTTTTCTGCAGCCGCCCAGCACAGCAAGCCTTCTGGGCTCCATGTGGGTTCAAGCAATGCAACTGTATTCTCTAGGCAGCTTCCTTGCCAGTCCAAAGGCTTTTGTGGGGTGTTGGGGAGGGTCTGTGAGAGCTTCTGTAGCTAGGATCTCAGAGGCCTGTGGCAAGAATGTGGTGCCCTAGGGTTCGTCCACGCATCCCTTTTTTGGGTCTTTTCTGGGTTCAGGGCCCAGATCTGGAGTCCATCATCCCTGAGTAGACTACTCTGCATGTTCATCTTCAACCAAGGTGTCTTCCCTTGCCTATCAAATTTTTGTGTTTTCTCTTAAATGACTGCTCAAATTGTAAAGGTTTA
Source organism: Papio anubis (assembly GCF_008728515.1). NCBI lineage: Eukaryota > Metazoa > Chordata > Mammalia > Primates > Cercopithecidae > Papio > Papio anubis. The sequence goes on along the minus strand of NC_044981.1, from coordinate 63,713,336 downwards.
CTTGAATTTTGGTTCCTCTCTGTGGGAGAGGCACATCCCAGCTAGATCTAGCCTCAACCTCAAAAAATTTTTTTCCATAATCAATTTCTTATGTAATTTAAAAATTCTATACTATAAATAACATTTATTTTATCATTTGCATTATTTATTTTTATATTGGGTTTATTTACATTATTTGAATAAAACTACTGAAACTTTTATCAGTATGTTATTACACACACATATATTCCTTTTATTTTGCTTAAAAAATAACTTATTTTTTCTTTTGGTGGTGACATTTAAGCATTTAAAATCCAAGTTCAGGAGTTTTGGAGACTTGGATTGTAGGAGGTGGAGAAAAAAAGTGTATAATTTATATTTTTTCATAATCATGTTAAATATAGAGACCATTACAAGTATCTTTATGGAATAATGATTAATTCTGAAGTCTGGAAATGGAATGCATAGTTTTTCTACTTGACATAAACACTGAAATTTCCTTTGGTAATAAGTATTCATCTTAATACTTATAAAAGTATTTTTTCTCAAATTCCAGTGCCATTTACCAAGTGTAAGCTCTCCTGCCTGAATTTTGGCAGTGTTATTCTAAAAGGTTTAGTATTCTTATCATGAAAGTTACCCATTTCCAAATATAATGAAGTCACCCATCTGCTAAATACTTTTTCATGTTTTATAAGAGTCTAGAAATACTTGCTTTATAAGGTCCCTGCATGATTATGTGCCTACTTACCTTTTAAAATTGTCTTTTAGCAGTTTTCCCCCACCACAGTGTAGTACACCAAATGATAACACATGCTGTGCCCCATCATCTCTTTCTCTCTGACACGCACACACACACACACACACTCATTCACTCCTGCATTGATAGTTCTGGTGTATTTTTTTTTTATCTTAGCTTATACATCCATGGAAACTTTCCTAGACCTCTGACATCTGGTCAGTAACTCTCATTTGTGACCTCATAGAACTTTATCATTTTTATTTTTGGATTGAGTAAATTGAACAATCACTCACATACCATACAATTAGCTATTTTAAAATGTACAATTCAGTGATATTCAGTATATTAACTTTAGTATATTCATTTTTATATATTGTCCAATGTTGCATAACCACTACTATTTAATTCTAGTACATTTTTATCACCTAAAAAAATAATTAGCACTCATGCCTAATTCTTTCCTTCTCTTAGCCCTTGGCAACCACTATCTACTTTTGTCCCTCTTGCCTATTTTGGACATGTTATATAAATGAAGCCATGCAATACGTGATCTTTTGTGTCTGTCTTCTTTCACTTACTATAATGTTTTAAGAGTAATCCATGTTGTAACATATAATAGCACTATATTCCTTTTCATGGGAAAATAATATGCTACTCTATTGTTACATATTCTACATATTACGTAGTCCATTTTGTTCATTCATCAGTTGAAAGACATTTGGATTGTTTTCACTTTTTGACTATTAGTAATAATTCTACAATCAATATTCATGTACAAGGTTTTGTGCAGACACAAGTTTTCAGCTTTCTTATGTATATACCTAGAACTATAATTGCTGGAGTGTGTACTGACTCTATATTTAACTTGAGAAACTTTCATTGTTTTTCAAAACTGCTGAATCCTTTTACCATCTACCAGCAACATATTAGGCTTTTAATTTCTCTGCATCCTTACCAATACTTGTGATCATCCCCATTTTTGATAATAGCCATCCCTCTTGGGTATGAAGTGGTATCTCATTTTAGTTCTAATTTACATTTCCCAAATTATGAATTATATTGATTTTAATGTGCTTATTTGCATTTGTACATATTCTTTGAAGAAACATGTATTCAAATACTTTATACATTTTTAATTGAATTGCTTGTCTTTATATTGGTCAGTGTTAAGAGTTTTTAACATATTCTGTATAATAGGCCCATATTAGATGATATACAAATACTTTCTCCAATTCTGTAGGTTGTCCCTTCATTTTCCTGATAATTTTCTCTGAAGCATGACATTTTCAATTTTGATGATGCTCAATTTATCTATTCTTTTGTTGGTGTTGCTTTTGGTGCCCCATCTAATAAACCATTGCCTGATTCAAGATCATAAACATTATATAGCTATGTTTTCTCCTGAGAGTTTTATATAGTTTATGACTCATGCCTAGATATTTGACCCATTTTGAATTAATTTTTGCATATAGTATGAAGGAAAGGTATACCTTTATTCTGTTGCATGAATATATCCAGTTGTCCTAGCACCATTTGTTGAAAATTATTTTTTCCCATTAAATTGTCTCAGCATTCTTGTTGAAAATGGTGTCATGCATCCCTCTTTCATATCCTTCATAGTCACTGCATTAATGTTCTTGAGCTAACATAATATTTTGGACAGGGTTGAGTAAACAATAGAAATATCTTTTTCTCACATTTCTGGAGGCTAGAATTCTTAGATCAAGGTCTGGCAGGGTTGATTTCTGGTTAGGGTTCTCTTACTGGCTTGCAGACAGCTGCTTTCTTGATGTGTCCTCTCATGATGGAGAGAGAGCACAGGAGGTCTATGGTGTCTCGGTTTATAAGGACACTAATCCTATTGGATCAGGGCCCCACCCTTCTAAATTATTGAACTTTAAGTACCTCCATTAACAGCCTTGTCTCAAAATATAGTCCCATTGAAAGTTGGAACTTATACATATGAATTTTGAGGAAACACATTCAGTTCATAACACTCACTTATTTTTGTCTACATGTTCTGCTAAATTGCAAATTTCTTGTTTCACTCTCTGCCGTGTTCCAGCACGCAATACAGTGCCATGCATATAGTAGGCACTAAGTAAATATTTCTTGAAACAATGAATGAATGACTGCAATCCAAAATTACAGTAGATAAAAGTGATGAATTAAATATATTTAATTTAAACATTTGTGGTATGTTTTGATAATTTCATTCTTCATGCCAATACCTTACCTAATTTTGTCACTTATTGGTGATCATAGAAGAAAAGCAGTAAAGAGAATGTTACAATGCTTTATCATTCATTTAGCTTCATTTACAAACACTATTTTAGTTTTAAGATTATTTATATGGAGAATTTTTAACTTTATTGAATCTCTGAGCCTGTGGGCACTTGCAAAAATTATTTAGGTTTCCAATGTAGGGCAGAGCTAAAAAAAATCCTTGAGATATTTTGACAAGGTAATTTCTTAAATAAGCAAATATTTTCTATTAATTTATATTTGGGGTTAATATTGTATATTTAATATCATGTACTGTATACACTGGCATTGACCAAAATATATTTCATAATTAACATCTCTTTTGATGTCAAATTACTATTCCTTTATGTGCCCTTTTGATCAGAGCTAGAGTGACCAATTATAACCGGAATCAGAAATGAATAGGGAATGTGGGCTAAAATTATTATGTCACTTTTAAGTATGGTTGCTATTATTTGCATTTTAATAAAATGTGTATCTAAAATATATATTCAAGTCATTAATTCATGTTTTCGAAGATCTAACATACATTTGTTGAATACCTATTTTTGCCAGGCCCTGGAGACATGAATTGAAGATAAAGTTCCCACTCTCTAGGAGCCCACAGTCTAAACTGAGACACACAAAAATATAAGTAGACACAAAATCATATGGTGAGTTATATGTCTCAATTGTGTAGTTACTATGAGAAGATTACTATGTAAATAGTTATATATACTTACTATATTTGCATGAAGGAGATGGGGAAAGTTTTTAAGGTAGGTGAATAAAAATTATGCTAACCGAGGAGATGTGGTTTTCTCAATCAGGAGAGTATCTGTAGATATAACATGGAATATCAAGCACAAAAGTTGCCAGTAATTTAGCCTAGAAACATCACTAGATATATAAGGGGAAAGGATAACTAGCAAGATCTGTAAAGTATTGGTCATGAAAGAGGTAGAGTTTAACCTTTTTGTCTGTATGATAGTCAAAGCCCTAGAGGATTTTAAATAGAAAAATAGCACCAGCATTTTATTTTAGAGCAATCATTAGGCAATGAAGAATCATGAGAGAATTTCCCAGTTATGATGGTTTGGGAGACTATAATTAGGGCTATGCAATCACTTTCCCAGGTCCCCGGCACTTTTGCCTTCATGAGTCACTTCCTCTAGGAAAAGTAATTCTTATTGGGATCATTGGTGGCCCAGGAGCATATACACTGCTGGGAATTTTTTAGAATCTCAGGTTTTACTCCATACCTACTGAATCAGAATCTGCATTGAACAAGATCCCCAGATACTTTATAAGCACATTAAAGTTTGAGAAGCTCTGACTCAGATACCACTTAATTAGTGTTAGATAAGCAGAGGAACTTTTTTTCCCTGAGAAAGATGGTGATAAAATAGGGTACATAGAGATAATAGATTGTAGTTGGTTAAATCAGAGAGGCAGATACTGATTTAAACTTTTTTTCTGAGAGCAAAAGGCAAGCTTTCCTATTAATAGAGAAAAAAGACATTGGGGCTAGTGCAGTGTTATGGTCTGATGTTTGTCCTCAAAATTCGTATGTTGAAACCTAATCACGAATGTGATGGTATTAGGAGGTGTGGCTCTGGAAAGTAATTAGGTCATGAGGGCAGATCCCTCATGAATGGGATTAGTACCCTTGTAAAAGAGGCCCCAGAAAACTGTCTTGCTGCTTCCACCAGGTAAGGATACAGTGAGAAGATAACATCTATGAAAGGGCCCTCACCGGACACCAAATCTGCTTGCACCTTGATCTTGAATTTCCATGCCTCCAGTAATATAAAAAAAAAATTCTGTTGTTTATAAACTACCCAATCTATGGCATTGCTTTATAGCATCCCAACCAGAATAAGACCAACAGGCTAAGAATATTGAGAAATATTATTTTCTTAGAAATAGCTGAGGAGAACAAGAGAAATAGCTGGGCAGAGATTCAGTCTGCTGCTAAGTGTTCGTGTAGTGGGGTGGAAAGAGGGTGGTTGACATCTAAGATACTTTAGTACTAGACTTCATATAATTTTTTTCTATGAAGCATGTGTAATTTAAGCTCTGAGCATGTGTAGAAAGTAGTGAATTCAGAAATTTATAGCAATTTAAGATTAGAAAGAAGATAAGTTGCCAAAGATGTTGAGAGTGCTGACTAGAGAGTTAGAAAATACTTTTAATAATGTATTTTTAATTGGGTGTGTAACACTGCTGTACTGGAACACCAATGAAGTGGAAAGGATTAATAAGCTCTGAGAAAAGGTATTCAAGAAAATGTAGCGATTAATGAGACTGAAGAACACATTTAGTGGCAGTCCAGCATAAAATATATAGGGATTAACAATCATAATCAGAAAGTGGCATGTTGGAGGTTAAATCCTTTGACGTGTGGCGGATCTAGGATTTGACACTGTCTGCAGAGTGAATCACTAAGTAAATGTCAGAGTGTGGGAGGAAAAGAGATCAAATAATTTATTTGTAAGGTGTTGAGTGATCATGCACTGAAACCCTGAAGCACCCTTTCCTTTTCCATCAAAGCTCCCAGACTGCTATGCCAGTAGAAGGGAGAAATGGGAGCCCACTGTTATGCCCCTCTGAGGAATACAATGGTTACAAAATGGTAAAAGGAGGTAAAGTGGCAAGGCGTAAACTTCAAAGATGGTGGTGGGAATATCAGCCCTTGCAGATGGGAAACTAAAGGTCTAAAAGGGCTTAAAAAAAAAGTATATTTTATGTCAAAAAAATTCAAATATGTGGAGAATGAAAGGGCAGCCTTCCATACAGAGAGCTGCAGGAGGGATAGTTTTTATTTCAACTACTAGATTTGAAAAACAATTAAAAAATAAACTAAGAATAAGGTAAAGATACAGAAGAAAAGACTGGAAGGGAGATAATGCAGAGACAACATGGAAGTACTCACGTGTTTGACAAACTCTTCTCTAGGTGGAGTAAGGGAGAGAAAATTATTCCTTTAGGACATTCACCTGTGCGTGGAATCAACAGCTGGCCCTGTTTAGTTTACAGAACTCTCAAGCAAGAAGAGAAAAGTAGAAGACACTTTTAAGGCCTTGAAGTCCAACCCCTGCCTCCCACTCACAAGTTTCCTTAGAGCGTGTGGAGGTGGTGGGGTATGAGAAGAAGACACATCCTTCCCTGATGGCGGTGATTCTGGGATTGAGGAGCGGAACAATTGATTCTGGCCAGATATTTGACAGCCGTCTACCATCCACTCCCAAAGCAAGTGAACAATTCATAATGGTGCTTGGACTATTGTGTCTTGATTTTGATACTCTTACCTTCTTTAGATCACATTTGTGTATAATATCTGTGAATGTCTGGTTCTCCTACTGGACTGAAACTTACCTATACTTACTTATTGAGTTAGGGTCTTATTCTTTTGCCTAGGCTGGAGTTCAGTGGCATAATCAGTGTTCACTGCAGCCTCAACTTCCTCAGTGCAGGTGATTCTCCCACTGAGGCCTCCCAGGTAGCTAGAACTACAGGCACACGTCACCACACCTGGCTAGCTTTCTGGGTTATTTTTGAAGAGCCAAGGTTTTATCATTGTTGCCTGGACTAGTCTCAAACTCCTAGGCTGAAGTGACCCACCCTCCTCGGCCTCCCAAAGTGCTGGGATACATGAGCCACTGTGCCTGGCTCTAAAGCTTTTTCTTTTCTTTTCTTTTCTTTTTTTTTTTTTTTGAGAGAAGTCTCACTCTTATCCCCCAGGTTTGAATGCAATGGCTCCATCTCAGCTCACTGCAACCTCTGCCTCCCGGGTTCAAACGATTCTCCTGCCTCTGCCTCCCAAGTAGCTGGGATTAAGTCGCCTGTCACCATGCCAGATAATTTTTTGTATATTTTAGTAGAGACGGGGTTTCCACCATGTTGGCCAGGCTGGTCTCAAACTCCTGACCTCAGGTCATCTACCCACCTTGGCCTCCCAAAGTGCTGGGATTACAGGCATGAGCCACTGCACCCGGCCGAAACTTTCTTTATACACAGTTATCATAAAGTAGTCATCCCTGCATTCTCTTTCCCAGCACTCAGCAAAGTACTCTGTGTGATATTCAATAATGTTTGTTTTCTAAATCAGTAAATCCCAATGGTTCTCTGCTGCAGGAACCTACGGTCTCAGGGAACAAAATAGCACTCTTTGAGTAATGACTTTGCATTCTTTCAGCAAGTACGGTGTAACCATATGCCTAAGAAGCCTGTCTACAGGCTTGATTAAAAGACAAAACAAAACAAAAAAAGTTGAAAATCACAATCCTTTGATTTAATTTTCAAATACCTAGGTTATCTCTTTGGGTTAAATGTAGATAATTCATCCATTAAAAAGTGGGAGTTTATGATATATTGTCCCTCACTATTCAAGGACCACTTCAAAGTTCCCTGACCACTATTCTGTTACGGAAAATTAAATGAAACCCTTTTTACCCATTAGCAAAGGAATGCATATTATGTGCAAAGAGCATTATCTCTGGACTATTTTTAGTATAGATTTTGAACTATGATATCTCATGACTATGCTTACTTATATTTATATTAGCCTTGCTTTTTCTGTAACATGCAGTTTTGTAAAAATGTTTCTCAGAGTTCCATTTCTATTTGTCAGGAATGCATTTCATTGCAAATAACAGAAAACCAACATGTGTAGATTTATTTTTCTCACTTAATAAGAAATCCGTCAGTAACAAACCAGAGCTAGTATACGAGCTTCATGAAGCTATCAGAAACCAGAGGGTTTTTAATATTTTGGTGTGTCATTTCTAGCATATGGCTTTCCACCCCCAGCCCAAGTTGCAAGATGATTGCTGTACTTATTTATATGCTCCTAGCAAGGAAAAAAAAAAAAAGGGCAAAAGAGGCAGGCCTAACAAACCTCCTTAAGAAGGCTTTCTGGCCAGGTGTGGTGGTGGTTCACACCCTGTAATCCCAGCACTTTGGGAGGCCAAGTTAGGCAGATCACTTGAGATCAGGAATTCGAGACCAGCCTGGCCAACATGGTGAAACTCCATCTCTACTAAAAATACAAAAATTAGCCAGGTGTGGTGGTGGTCACCTGTAATCCCAGCCACTTGGGAGGCTGAGTCAGAAGAATCACTGGAACCCAGAAAGTGCAGGTTGCAGTGAGCTGAGATTGCACCTTTGCACTCTAGCCTGAGCAACAAGAGTGAAACTACTTCTCAAAAAAAAAAAAAAAAAAAAAAAAAAAAGAAAAAAAAATCAGCCAGGCATGGTGGCACATTCCTGTAATTCCAGCTGCTCAGGAAGCTGAGCAGGTGAATCATTTGAACCTGGGAGATAGAGGTTCCCGTGAGCTGAGATTGCACCACCACACTCCAGCCTGGGCAACAGGGCAAGACTCCATCTCAAAAAACAAACAAGCAAATAGATTTCCTTCCTGGAAGCTCTACCCAGAGATTCCCACTGTACTGGCTGGAACTGGGCCATGTGGCCACTTCTAGACAAATTTTACTAGAGAGTGGCCTAAGAAAAGGAATTATGAAAAGGGTTTAGTTAATATAACCACAGCATTCATTACACACCTTTTGCCTTTTATCTTTGATCTCTATGTCTGTGTAACACTTTCTTGGATACATATGGTCTGGGACTCAAATACCATTATTCATATTCTTTATTCAGATTTATCGATATATTTTATGAGGATATTTTAACAGTTATTTCAATAATAACATATTTATTAGCCATTTACTCAGTGCTAGAGAAATGTTTTGCATAATAACATTATTTAATCTTAATTCTATAGGGTATCAGTGATGAATTATGTCTTAGGTTGAACATGTTACCAGAAGTTTAATAAGTTTCTATCTTTTTTTTTTTTTTTGGTTAAGCATATATTAAACCTATATTGCTCCTTTTCTTCTTTTTTTTCTCTTTCTATTTTGGTCAATCTTTTCTTTGTGAAAGAGCTCACTGGTAGGGAAGAAGAGAATACTATAGCATAGTATTTCTCAAAGTGTGTTTCAAGTGTTGTTAAACATGATACAGATTAAAAATAATCAAATAATTTTAAAAATATGCTATATAAAACTAAGTTTAAAATATTTAGGTAACAGGCCGGGCTCGGTGGCTCAAGTCTGTAATCCCAGCACTTTGGGAGGCCGAGATGGGCAGAGATCACAAGGTCAGAGATCGAGACCATCCTGATAACACGTGAACCCCGCCTCTACTAAAATACAAAAAATTAGCCGACGTGATGCTGGCGCCTGTAGTCCCAGCTACCGGGGAGGCTGGAGGCAGGAGAATGGCGTGAACCTGGGAGGCGGAGCTTGCAGCGAGCTGAGATCCTACTGCACTCCAGCCTGGGCCACAGACCCAGACTCACCTCAAAAAAAAAAAAAAAAAAAAAAAAAATTTAGGTAACAAAGTAAGACCCTGTTTTTTTAAAAAAACTATTTATATGATTATTATTTGCTTTCCCAGCTGAAGAACAAGATTTCTGAGAGTGGTGGCTGAGTCACTGTTGCTTCTGCTTATAAACCCAGGGTCTAGTATAACATTCTGTACAAGGTACACCATAAGTAATTATCTTCAGTTGAATCCTAGATCTCCTGATATGCTAATGTACTGAGTGAAAATCTGAGAATGAAAATGCAGTGTTTAAGCCTCTGCACCAAAATAAGTACTGTATAATTTTAAAGATATATTATAGTTTTGAAATCTGTAATACAAAAAAATATACAAAATTAAAAATAAATACAGTGGAAAGAAATTTTGCCAAACTAACCTGTTTTCAAGGTACTTAGCAATTTTACTTAAAGGCAAACACTGTTGTCAATTTATTAAATAACTTTCCAGAAAAAGTCTCTGTGTGTGTGTGTGTACACAGACATATGAAATTTTACTATTTTTTTTTGGAGGCTTACTATGTTCTTGCCCTGTAATTTGATCTTTTCACTAAACAACGTATATTGTACTCTATATCAACATACATGGAGTTACTTTATTCTTCTTTTAGCACCAGCCTAGTATTTCTTTGTAGGACCCCAACATTATATAGAAAATCCCTATTTACATTGCTTTCTTTACATATGTGTACATCATGTCACACATGTAAGAGTTTTGTAGGATAAATCTCAAGATGTGGATTTGTTGAGTCAAAATTCATGAATTATAAAATTTAGTAGATTGCCAAATTGCTCTCCATAAAGGTTATATTACTTTATACTCCCATCGGTAATGAATAAATATATGTTTCCCCTCAGCCTAGAAAATACTGCATATAATCAGTTTGTCATCCATTTCATACAGGTCTCATAAATTATAGTTGAGCAAAGTGGTCTTTTATGACTTTTAAATTTATTCTGATGGTATCTGTAGCAGTATATCTTGGCTTGGATATTGTGCTTTTTTCTATTTTGCATGGAAAGTCAACCTTTTGTCCTTCCTTTCTTCCTTTCTCTCTTTAATTTCATAGTTTGGTAATTTCTTATATTTTCTTGATTAACTCCTTCCATTTTGTCAATTTGTGTGTACATGTGGGGTGTGTGTATGTGTGTGTGTTTGTGTGAGAGAGAAAGAGCAAGATGCGAGTGCGAGAGAGTCCTCTGTGTGTTTCTTGATTTAAATATACTATATAAATTCATCACCATAAATAATCAGGGCATTTTAGAAATGAGGAAAAGACAGAGGTTCACAGAGATTTAACACTTTCCTGAAGGGCACACAGCTAGATAGGATAAAACCTAAAACTGTTTGATTTTAAATGTAAACTCTCCTCATTACACCAGGAACTTTCTGATTAAAATCACAGTGTCAACACAATTTAATCAATATTTTGCATTATATTTCAAAATACTGTATTTAAAAGAAAAAAATTATGCATATTTGTTCACATATAGAACAGAACAGAAATATTCTCAAATATAAATAGTCTATAACTTCATTTAAAAATATATCATGATTTAGTTTGTTGAAATACATATTTAAATATTTTCAGGAATAATAAAGACCTGGCATCTTTAAAAACAGTAAAACTGGAAGTAGGTATTTAAAAGTGACTTAAAATCCCTTGTGTGTTAACTACACATCAGATAAATTTCTTAAACAATTTACTTAAAATATTCATTCCTACACAATTTTATGTGGCATGAAATATAATTTCTACTTTGTAGTTGAGAATCAAAGGCTTAAACATTTAAGTTGAAGTCTTATATACAAGTCTTATGAAAGCAGAAGCTGGTATTTCAACCCAGGTCTGATATAAAAGTCCTGAATCTTAATTGCAAAGTTGTAATGTTGTCAAACTTTGTTGAATAAAATAAATTATTTCAGTGGAAATATTTTGATTAATCAAGGGGAGGGGGAGGTTGAGAAGGACATGAGGATTAATATAAATGACGTTTTTCAGAGTATGATTTGACTGACAAAGTGAGTTCATTAGAGTTAGATGAGTCTCAGGGTATCTGAGATTTCTTAACATAAACAGCAAGAATGAATAACTATGAGAGAAATGGAGTAATGCTGAGTAAAAATAGATAACTTTTTACCAGCAAGGAAAAGTACTTCTTTCAGTTCCCTCAAGATCATCAGGAGAGAACTAAGTAAGCTCCAGATAGATTGGAATTTAAAGGTAATTGTCATTTATTGATCGGAAATAGGTATTAGGTAAATTTTAGTATTAAATGCAAACTTCTGAAATATTATCTTAAACTGTAATTAATTCTGAAGAGTGTTACATCCCTGAAAATAGAGAATGTTTAATAGTCTTAATAAGAACATTAAAGGTAAATGTAAACAGTAACAATTACTGTTGAAAATTCTTAGTAGATAAATCATAGGTATCTGCATTAAAATCATATTTGACATTATATTCCTTTGTTAAGCTTAGCAAGGATTATGTTAAAATTTAATTTATGTTTTTTAATATGTGAAGAAAGTTCACATATAAAATTCTACTTTTTATTAGGAGTACATAACTGAGACACCTCTTTTTTGTCTAATGGAAATGTACATTCTTTTATCTTTACTGGTCATTAAAGGCAATAAGACATGGTAGAAAGAGTTTTGGATATAGAACAATATATGGCTGCATTTGAATCCTGGATTATGCAGTTATGGAGAAATATATTAGCATCTCAGTTTCAGTTCCCTTATCAGGAAAAGGGAAAAGCATAACAACAAAATCTTAGATTTGTGATGAGAATTTCAAATAAGTTGGAAAAGTGCCTAGCAAATGATAGGTACTCAATTATTATAAGCCTAGAGCTAGCTAATAGGACATGCCTTTATGGAGCTGATCAATAAAACTTATGCAACCCTAGAATCACAGCTAATATAACTGAATAATTCAATCTTTCATTCATTTGTTCATTTTGTATGCCAATTACATTCAATGCCAAGCACATTCCAATATAAGGCTTGAATATTTGCTTTGTCTTAAGTGCTGTTTTCCACATACTCATGTGACTAATTCTATCTTCTTTGGTCATCCTTAAAAATAGCACCTACTTGAGTCAGGTTGCCCTTCATTTTGTTCATTACTACCTAATACTTTATATGCTTATCTTTTATTATCTATATTGACAATGAGAATATAAGCTTCACAAAGGCAGGGAGCTTTTATTTATTTATGGCTATATAAACAGTGCCTTGAATTTTGTATGACACATTGCATGTGACTATAAATATGCTTGATGGCGAATACTAACCCAATCAGAAAGGAAGCAAGTAATAAATAATCTACAAAACAATCAGAAAACAACAAAATGGTACTAGTAATTCTTTGCATATCAGTAACTACACAGAGCAATATAGATTTTTTAAAAAAGAATTATGCTGTCTATTAGGGACTTACTTTGCCTGAAAAGACACTCATAGACTGAAAGTGAAGAAATAAAAAAAAGTACTCCATGCAAATGGAAACCAAAAGAGTGCAAGAGTAGTTATATTTATTTTGGCATAAATTATGCCATATAGCAATATGTGCTTCTCATTTATGATTGTCATAAGTTATCTTTTTAAAGGGGGTGACCTCAGTAACATGATAGAATAGGAGGCCCCTGTCTCTCTATTCATGAATTCACCAAATAGACTTCTATTCATAAATCTTCTCTCTGAGAAAAAGTAAAAAACCAGTTGGGAGACTCCTACTCACAGGACAACTAAAAAAATCCACACCAGATGGGTAGAAAAATCTGTCACCCTGAGACACAGACCTTGCTCCAGACAAAGAGCTATACAACCAGGAAAGAGGACCCCAACACCCCAGCTTCTCCATGTGGAGAGAAAGATTTGAACCTTACATACAATGCCCTAACTCTAAGGTTCCCCACAGTTTGGCCCTTAATTCAGCAACTCTGGGAATGGCGGCAATTAGGCATATGTAAGTCTCTCTAGCCCACAGGAAAAAACAGTAGTTTTCTATGTGAGTTGAAGTACTTCCAGGGGCCTCATTCCCTGGGAGAAGTGTAGAGAAGGGGCCTAAAATAGGTAGCTTCCTATTTCTCCACCAAAAGGTTTTATGACTCATTCTTTCAGTCTCTACCTGGCAGCCTGGCTTCTAACTGACTTACATAGGAGAGTTGAAGGGACAAATAGCAGCCCACTGAGAAGCAGATTGCCCCCTACTGAGCGCCTTCTTGGCTTGCCCCAACAGTAGCTCCAGGTTTATTAATCTTTTCTGGAAGGAGTTTGTCCATATATTGAGCACTTCAACTTTTCTATCTTCCATCTGAGAAACTGCATCTTAAACCTCCTAGCTCTGAAAGCAGAGGGAACTGGATATACACAAATTTCTCTAGACCACAGCAAAGAGCAGCAGTTTATATAGATGTACAAGCACTTTCAGAGGCTTCACCTTCAAGGGACAATGCAGAGAGGGAACTCTAAAAACGAAGTTTCTTACTTCTCTCCAGAAGGGGTTTATCCATATATTGAACAGTCCAGCTTTTATAATTACTTCCTGAGTATTGGGGGATCCTGCCCCCAATATTTCAATGTAGGTTCTTTCTATTTTCCCTAAGTGTTGGCCAGTCTGAGAAATAAAGAGAAAGAGTACAAAGAGAGGAATTTTACAGCTGGGCTGCCGGGGGTGACATCATATATCAGTAGGTCCGTGATGCCCACCTGAGCCACAAAACCAGCAGGATTTTATTAAGGATTTCAAAAGGGGAGGGGGTGTATGAACAAGGAGTAGGTCACAAAGATCACATGCTTCAAAGGGCAAAAGGCAGAGCAAAGATCACATGCTCCTGAGGAAATAGGACCAGGGCAAAAATCAGAACTCCTGATAAGGGTCTATGTTCAGCTGTGCACATATCGTCTTGATAAACATATCCTTCAAACATGAAGGAGAAATAAAGACTTTCCCAGAAAAAGAAAAGCTGTGAAATTTCATCAATACCAGACCTGTCCTACAAGAAACACTCCAGAGAGTGCTTCAATCAGAAAGAACAGAATGTTAGTGAGCAATAAGTAATCACCTGAAGGTGCAAAGCTCACTGGTAACAGTAAGTGCAAAGAAAGACACAGAATATTGTAACACTGTGACGGTGGTATGTAAACTACTCTTATCCTAAGTAGAAAAAATTAAAAATGAATAAATAAAAAATAACACAACTTTTCAAAACATACATAGTACAATAAGATAAAAATATAAACCAAAAAAGTTAAATAGCAGGGTGACAAATTGAATGCATAGAATTTTAATTAGTTTTCTTTATGCTTTTGATTATTTGTGCAAACAGTGGTAGGTTTTTATCAGATTAAAATAGTGGCTTATATAAGATAGTATTTGCAAACCTCAGGATAACATCAACCCAAAAACATACAATGAATACACAAAAAGTAAAAAGAAAACAAATCATATCACCATAGAAAAGCATCTTCACTACAGGAAGACAGGGAGAAAAAGAAGTGAACACCACAAAACAATAAGAAAAAAAATAATGAAATGGCAAGAGTAAGTTCTTACTCATCAATAATAACATTGATGTACATGGATCAAATTCTCAAAAAGACAGACTGGTTGGAAAATCTATTGATTTGTTGCCCTCAAGAAACACATTTCACCTATAAAGACACATATAGACTGAAAATAAAAAAAAATTAAAAAGATATTCCATGCTAATGGAAACAAAAAAGAGATCAGGAATAGCTACACTTATATCAGAAAAAGCAGATTTCCAGACAAAAATAAGAAGAGACAAATCAGTTGATTATATAATAAAGTGGTCAATTCAGCAAGAGGATATAACAAGTTTAAATATATATGCTCCCAAAACTGGAAAGCCCAGATATATAAAGAAAATATTAGAGCTTAAAAGAAAGATAGACCCCAATACAATAAGAGCTGAAGACTTCAACACCTCACTTTCAGCATTGCACACATCTTCCAGATGGAAAATCATCAAAGAAACATCAGACTTTATCTGTACTGTAGACCAAAATTGATCTAAAAGATATTTACAGAATATTTCATGCAACAGCTGCAGAATACACATTCTCCTCAGTACACGGAATATTCTCAAGAATAGACCATATGTTAGGTCACAAAACAAGTCTTAAAACATCCAAAAAACTTGAAATAATATCAACCATCTTCTCTTAACAAAATGGAATAAAACGGAAATAACAAGAGGAATTTTGGAAACTATAAAAATACATGGAAATTAAACAACATGCCCCTGATTGTACAGTTGGCCAATGAAGAAATTAAGATGAAACTTTAAAAACTTCTTAAAACAAATGATAATAGAAACACAACATACCTAAACCTATAGGACACAGCAAAAGCAGAACTGAGAGGGCAGTTGATAGCTATAAGTACTTACATCAAACAACAAAACCTTCAAATAAACAATCTATTGATGTATCTTCAAGAACTAGAAAAGCAATAACAAATGAAACCCCAAATTACTAGAAGAAAAAAATAATAAAGATCAAAGGAGAAAAAAGTAAAATTGAAATGAAGAAAATAGTGGAAAAGATCGATGAAACAAAAAGTTGATTTTTTGAAAAGTTAAATAAAATTGAAAAGCCTTTAGCCAGACTAAGAAAAAGAAGATCCAAATAAATAAAATCAGAAATGAAAAAGGAGACATTACTACTAATACTGCAGAAACTGTAAGGATCATTAGTGGCTAAACAAGAGCAGCTATATTCCAAAAATTGGAAAACAGATGAAATGGACACATTCCTAGACACATTCAGTATACCAAGATTGAACCAGAATGAAATCCAAAAACCAAATACACTGATCACAAGTAACAAGACCAAAGCCATAATAAAAAGTCTACCAGTAAAGAAAAGCTCAGGACCCAGTGGCTTCACTGCTGAATTCAACCAAACATTTGAAGAATAACTAATACCAATCCTACCCAAACTATTCTGAAAAACAGAATACTTCCAAAATCATTCTTTAAAGCCAGTATTAATCTGATATGAAACCCAAAAAATTACATTGAAAAAATGAAAACCACAAGTCAATATCCCTGATGAATATTGATGCAAAAATCCAAAACAAAATACTTTCCAACTGAATTCACGAATATATTAGAAAGATCATTCATCATGACCACGTGGGATTTATCTCTGGGATGCAAGGATGGTTCAACATATGTAAATAAATCAATGTGATACATCATATAAACAGAATCAAGGAACAAAACCATATGATCATTTCAACTGATGCTGGAAAAACATTTGATAAAATTTAACGTTACTTCATCATAAAATTCCTCAAAAAACTGGGTATAGAAGGAACATACCTCAGTGTAATAAAAGCCATATATGAGAGACCTACAGCTTGTATCATACTGAATGGGGAAAAAAGAAAGCCTTTCCCCTAAGTTCTAGAGCGTGACAAGGATGGTTACTTTCATCCTGGAAGTCCTAGCTAGAGCAATATGACAAGACAAAGAAAAGGCACCCAAACTGAAAAGAAAGAAAATTATCCTTGTTTACAAAGAATATTATCTCACATTTGGAAAAACCTAAAGACTCCACAAGAAAACTATTGCAATTGATAAATCAATTCAGAAAATTAAAGGATTCCAAATTAATGTACCCAAATCAGTAACATTTTTATATGCCACAGTAAGCAATGTGAAAACAAAAATTAAAAAGTTATTCTACTTAAAATAGCTACGAATAAAATTCTTATGAACCAAATAAGCAAATGATTTCTATAATAAAAACTATAAAAAACTGATGAAATTGAGAGGACACAAAAAATGGAAAAATACCCCATGTTTATGAACATGTATAGAAAGAATCAGTATTGTTAAAATGTCCATACTACCCAAAGTAATCTGCAGATTTAATTCAATCCTTGTCAAAATACCAACGAGATTCTTCACAGAAATAGAAAAAAAAAATCCTAAAATTTTTATGCACCTTCAAAAGACCCAGAATACCCAAAGATATACTAAGCGAAAAGAACAAAACTGGAGGAATCACATTACCTGGCTTCAAATTATAGTACAGAGCTATGGTAACCAAAACAACGTGGTACTGATATAAACACAGACACACAGACCAATGGGCACAGAACAGAGAACCCAGAAACAAATCCACATACTTACAGTGAACTGATTTGTGACAAAGGTACCCAAAACATACACTGGTGAAAAGAAAGTCTGTTCAATAAATGGTGCTGAGAAAACTGGATACCCATATGCAAAAGAATGAAACTAGACCCCTATCGCTCACCATTTTCAAAAATCAAATCAAAATGGATTAAATGTTTAAATCTAAGACCTCAAATCATGTAACTACTACAAGAAAATATTGGGGAAAATCTTCAGGACATTGGTCTGGGCAAACATTTTTTGAGCAATGTGCCACAAGCATAGGCAACCAAAGCATCAATGGACAAATGGGATCACAACAAGTTAAAAAGCACTTGCACAGAAAAGAAAACATTCAAAAAAGTAGAGACAATTCACAGAATTGGAGATATTTGCGAACTACCCCTCTGACAAGGGATTAATTATGAGAATATATAAGAAGTTTAAACAATTCTATAGGAAATAATATTAATATCTGATCAAAAAATGAGCAAAAAATTTGAATAGACATTTCTCAAAAGAAGATAACAAGGGGCAAACAGACATATGAAAAGGTGCTCAGTATCATTGATCATCAGGGAAATGCAATTCAAGACTACAATGAAATATCATGTCACTCTAGTTAAAATGGCCTATGACCAAAAGATAACCATAACAAATACTGGCAAAGATGTGGAGAAGAAAAGGAACCCTCCTACACTATTGGTGGGAATGTAAATTAGTACAAACACTATGGAGAAGGGTTCAGAGGTTTCTCAAAAAATTCAAAATAGAGCTATGCTAAGTTTCAGCCATCCTACCATTTGATATATACCCAAAAGAAAGGAAATCAATTATTGATGTGATATATGCACTCCCATGTTTGTTGCAGCACTATTGTGTCACAATAGTTAAGATTTGGAAGCAACCTAAGTACCCATCAGCAGATGAATGAAGAAAATGTAATACATATACACAGTGCAGTATTCTGTAGCCTTAATAAAAGAACGAGATCCTGTCATTTGCAACAACATGGATGGAAATGGATGTCAAGTAAAATAAGCCAGGCACAGAAAGACAATCATCACCTGTTCTGACTTATTTGTGGGATCTAAAAATCAAAACAATTGAACTCATGGACATAGAGAATAGAGAGATCAATACCAGAGGCTGGGAAGGGTAGTAGGGGCGCTGAGAGGGAGGTGGTGATGGTTAATGGGTACAAAAAAAATTAGAATAAGATGCACTGCATTTGATTGTACAACAGGGTGACTATGGTCAATAACAACTTAATTGTACATTTAAAAATAACTAAATGAGTAAATGAGTGTAAGTGGTTTGTAACACAACAGTCCAGTTGTGTTTGATGGGATGGATACCCCATTTTCCATATTATTATTTCACATTGCATGCCTGTATCAAAACGTCTTCTGTACCCCACAAATACATACACCTACTATGTACATGCAAAATTTTGAAAAATTAGAAAATAATTTTGATTCACCAAGTTCACAGAATAAATGATAAAATCCATATAATCATTTTAATAGATATGAAAAAATCATGACATTCACAGAATAAATGACAAAATCCATATAATCATTTTAATAGATATGGAAAAATCATTTGGGAAAATTTAACATCTTTTCATGATTAAAAACTCTCAACAAGTTAGGTACAGAAGGAATATTCTTCAACACAATAAAGTCTATTTACTACCAGCCCACAGCTATCATATTAAATAATGAGAAGTTGACGTTTTTTCTCTTAAGTCAGTACAAGTCCAGGATGCCTACTCTTACCACTTTTGTTCAATATAGTACTTTGAAATACTACCCAGAGCAAGTAGACAAGAAATAGAAATAGGAGGCATTCAAATAGAAAAGGAAGAAGTGAAATTATCTGTTTGCTTATGACATAAACCAATATATAGAAAACCCTGGAGACTCAACTAAAAAGTTTAGAATTGATAATGAAATTCATAATAGTTACAGGATACAAAACTAACAACTAAAAGAAGCATTTCTATACACTAAAAAAAAAAAAAAAAAAACTAAATGATTAAAGTAACAATCCTATGTATAATAGCATTAAAATAAACAAATTACTTTAGATTAAATGTAACCCAGGAACGAAAAGATCTGTATACTAAAAACTATGAAACTTTGATAAAAAATTGAAGATGACACAAGTGAAAAGTTATCTTGTATTCATGGATTGAAATAATACTGTTATTATGTCTATACTACCCAAAGTTATTTACAGATTCAATTGAATCCCTATTAAAATTACAATGTCATTCTTCACAGGAATAGGAAAAAAAAAAAATTCTAAAATTTGCATGGAACCACAAAGGACTTTGAATAGCCTAAGCAAAACAAGCAAACCTTTAGTAATTAAAACAACATGGCACTGGTATAAAAATGTACATAATCAACCTATGGACTAGAACAAAGTGCCCAGGAATAAACTCACATATTTATGGCCAATGGATATTTGACAAAGAACAAAATGTGGAAAAGGTAATGCAGAAAAAAAACAGTCTCTTCAATAAATGGTGCTAGGAAAAATTGGATATACACAAGCTGAGGAATACAATTTTATTTTTATCTCACCCAGTATAAAAGAACCAACTCAAAATAGATTAAAGACTTAAAATTTAAACCTGCAAATGTAAAACTACTAGAAGAAAACCTAAGGGAAAAGCTTCATGACATTAGTTAGACAGTGATTATCTTGGATGAGAGCCCAAATGCACAGGTAACAAAAGCAGATATTAACAAATGGGATTGCATTACACAAAATAGCTTAAGCACAGCAAACGAAACATTTCACAGAGTGAAGAGACAAGCCATATATTGGGAGCATATATTTGCAAATTATACATTGGACAAAGGGCTAATACAAAAAATATCTAAGAAACTTAAACTACTTTAACAAGAAAACAAATAACCATATTAAAAATGAGCAAATACTTGAATAGATATTTCTCAAAAGACAACATACAGAGGGTCAAAAGATATAGGAAAAAGTGCTCAACATCTTTAATCAGAGAAGTTAATTAAAAGCACAATAAGATATCATTTCATACCTATTAAATTGGCTATTATAAAAAAGATGAAAGATAAGTATTGATGAATATTGGGGGAAGGTGAGCCCTTGCACACTGTTGGTGGTATTTTAAATTAGTACATCCATTTTGGAAAGCTTTTATGTTTTTTCCTTAATAAACCAAAAATAAAATTATGATCCAGAAATCTCACTCCTAGGTATAAGTCCAAAGGAATTGAAATCAGCATTACTGAAGAGATATCTGCACTCTCATGATCATAGCAGCATTATTCATAATAGCCAAGATATGGAAACAACTGATATGACCATCAATGGACAAATGGATTTAAACTGTGATATATATACATACAGTGGAACACTATTTAGTCTTAAAGCTGGAAAGTCTGTCATTTGTGAAAACGTGGAAGAACTTAGAGGACATTCTGCTAAGTGCAATAAACTAGGAACAGGAAAACAAACACCATATGATCTCACTTACGTGTGGAATCTAAAAAAGTCAAATTCTTAAAAGTAGAATATAGAATGGTAGTTACTGGATGCTGAGGATGTCGGGAAAGGGATCACCAGTCAAGGGGTACAAAGTTTTGGTTGGATAGAAGGAATATGTTCTGGTGGTTTATTGCACAATATGGTGACTGCAGTCAATAATTATGTATTGTATTATTCAAAATAGCTAAAAGAGAGGAGTTTAAATATTCTCAGCACAAAGATATGATAAATATTTGAGGTGATGGATGTTAATTAACTTGGTCTGACCATTTCATAATGCATACATATACTGAAACATCATATTGTACCCCATAAATATATATAATTTATCACTTAAAACTTAAAATATCTTTTACAGTATTCTTTAAGTTAATATGCTGATTCATATTTGCAAATACACAATATTTCCACATTTCAGTTTTCAGTATTTTTGACATTTTGAATAATGCTATAGTGAACATCTTTGTATATTAAAATTATTGTCTAATTCTGATAGTTTCCTTAGGATAAAATCCTATAGCAGAATAGCTTGATAAAATGATTCACATGTTATGCCTTCTGAAATATTTTGACATAATCAGTCACTGGCAGCAAGTATCCCAGTACTCTGCTGCTAATAATGCAAGAGATTTTTTTTTATTGAATGCGTAGGATCTTGTGTAAAGAAAAATGATTAAATATATAGAAAAAAATTCAGAGAAATGAGGTGGTCTAGGTGCTGGAGTAAGCACTTGTATACAAAGGGTTAAAATCGTGAAGTTGCTCACTATCAACATTGCAATAATGAAGGCAACAGGTAATAACAAGTGTAGATGAGTGTGGTCAAAACCATAGGTAGAGAATACGATTTTAAAGGTAGGTTTCGGGATAGCCTTTGTCTGTTCACACAGAAACCAATGAATGCCTAAATAGACAATAGATTAAAATGCCCAATCAATAAATACGACATCTTATTTTCAACTATGACAATATATATTAATGTAAAGATGCTTCTAGTGTTTGTGCTAGTTAGCCTATATATACCATCTAAACTGCTAATGACATCTTATTTAGTGTTAGAAAAATTACAAAAGATTTCCTTTTTTTAAAACACATTCTTCATTTAAGATATAACAATATGGAATTCCCACAACTTATATTATTAAGAGGTACATGTCAAGAATTCTAAAAAGTTTCCTCTGCTTTCCAAAGCTCAAATCTACTTAAGAATGCTATTGATCAACACCTTTTACCTGTTCATTTATTAAACACTTGATAAGTGCAAAATACTGCCCTAATTGTTATCTGACCTAGAATAAGGTAAATCATTGTTTCTGTTCTTGGAAGATTTTAATCTCTTTGGGAAGCAGAGCTGTAAGTGCAGGAACTAACAATGAAGGCTGAATAAATGCTTAAAGGAAAAGGAAGTAATGCAATGCATAATACTAATATTCCTTATAACAAAGACAAAAATGGGGCTTGAATGTAAAAGTGAGAAGGATAATTTAAGTTCCTGGAAAGATGTTACAGAGAAGGTAGGATAAGTAGAATGTGGATAGAGTTAAATGAAAGAGATGGTATTATGTCACATGAAACAGCATAACTTAAAAACAATAATAAATGTAAAGAAAATAAGTGTAAAAGAAAAAAGTAACATCCCCCTCATGGAGAAGAAATAGTTTGGGTGAAGTGGATGGTAAATGCAGAAAATGAAAGTCAGATAACATTGAAAGACACAATAGACACATAAGACATTTATTAGAAGACTAAAAAAAGTGACTGAAACTTTTAAAATGTTTTTGTCCCATCGATATGCATGTTTTAACAGTGATCCACATGCTTTTGTAAAGAATTGTAAAGATGGATTAATCCATTAATGAAGTTAGTTGACACTGATTGTTTTCACCTTAAACCAAAAGGTTCATAAAATGTTTAGCCATTTAGTTCATTGCTGCATTGGAAGCACAGTTAATAGGAAGAAACTGTATAAACAGTGGAACCCAGGACAATGTAATGGGTTAACAATATTTTATAAACTCAGAAGTTGTGATTCCTAATCCTGCTTTTATAGTTAACAGAGCATGTGGCGTTTCTGCATTAATTTCTCTGGTTATAAAATAGCTGTTTTCCTCAACACTCAAGGGGATCCTACAAAATCAATTGAATAATGACAGATAAGTACTTTGAGCTTCTTGGAGAGAAAACTAAATCTTATAATTGCCTTCTTCCACCACCTTCATTTTATTTTATAGACTGAACTGGAGTAAATATAAGAGATAGATTAATCTTATCTCCTTTTATTTTTCCCCTCAGTAAATTGTACAAAAAAAGGAATTGTCACAGAAATGCAGCACATAAAACTTTTGTTCTTGAATAAACATATGATATAACTAGTAATTAAATGACTTCTATGGCACATTAAAAAATGAGGCATAACTCTTTATAATCCAGCTCATAGACAAAACATATCTGACGTATGCTTTTATGTAATAATTCAGTTTTAGAATGATGTATATACATTCTTTTACTTTTCCATAAGTGATAATGTACTTTCACTGATTCACCTATAATTTTTTTTGTTCAGATTCAACTTTTATTTATGGCAGATATTTTTTAAAAAGTACCTAAGTGTAAATGTGCTTTCCTTGGGCATTGAGCAGTTCTCCATGTAGCACTAACAAATTGATTGTATCCTTTAAGGTTATTTTGGGCACATGCAATAGGAAGCAATTGACTTTAGCATACTTACATACCAAGGAGATTTATAATAACATTATATGGTACTCAAAAGACAAAGGAAGAATGAAGTAACAAAGTCTTTGTAAGGGCAGTTACCAAAACAGCTCTAGGGATAAGGAGTTCCTAGGTAGTTATAACCAAGGCATTATCATCAGGTTGCCTCATCTCTTATGAAATTCCTATCTGTATTCCTGAGAAGGGGCTGAATCTGATTGACCCGCCTCGAATCTAACATATAAACAGTTTGACTCTGTGCAGAAGGCAGGATTAGGTTCCCTGAGGCTGTATCCAAAGTAAGATTTGTTGGGTGCCTAGAATACACCACATTTGATGACTACTGGAATTCTTACCTTCAAAGACATTTTAGTTCTCTCTAAATAAACTTGTCTCTAAGATATGTTAAAGGATAGTTTAATAAAAAACAGCTTTAGCAATAATAAGTGCCATTGGAAGTGTAAAAGAGGACATCTCCTGAGAACTAGGAAAAATAAATTTGTCATGACTCAAACCAATCTGTACAAGTCACTTTAAAAATTTAAATGATTGACTCTCTTAAAAGAAAGGTTTTGCAAAGTAGAATACTGTAGAAAATAAAAGGCAAGAAATAGAAAGGAAAATAAAGCAAACAATGGTAAAAGAGCCAAATTCCAGCATGTCATTGGAGTCATCAGAAATCCAATCAGGAAACATACTAAGGGGCTTAGCCGTGAAGATAAAAATACTGAGAACAGATAATATATACCACCAAAAAAAGACATTTTAGCACAATTCAGTTATTATCATTTCATATCCGTCATGGCAACTTTTTAAGGAAGTGGCCAAAGACAGGATTAATTTAATCGTTTTTTTAAAAAGGAAGAAGAAACACAAGTGATGAAGGAGTATTCCTGCATGCAAAGGAGATCTGCAACTGAACGGAAATCCGTGGGTCTGAGGGTGGATCACAGTAGAGAACATTTGGTTGAGGATAAAATGAAAGAAAACCATAATTGATGCTGCTGTGGAAGTAGATGACAGCTCACTCAGTCTGGCAGATGCTTCCTTAATACAGATCGTGAAACTGTCACAAAAGGAAGATATAGCGCTAATGTGGGATTTCAAATGTCTCGATATCTGCTGGAAGTCTAGTTTTGTTAAAAGCAACAAATCTGATAAATCCAGTACTGGTTGATAATGTCTTCTCTTCAATAATGTTTTCCCCATATGTCTCTCTCTTCTCCTGAATAAAGAGATCTTCGAACCCAAATCAGACCTTTGAACTCCACTCAATAACTCAAATCTCATGTAAACAAAACCCCTTAACCTGTTATAGAATGCTTCTTCCTCTGTTGGTCTTTATTAACACCTGGTTCTTTCCTAAGACGATGGCTCACTTTCAGTTTCTTAAGAGGAATTTTCTTAATTTTCCAAATCCTATGCAATGCAGGATGTGGAGTCTACTTGGACAGTTTCTTATTTCGTTGATGTTCTATCTAACATCAAGGCTGTTGAACAGAGGGTTAAAATGCAAAGTTTTCAGATTGTTGCAACGAAATACTGACTATCTAATGTCACCTGGTCACTAAACATTACCTGAACTTTATTCTATGTGATCCTAACTTATTCCCCCTTTCCCACTCACTGTAGCAGCTATGTTAAACTTTCATTTATGGTAAAGCCAAAATATATCATCCTCCTCTACTAAAGGGAAGATAGAGACCCTTTAGTGAGAAGTTCTTAATCTTTCATGTCCCTGTGTCTGACAGGATACTTTTGGCTGGAAGTGGCAGAACTCCTTACCAAAGTGGATTTAATGAGTAAGGATTTTTAAAAGTCATATGTAAGGTAAAGTTCTATAGTAGGTGATCCCAGAGTCAGTTCAGTTGTACGATATTGTCATTAGATGTCCAGCCACTTTTCCACCTGTGACAGATTCAAGAGTGTCCCCTCATGACTCCTAACTTCTAGTATTCATGACTTTGTCTAATCCCTTTTCCTGATGGGTGGGGCAGACATGTGACTTTCTTCTAACCAGTAGAATGTGGAAAAGGTGACAAGATATCACTCTCTCGGTTTTGTTATATAATCTTGCTAACGGATTTTCTTTAGAGACTCTCCTTGCTAGCTTTAAAAAAGTAAGCAGCTATGTTTTGAAAACTCCTATGGCAAAAAGCTGAGGGCAGCCTCCATGTAATGAGGGGCAACACAAGCCAACAGGCAGCTAGAAACTGGTGTATTCAATCTACAATCACAAGGAGATGCATTCTGCCTACAATTTGAGTAAGGTTGGCAGCAAACTCTTCCCCAGAGCCTACATATAATGATTTCAACCCTTATGAGACCCTAAGCAGAGGCCCCTGTCAAGCTGTGTCTAGATTCCTGATCCACAGAAACTGTGAGATAATAAATATGTGTTGTTGCTACACACTAAGTTTATGGTAACGTCACCTAAGAGCCATTCTTGCTCCTACCTGTCCTTGACATGCACAATTAACTGTCAATAATTCCTATTGGTTTACCTTCAAAATGCAGCTATGATCTCTACCATAATCACTTTTAACCAAGTTAAGATAATGAAATAGCATTCTAATTATTCTTATGTCAAGTCTCTCATGCAGATGGTATAATCTTCAACCAACAGACAGAATGATCTTTAAAAAAAAAACAAAAAAAAAAACAACAGACTTAGATGATGCTATACACCCATGCACCACTTGTGCAAAATTTTTTAAAAATTTTCTATTCCCCTTAGAACAAAATTTAAATGTTTTACCATTTCCTGCAAAAGTCTCAAGATCAGGTCACTGTCTACCTCCTTAACCTCATGCATGTCCACTTTCCCTAAACTCATTCCTCACTGACTTTCTTACCAAGATTGTTCTTCCATTAGAGGCTTTGACTTGATGCTCTGTTTTCATGGCACATTCTCTCTTCAATTATTCAAAAGTAATTATTGAATATCCACCTTGTGCCATGCACTAGCCAGACGGTAGAAATTTAGCAGTAAACATTTTTTAAACGGCACTCAATATTGCCCTAAACGAACTATTTGAATTATCAGATTGGATACAACTGGAAATAAATTTGAAAACTCTATTAAGAAAGTCCAACATGCATAACCTGAACAGTCATTCATTTCACCCACTCTGCAACAAATCCAGGTAAATTCTATGTTTATGGATATCCATAAAGATTTGACGAAAGGTCAATTCATGGGGACAGCAAATAGAGACTATTCGATGAATTTTTTAAATGTAATATATATATTAATAGCTTACTCTTTCATATGAAATTTCTGAGAACACTCAACACTGGCTTATTTCTCCTCCTCACTCCTCCCATTGTAATTGATCAACTCCTGTTCATTTCTACTAGCTTCCATGTTTCCTACTCTCTGGATACAGGTCTTGCCATAGCCCTATCCTCAGGACATTTTTCCTACTTCTTTTCCATTATCATTCAAAGTACACATAGAATTGTATGTTTTGGTAGAAGGGTACTAGGCAAACTTTCTGATTTTGTTATTTTGGCCTCTGTTCTTCTTAGATACTTTACCACTGTCTTCATAAGGCACCTAAAAAGTTGCATATGATTAACATACTTTTCTCCTCTACCAGATTGTTGGCAAGACCAGGTCTTTCAACATCATATTAATATTTTTTTCTCCATGATCTAGAAGATTGACATAATAGGTATCATAAGTATTGTAGAGGTATTAATGAATTAATTTTACTGTATCAGAAAAAAGTTGAACCCCTCCATTCTACTGATTTTTATCACTAGCACCACCTTTATTTTAAAAAGACATAATAACTGGTATTATTGGCAATATGAGGCTAATTATACCTTTCTTTTTCCTATAGATTACTGAAAAACAGTTTAAATAATTTTTAATGGAGATAATATTATTGTCAGTCAGTGTGGATGGAAAAATTGGATCAGATAGTTTGAGAAATTTGACCTGTGAAAGAATGAACGAGACAGAAAATGTTTGTGATAAGCTAAGTACACATAACCCATACAAGTTTTCTTCTCTACATTCCTGCCTGATTTCTTTACTTATATTTCCAGGGCTTGTGGCTTTTACATGAATTGGTGCATCTCCAACTATTTTATAATTTACTGATTACTTGTGGTTGCTAATAAACACACATTGAAATATATATGTTTATTTATTGTTTTCATTTCAATTTTGTGGGTACATAGTAGGTGTATGTATTTATGGGGTACGATATTTTTTAGTACAGGCATGCAATGTGAAATAAGCACATATTGAAGAATGGTGTATCCATCCCCTTAATCATTTATCCATTGAATTATAAACAATCCAACTACATTCTTTAAGCTATTTAAAAATGTATAGTTATTATTGACTATAGTCACCCCATTGCACTATCAAAGAGTAGATCTTATTTATTCTATTTTCTTTTGTACTCATTAACCATACCCTCCTCCCACACAACCCATTCTCTGGGAAGGGCTTTCTACTTTCTGTGACAATGAGTTCAATTGTTTTGATTTTTAGATCCCACAAATAAGTGAGAACATGTGATGTTAGTCTTTTTGTGCCTGGCTTAAGTGATTTTAAGTGTTTAAATTCCACCTTCCCACTCCTAATCCTAGTCATCCACTTACCATTACTTCTTCCTATAATCTGTTCTGTCATACTATCCTGTGGTAATACAAAAGGTCATTTCTAGATGAACAAATGAGTTTGGAAGATTCAAAATAAATAGTCCAAAAGAAACAGTTCATTTTTTTCTCTAAATTTAAATTCCCAAATACCAGGTTTTGCTTATACTGCCTCCTTCCCTTAGTTATTCCTTTCTTCTTTATCATCTTCTCCCTTTTCATCTCCCTTTCCAATTATGCCATTAAAGGCATATACAAGTTAAAATGAAGTCAGGGAAAAACAACAACAACATATGTCTATACTAATTTATTCTAGAGTCTGTCAGCATCAGTCATATTACAATAGATTATGTTTATACAGGTTAATTCTCTAAATTGACTTGAATTCATTATGTGTATTGTGGTTATTGTGATCCTAAAAAAATTCAAGTGATGATTCATTTCATCATGAGCCATTCTCTTCTCTTTATATTTAATACTCTTTAAACAGAGTTAAGCAAAGAAAGGCAGCTTGACATTATTTGTAGAGTAATTTACGTATTTCCATTACTTTATTTTCTGAGTTTATTTGGAAACTAGAATTGAGAAATATTGCAATTCAAACACAAAATGCTATCTTCTCAGGAGGAATATTATATATTGAAATGAATACTCTCTTCATTATGTTGGGCTTTATGCATGAAATATATGACCAGAAGTGGCATATCTGTTACTCATTTCATTAAGTTTTTCAACAAATATTTACAGAAATCTTAATATTTGCTAATAGCTTGGACTTGATTGGTCCATTGCAAAATATTACAGTATAATTCTATATCCTACTTAATCTTTGTTCTCACTTTGTGTTCCCCTTGATAATTTTCTTCAGGAGATCTACTATGAAGGCCACTTTCTTCATGCCTGCATCCGTGCTGGATAAAGAACTATAGCCAAGTAGACCTAGCCTTCTTAATATTTATAGCAACCAGCTGCAAGCTGGCCCTGACCACTGCTCAGCATGCCTGATATTTCTCCCTCATTGACTCTTTGGCTCATTGCTCTCAAAAATGTTCCAACTCTCTTCAGCCCATAAACTTCCAATTTTTCCTCCTTAATCTCAGTTAGAGCAGATCACTTATTTTACTATGTATATTGGGACAATCCAGGACTCCTTTTGTTGTCTCAGCAGGCCTTATATCTTTCTTCTATTCTTTCATACAGTCTTAGGAGTAGACTCTATTCTCCTCTTGTCCAAAACCCAGAGCTGTATTTTTAAGATTTTCTGGCATCCCAAGGAAACCTGGGTGTATATTAATGCCTTTGAGTTTAAGCATCTTAAATGTCATTCTAATTTTTTTATCTGCATATTTATTCAAATACCAAATGCTTACTTAGAGTCTGCTACAATAGACACTGGTCTATAAAGAAGAAAAAATTATGCCTCCTGGCATTAAAGAGTTCATAAACAGATATTTAGGTAATCATATTATAATGTGGTGATTGAAATACAAATATCAACAAATATTTTATTGAACTCTGACTATACTAAGGCATTATATTAAACTCATTATTTAATACAAACATAATAAAATAAAAATTTGTACAGGAAGCTCTATGCTTATTTTTACCAACTATGAAACTGAGAGGTTAAATAACTGTTGAAAGTATATTTAACTAAAGAGTGTCAGAGCTGATATTTAAACCCAAGAGTTTCTCTGATTTCAGGGCTCATATATCTAAATCATAAAATTATGTATACAGTGATAAGGCCCTGCATAAAGTTCCATGGGAGAACAGAAACCTATAATCCAGATGGGAATATTGCAGAAGTTTCCATGGAACAGTTACACCTATGCTGTCTTGTTAAATTATTGTTGGATTTAGGCATAAAGGTATATGGATTTTCCCCTGAAAGATCTTCCCCAGCATTGCATGTGGAAGACACCGTATAAAGCAAGGTGACCATCAGTAGCATTAATAGAGCAAAGGTGCTCTACTATTAGAAGAACATAAAATAGAAAGAAGTGGCGGAAAATTTAGGTGGAGAAGGAGATGGGGCCCTTGTCCTTGAGGGCCTTCTGTGGCACAATGAGGAGTTTATATTTTATGTAAAAAGCAGTTGGAAGCCAGTACAATTTTAGTAAAAGAATTTACAAGGTCATATTTATAGTATTTATTCATCATTCTATCTAGAATTGGAGGGATAAAGAAGAGAATCAGAGAAGCAGAAGCAGAAGTTAGAAAATTGTTCCAGTAACCCAGGTGAGAGGTGATTAATGAGGGCTATATAGAGCAATGGCACTGGCATCAAGAAGACCTGGGCTGTCATTCTGGCTCTGCCACCTGCAAGCTGTGTGGCTTGGGGCTAGTTTTAAACATTTCTAATTTCCAAGTTTCTGAAATGGTAAATGAGGTTAGTATCTCCCTCACAGATTTATGGAAAGGAACATATGTGAAAATCCATGTAAACTGCTTAACATATTGATTTTGGCACATTTTATACAATCAATAATTTAGTGATCTTATTTCTAGTGTTATATTTACTTATACAATCAATACAATAGCTCTTCTGAGGAGCAGGGCATGGAGTATTAGCTGAAGTTTTCATCTTAAAAGCCAAAGTAGGCTGGGCATGGTGGCTTACACCTGTAATCCCAGCACTTTGGGAGGCTGAGGCGGGTGGATCATGAGGTCAGGAGTTCAAGACCAGCATGGCCAAGATGGTGAAACCCTGTCTCTACTAAAACTACAAAAATTAACCCGGTGTGGTGGCATGCACCTGTAATCCCAGCTACTTGGGAGGCTGAGGGAGAGAATTGCTTGACCTGAGAGGCAGAGGTTGCAGTAAACCGAGATCACGCCACTGCACTCCAGCCTGGGCGACAGAGCAAGACTCTGTGTCAAAAAAAATAAGTAAATAAAAATTAAAATAAATAAGTCAAAGTAAACAAATTAGTTGATGGAGCAGGTCTAGTCCACTGGGCTGCAGAGATTCCAGACACAAAGTATATGTAACAGGTGGTAATCTTAGTGTACAAGCCTAAAACATATTTTATACTGAAATTACAGCAAAGCCTCTCCCAATGTAAGAATTTCAACTTTGGGTACCATTGGGGCTCCCCCTCTCTGTAGGGTTCCATATGTTACAAAAAATTCTAAAAGAAGAGCCATACTCTTATCTATAGGTATACCGTCATTTCCTTGAATTCTTTTGCTACCAAATGATCTTCATAAAGGTTCCAAGAACATACACTGGGGAAAGGACATTCTCAAATACATGGTGCTGGGAAAATTGGATACTGACATGCAAAAGAATGAAACTGGACCCCATCTCTCATCATACACAAAATCAACTCAGCATCAGTTAAAGACTTAAATGTAAGACCCAAAACTGTAAAACTACTAGAAGAAAATATGGAGGAAACACTTCAAGACATTGGTCTAGGCAAATGTTTCATGGATTAGACCTCAAAAACACAGGGAAGAAAAACAAAAATAGACAAATTGGACATATTAAACTGAAAAGCTTCTGCTCAGCAAAGGAAACAATCAACAGAATAAGGAGACATTGTGTTCAATGAGAGAAAATATTTGCAAACTATTCACTTGACAGGGGACTATTGTCCAGAATATATGAGGAAATCGAACAACAGCAAAAAACAAATAATCCCTTTTAAAAATGAACAAAGGATCTGTATAGGCACATCTCAAAAGACATACAAATGGCCAACAGGTATGGGAAAAATAATGCTCAATATCACTACTCAGAGATATTCAAATCGAAACCACAATGAGATATTTTAATAGCCCCGTTAGAACGGCTATTTTTGAAAATCAAAAAATTTAGCAAACACTGGTAAGGATTTAGCTATCAGTGGGTAAGAATTTAAGCTATCAGTGGGTTTGTAAATTCATAAAGCCGCTATGGAAAACAGTATGGAGATTTCTCCAAAAAAATAAATAAATAAAAACAGAACTACCGTATGCTCCAGCAACCCCATTACTGGTATTAATCCAAAGGAAAATAAATTAGTATATCAAAAAGATACCTGCACTCACATGTTTATTGCAGCATTATTCACAATAACTAAGATATGGAATCAATCTAGTGTCCATTAATGGACAATTGGATTTAAAACTGTGGTCTATTAATTTATACAAAGGACTACTATTTGGCCATAAACAAGGATAAGATCATGTAATTTGTAGCAACAAGGATGGAAGTAAGGCCATTACGTTAAGTGAAATAAGTCAGACACAGAAAGACAAATATCACATGTTCTCACTCAAAAGATAATGAAGTTCATCTCATGAAGACAGAAAGTGAAATAATAGATACCAAATTCTGAGAAGTGTATGTGGACAGGGGTAGATGGGATGAAGAGAGGTTGGTTAATGGGTATAAACATACAGTTAAAATGAATAAATTCTAATATTTGATAACAGAGTATGGTGACTATAGTTAACAACAATGTATTGTGTATTTCAAAATAACTAGAAGTGAGGAATTAAAATGTTTCTGACACAAAGAAATAATAAATACTTGAGGTGATGGATATCCCACATACCCTCACCTGACAATTACACATTCTATGAACATAACAGAATATCATATATACCCCATAAGTATGTATAAAATTATGTATCAATTTTTAAAGACAGCTTGTCTTCAAATGCATTGAGGGCACTGCCCAAGGATTTTTATTAGTCAGATTACGCTGTGGTAGCAACAAACCCCAGAAACTCTATAGCTTTTTTTTTTTTCCCCCCTCATTCTACATGTTCATTTCAGGCCAATTGGAGGGCTTTGATCTGCATGGTGAACACTGTAGGACCCAGGCTGCTGGACTGTTTCCAGGCACCTCAGCAGAGGGAAACAAAAAGCACATTGAGTCTCTCACCAAATCTAAAAGCATCCATGAGAAAGTGACATACACTTCCTTTCGTATTAAACATTGTCCAAACCAAGTCACATGAGCACAAGAAAGGGAGCGAAATAAAATCCTACCCTGTACTCAGGAAGAAAACCAACTGCATTTGGCATATAGCACTAATGCTTACCAAAGATGTCAATCCTACTCTGCTAGCCACAAACTTTCCCACAGTAATCTTTTAATCTGTTTTTTAGTTTGAAAAGTGTAGTGTACAGTCTGTACCACAGCATGCTTCAATATGCAGCATTATTTGCTGATGA
Source organism: Papio anubis (assembly GCF_008728515.1). Classification (NCBI taxonomy): domain Eukaryota; kingdom Metazoa; phylum Chordata; class Mammalia; order Primates; family Cercopithecidae; genus Papio; species Papio anubis. The sequence continues at coordinate 63,679,777 of NC_044981.1, read as the reverse complement.
GGGCTTTGTCGCCACCATGCACAGAGAACATCCCAAGACCCACACCCTGCAGAATCTCAGCTTTCTTGGATTGGTCCACTTTTGCTTCTCTCAGCTAAAGCTTTCTTCATACCACCAAAGTCTAGGTAAGGACAATTTCTAGTTGTTTGAAAATTCTACTTTCAGCTCATTCGAGTTTTTTTTTTTTTTAAGCTCAAGAAACCTTTAACTATCACCTACTATTTCTACCCTACCCAATTCCCTAAAGAGCTCTGACATGAGAACTAAGACAAATCCCATGAGATGGCAGAAGATCAAATGCATACACACACACACACGCAGCTTTTGATTTTCTCTTTCAATCTTGCTATCCAAAAATCTTATGGGTAAAGCAAATAAATTAATCATGCAGAGGAAATAATCAGTAGATTTTTTTTCCCAGTTTTACTAAAGTAGTTGTCTCAGATCTTCATGTTTCCCTGGAGCGGTACATACTGATGTTTGAGAAGATGCACCAAGCATCAGTCCCACTAAATGCTGGACATTTATGAGGACTTAAAAATGCTTTATCACATTTTTCAACTGACGGTGTGTATAAGCCCAGTTATTTTGAGGATAAACTAATTAGTAAAATAAAAAAATTATTTTTGTACATGGCTAGTCTGAAAGTGAAAAGTGAAAGTTAGCTAAAAAAAATTTTTTTTGAGGAGTTTCACTTTGTTGCCCAGGCTGGAGTGCATTGGCTCAATCTTGACTCACTGCAAGCTCTGCCTCCCGTGTTCAGGCCATTCTTCTGCCTCAGCTTCCCAAATAGCTGGGACTACAGTATTTATAGTAGAGACGGGGTTTCACCATGTTAGCCAGGGTGGTCTCGATCTCCTGACCTCATGATCCGCCTGCCTCGGCCTCCCAAAGTGCTGGGATTACAGGCATTTGCCACAGCACCCGGCCTTAGCTAATAATTTTTACTAAGAAAAGTTAATAGCAATAAGCAGCTCATGAGTGAATGGCTACTAATAGCTTAGCTGACTTTATGTAACTTTCCATATTAAAACATAAGTAATTAATATAAAAGAGAATTGCATGCCTTTTGACACTGACGGAATTTTTTTTAAGTTCCTTTACTTATGTGCTACTTGGCTTCATAGGCCCATTGTTTGAGCTGAAATAACCCGGCTGAATTATGGGGGAAGTAATTTTGGTAAAAGACTAGTAGAAATATAAGACTACTGTGTCTTATATCAGACCCTCTTCCACACCAAAATGCATTAAGCTTTCAATGTAGTTAAAACAGCAAGCAAACCAAAACCGCTGGTTAAATAAGTAATCTATTCACGGAGAACTGGTCTTGGTTTATTTAGCTCAGGGCTTAAATCCTTAATTATGAACACTCTGCTGACCTATATAATCTCACCAAGTGCAACAGAATTATCTCTTACTAAATGGCACAACAGATTACTATAATGGGTATTTCCTTGACAAAAATATCTAAGTGCTAGCAGCCATACAAAGGAATGAGATCATGTCCTTTGCAGGGACATGGATGAAGCTGGAAGCCATCCTCCTCAGCAAACACAGGAACAGAAAACCAAACACTGCATCTTCTCACTCATACAGGGGAGCTGAACATTGAGAACGCTTGGACACAGAGGGGAACAACACAAAACAGGACCGTTTGGGGGGTGAGGGGAGGGAACTTAGAGGATGGGTCACTATGTGCAGCAAACCACCATGGCACACGTATAACTATGTAGCAAACCTGCACATTCTGCACATGCATCCCATATATATTTATTTCAGTGCTAGCAAATATCCTATCTGGTCATTGGCCCATCTAGATAAGCTACAGTCGGTCAATCCAAACTTTGTTATTGCCTCTTTCCATGCAATACAGATAAGAACTAATACCATCTCCAGACACACATACGCACACACTTATGCATAAGCATATGAAGTAAACCTTTTGATATTGCATGTTTTTATTTATAATTACAAAGCTGTGATATACTACCATATTCAGTGGGATTTTAGAATTTCCCTGCAAACTACACAAGTTGTCAAGTACTTAACATATATTACTAACACATGCAACCTTAAGTGACTTAAATGGGCATTTAAGGAAGTTTCACCTCATCTGTGTATGGCAACGCTGACGAATTACTTCAGAACAGATGTTAACGTTTAGCACATTTACTTCCTTGACGTTCATTTGAAAAGAAATTTCTTATGCTGTAAATTATAAGACTGATAGACTGGAGAGTGGAAAAATATCTATATTTTTCCTATCAATTAAACACCTTTGATTTTAGAGTCAATGTCTTTAGTAAAGTATTTGAGAGCCATTAAACATTGTTCATGTCTCTTTAATTACTCTAAACCAAGCATTTACAACTCCACAGGGAGAAATCGTGTTTCCAGTGTCAATGGTTACACAGTTCCCAATGTTAATTCACTTACTCTTTAAAAATATTTCTTTCAGTAAATATCTATTCTAAAAGAAAGCATAGGCAGTGTGTCAGTCTGTTCTCACATTTCTACATACTACCCCAAACTGGGTAATTTATAAAAGAAAGAAGTTTAATTGACTCACAGTTCCACATGGCTGGCAGGCCTCAGGACTTACAATCATGAGAGAAGGTGAAGGGTGAAGCAAGGCCTTTTCTTTGCATGGTGGCAAGCGAGAGAAGAATGAGCAGATAAGAACTTGCCAAACACTTATAAACCATCAGATCTCGTGAGAACTCACTATCACGAGAATAGCACGGGGGAACCGCCCCCATGATCCAATAATCTCTCACCACGTTCCTCCCTCAACATCTGAGGATTACAATTCAAGATGAGATTCAGGTGGGGACACAAAGCCTAATCATATTAGGTAAGGACTACTCAAGTCACACATGAAATAGAGCAATGCCTCTCAAACTTCAGCATGCATTAGATTCACCTGATAGATAGGTTCAAACAGGGACTTGGGGCCCACCCTCAGAGTTTCTGATTCAGTACTGTGGGGTGAGGCCCAAGAATCTGCACTTCTGACAAGTCCCCAGATGTTGATGCTGAAGTAGCTGCTCTGGGAGCTGCACTTTAGGAAATAATGGTATTGAGTGTGTAAACACACCCAGTTGTTTTTCTAGGTTAAAAAGTGTTCAATATTTGAAAAGGTTTGGGAAAATCCTGCAGAGTAAATTGTAATCTTGGAGATTTACAACAAAGGTTCTAAGAAGTACTAAAGTTAAAAAAAATTGTTTGATTTTTCTTTAACTCAGTATTTCTCCAAATCATTTGATCAAAAATCTTATTTATCATAAATAATTAACATCTACTTGGACATTTGTAGAAATAGAGTTAGGAAAATTTCTCTCTTAAGATTATTATGTAAACCTTGTCACATGGGACTGCTGGTTTCTGGTTCCACATGTAAGAAGCCTGGAAGCTGTCACTCTGTCCTCACAACAGGTAAAAAGATAAACAGACTGAAAAATCACCAACTTTTCTTAGATCTGAAAGAGAATGGAGGACACGGACAAACTGCTGTTCCCAAGATTGGAAAGACAGATGGGCAAATACTGGGAGCTATTGTTTACCAGAGCAAAGACTCGTGATCTGAAACTACCACAGATAGGTAAACTTGAACTGTAATGGTAAATTCCTGAAAGTTCAGTATAGACAACTGTGAAAGGTAAAAACTCAAGAGCGGCCCAATAGGAGGGGGGCCCCAATATTTTGAGATTTAGCTCCAGTGGCTCAACTATATTCTCACACTAAAGACTGGAGAAAAGCCTCCTCATCCTTCTATCAGGAGACCAAGAAAAGAAAATATTTTGAAATATGCTACAGTAGTCTGTTCTTTTTAACAAGGTGTGCCCCCAGCAGAAACTTAACCAGATCCTAACCTTCTGTGGTGTTTGTTATCAGAGCCCAGCTGACCTGGGAGATAGAAATATCCAACTCAGCTGGGCGCGGTGGCTCACGCCTGTAATCTCAGCACTTTGGGAGGCCGAGGCGGGCGGATTATGAGGTCAGGAGATCGAGACCATCCTGGCTAACACGATGAAACCCCGTCTCTACTAAAAATACAAAAACAAAATTAGCTGGGCGTGGTGGCAGGCGTCTGTAGTCCCAGCTACTCGGGAGACTGAGACAGGAGAATGGCGTGAACCCGGGAGGCAGAGCTTGCAGTGAGCCAAGATCATGCCACTGCACTCCAGTCTGGGCAAAAGAAGAAGAAGAAAACAAGAAAAGAAATATCCAACTCTAGTGAGCTCTAGCTTTCTAAGTAAGAGGAGGGAAATACCCAATTCCAGCTCATTATAGCTATCCTGTTCCACCTAAGGCAGGAAAAACCTGAGACACACTTGTGAAATTCACAGTCCAGGACATGGGCTTAGTAAACGACTGAGATCAAATCGTAGGACTATAGAACACTTGTGGGACTATAGAAATCCTCACCCCACACATTACTAAAGGTCTATTTACAGCAGTTCTTTTTACCTGAGATATTATGTCCAGCTATAAAAACAATGTTTTTTTGTTTGTTTGTTTGTTTTCAAGATGGCAGAGACTTTTAGCATGGCTCAGCTACTTGGAAATAGCAAGATAGTGCATAAAGATAAACTGAATTTTTTTGAAGAAGAAAAATGGAAATCCACTGAAATTGGAAAGGATATCTCGGAGTATCTTAGGGAGCAGAACATGGGCAAACAGCCCTCATGATGTAGTCCAGCTGATACAAATGAGTGAAACCCCAGTACGCGAGAGGCAGAGAACTTCCCTCTGTGACTCGTCTTTTCACTGGGCATCTGAACAACCCAGGTTGAGGGAGAGCACTTTGTTTCTCTCCAGCCCTAGAGCTAACTTGAGGAGAGACTTGGAGATGCTGTAAAGAAAGATAACGGAAAAAGCTGCAGTCATTCTCCCAGACCCAGAACCCAGAGTAGGACACCATTTTAAATCTGGGAGAACATAAAGTCAGCCATTTCCTTGGTGAGTTGGCAGTGTGCCTGCACAGGCATTTTAGTTTCAGGCCAGAAATTGAAATGCCTGCTCTAGAGTTGGGTATGGACCCCCACAGCCAGAACTCTGGAAAGTGCCCCAGCAGTGGGAAGTGGAATTGTGTTCTCTCTCATCATAGGCCTGGAGCAGGAGGAGAGCTGCTACAGCTGCAGTTTCTTCTGAATTATGAGACTTGCAGCCCAGGACAAACTTGACAACCTGGAACTGGTCTGTAGGTGTCATTGCTGGATGCCTCAGACTGTTCCCCTGAGATTATGGTGCAGTGGGGCCCTCTCAACTCCATCCACAGGCATAGATCCAGGCATTTAGGACACCGACTTGCCTGACCCAACAGCCTGGGCTGCCCCACCCTTCCTGGCATTAATCATGGTGCAGGAGGGCCCTTTGCTTCATGCCTAGGCAGATCTCCAGGCATTCAAAGCACCTATTTGCTCAGATTTGCAATCTCGGGTACCATTCCTGTGCATAGATCTGGGTGAAGGGGGACCCTCTGTGCTTCATGCCCAGGCAGATGTCCAGGCATTCAGAGCACCTGCTTGCCTAGATCAGCAGCCAGAGTCCATGCCCAGGCATATCTCCAGGCATTAGGGGCACCCACTTGCTTGGAACAGCAGCCTGAACCTTCCCACCATTGCTGTGGAGAGACCCTGGCACAGGGAGCCCTCCTCAACTCCATGCTAAGCCAAAGCAGACATCCAGGCATCTGGAGCACCCACTCTCCTGGATTAGGAGCTTAGGCTGCCCTCCATCCCTGTGCAGAGAACTTGGCAGTGAGGAGCTTTCCAAGCTCCATACCTAGGCAAACCTCTGGGTACTTGGAAGTCATCTAGGTTTTCTCTTTGTGTTGGTACTTGTGCCTGCCTTTAGAGACCTTGTAGGTAAACCTGCTTGGTCCAGTCCTGCCCATCTTGCTCCTGACCCCCCAGGGCTAAGAATGCAGCTCAGACCACTTACTGTGCACTCCATAAATCAGACTATTGCCTGAGGAAACTGAGAGATTATCCCAGTAAATAAGAATTAAGTGTATATTCAGCTGCACCTTAGCCATAAGTCTCATCTACTGGCTTGTTGGTTGAATTGCATAGCCCAGTATAAAACCTGGTGACAAAAGTGAATAAGGCTATAGAAGCAAAGCCAAAAGACCTTACCAAGCATTCTGTACCATCAGACCCCTCAGAGGGGAGAAGAAAAAGGGAAAGAAGAAAAAATAATAATATAAGGATAAAAAGAAAAAGAAAAAATCCCACCTGTCCAAAAATAATTTTACAAAATGAGAAATGCCAACATTTCTGGATGAGAAGGAACCAACATAAGTATTCAGGCACCATGAAAAATATGAATGTCGTGACACCACAAAGGATCACACTATTTCTACAGCAAGGATCCCTATCCAAAATGGACTCAGACATGACAGATAAGCAATTCGAAGCATGAATTGCAAAGAAGCTCAGTGAGATCCAAGACAAGATTGAAAATAAAAACAAAGAGGCATCTAAAGCAATCCAGGAAATAAAGAAAGAGATAAATATCCTAAAAGGATGTTAGAGCACAGCTTCTGGAATTTAAAATAACCAAGCAGAAGAAAGAATCTCAAGCTTGAACATCAGTTTTTCAAGCTAACTGAGACAGACAAAAATAAAGAAAAGAGAATATAAGGTCAGGCATGGTGGCTCATGCCTGTAATCCCAGCATTTTGGGAGGCCGAGGCGGGTGTATCATGAGGTCAGGAGATCAAAACCATCCTGGCTAACATGGTGAAACCTCGTCTCTACTAAAAATACAAAAAAAAAAATAGCTGGGCGTGGTGGCGGGCACCTGTAGTACAAGCTACTTGGGAGGCTGAGGGAGGAGAATGGCATGAACCCAGAAGGTGGAGCTTGCAGTCAGATGAGATTGCACCACTGCACTCCAACCTGGGTGACAGAGTGAGACTCTGTCTCAAAAAAAGGAAAAAAAAAAAAAGAGTATATAAAATTAGCAAGTCTTCAAGAAATATGGAATTATAAATTATTGCCATTCCTGAGAGAGACAGAGAAAAAGAAATGACCTGGAAAAAAATTGAGGGAATAATTCCAAGAAAATTTTCTTAATTTTGCTAAAGAGGTAGCCATCAAGATACAAGTAATCCAGAGAAACCTGTGAGAGACTATACAAAATGCACATCACTATGGCATACAGTCACCAGACTACACAAGGTCAACACTAAAGCAAAAGTCTTAAAGGCAGCTAGTGAAAAATATAAGATCATATACAAAAGGAACTCCATCAGGCTAACAGCAGATTTCTGAGAAGAGACCTTACAAGCCAGGAGAGATCTGGGGCCTATTTTCAGCATTCTTAAAAAGAAATGAGATTCCAAGCAAGAATTTCATATCCTGCCAAACTAAGCTTTATAAGTGAAAGAGAAATAAATACTTTTCCAGACATTAATGAAATTCCTTACTACTAAACCAGCCTTACAAAAGATTCTTAAGGGAGTTCTAAACATGGAATTGCAAGAATGATACCTACTACCACAAAAACACACTCTACTTAGAAGGCATAGATACCTACTTAGAGTGGCATGATAGATTGAAAAAGAGCCCCATTCATTTGCATCTGCTGTCTTCAAGAGACCAGTCTCACACATAATAACAGCCATAGTCTCAAAGTAAAGAGTTGAAGAAAGATCTATCATGTAAATGGAAAATAAAAAAAACAGCAGGGATCACTATGCTTATATCAGATAAAACAGAATTTAAACAAACAAAAGTAAAAAAAGGACGTAGAAAGACATTAAATAAACAGTTCAATTCAACAAGAAGACATAAATATCTTCAATATATATGCACCAAGCAATGGAGCACCTAGATTCACAAAACAAGTACTTCTAGACCTATAAAAAGACTTAGGCAGTCACACAATCATAGTAAGGGACTTCAATATTCCATTGACAGCTTAGAGAGATCACTGAGTGAGAAAACTAAAAAATAAATTTTGGACTTAAGTTAAACACATGACCAATTGGACCCCATAGACATCTACAGAATGCTCCACTCATCAATCACAGAATATATGCTCTTCTCATCTGCACCTGGGACATACTCCAAGATTGATCACATGCTCAGGCTTAAAGCAAATCTCAATAAATTCAAAAAAATCAAAATTATACCAACCATACTATTGGATCACAGTGGAATAAAAGTAGAAATAGATACCAGAAGATCTCTCAGAACCACACAATTACGTTTACATGGAAATTAAACAACTTTCTCCTAAATGACTTTTAGGTAAAAAGGGAAATTGAGGCTGAAATAAAAAAGTTCTTTGAAATAAATAAAAACAGATAAAAAATTTCTAAATCTTTGGAATTCAGCAAAAGTAGTGTAAAGAGGAAACTTTTAAAAAGTAGTGTAAAGCATGAAATTCTACATTAAAAAAAGATAGATCTCAAATTAACAATCTAACATCACACCTGGAGGAACTGGAAAAACAAAAACAAACCCAGATATGTAAGGCTGGTTTGCTTGGTTAGCTGAAATACGGAGTAAAAATGGCCCACTGTGAGCAAGCTGGAAACACCTGATCTACCTTAGTTTAATTTGAGAAAGGTATTCAAAGGCTTAGGGAGATTGGGATGGTGGAGTTGATAAGAGTCATTTAGACCTACTTATCTAAGCTGGGAGGGTCCAGAAGATATACCCTTGACCAATGCCTTGCAAAATAGATTTGTGAGGGCAGCACCTGCATCTCTGAAGAAACCTGCAATTGCTCTTCTCTGTATGTCAGAGCTAACAGTGGGAACCACAGTCACTCAACTACTAAATTTAAGTACAGTGAGAATAATTGGATCCCGAGGTAGCAGGGGCCAAGTGGCAGCACTCAACAGTCAAAGGCAAGGTGCATGTAGCTACTGTAATGGATGGCAGACAGAAAGTGGCAATCAGAATAGTCTGATTTGTGTAGAGCTCTGACATTAACTAATTAAACATGGTATTCCTAGAAGTGAAATTGATAAGATGCCTACTGCATTCCTCTTGATTTATATAAGCAGAAATCTTCTAGTTCAAATGAACAAAAGAATAATTTGAATTACAGAAACAAAGAATCATGGCCCCTCAATCAATTCTCAGACTTGAGCCAGTTTACAGACCCAGAACCCCTTGAATGAAGGGAAGGCTGGGTCCTCTTGAGGAAGGACCCCACTACATTAGCAACAAGTATGCTGTAAATCTTTCTGCCATCCTTCCCCAAGGAGACTTCTGGCCTTTTACCACAGTAACTGTGCTTTGGGGAAAGGGAAATGATTAGACATTTTGGGGACTACTGGACACTGACTCTGACCTGACGTTGATACCAGGCAACCCAAAACATCACTGTGGTCCTCCAGTTAAAGTAGAGCTTATGGAGGTCAAGTATTTAATGGAGTTTTAGCTTAGGTCTCACTTACAATGAGTCCCTGGACTCATCCTGTGGCCATTTCCCCAGTGCCGGAATGCATAATTGGCATAGACATACTTAGCAGCTGGCAGAACCCCCACATTGGCTCCCTGACTGGTATGGTGAGGGCTACTATGGTGGGTAAGCCCAAATGGAAGCCATTAGAGCTGCCTATATCTAGAAAAATGGTAAATTAAAAACAGTATTGCATCTCCCATAATGATTGTGAATGGTGCCACCATCAACTTCACTAGCAAAATTTTTGCTTCCTGTTCTCATGACATTACATTCTGCTGGCCTAGAGGTCCTAGTTCCAGAGGGAGGAACTAAGCAGACACAACAATGACTCCATTAAACTGGGAGTTAAGATTGTCACCTGGACACTTTGGGCTCCTCCCACCTTTAAGTCAACAGGCCAAGAAGGGAGTTACAGTGTTGGCTAGGGTGATTTACCCAGACTATCAAGATGAAATCAGTCTACTACTACAAAATGGTGGTAAGAAAGAGTATGTGTGGAATACAGGAGATCCATTAGGGTGTCTCTTAGTATTACCATGGCCTGTGATTAAGGTCAATGGGAAATTACAACGGCCTAATTCAGGCAGGACCACAAATAACCCAGACCCTTCAGGAATGAAGGTTTGGATCACTCAACCAGGAAAAGAACCATGACCTGCTGAGATGCTTGCTGAAGGCAAAGGGAATATAGAATGGGTAGTAGAAGAGGGTAATCATCTATACCAGCTACGACCACATGACCAGCTGCAGAAACAAGGACTGTAATTGTCATGAGTATTTCCTCCTTCTTTTGTTAAAAACTTGTTTGTGTGTGTATATGCTTGTACTAAGAAAATATCTTCATTTTATTTCCTTTCTCCTTTACCATATTACATAAGATTTATTGATTTCACATCAGCATTTAAGTATTGTTAACTTTATGTAATAGTATTTGGGTTGGGGATTGGTGCATTTCTGGTTATACAAAGCATAGTTGTATTATGTTCGGTGTAATTATGACCTTATTATTTTCTTTATTTGAAGATGATGTATGATCTCAGGAGATGTGTATGGGTTCAAGTTGACAAGGGGTGGACTTGTGATAGTTAATACTGAGTGTCAACTTGATTGGATTGAAGGATTTGACCCTAGGTGTGTCTGTGAGGGTACTGCCAAAGGAGATTAACATTTGATTCAGTGGATGGGAAAAGACAGACCCACCCTTAACCTGGGTGGACACAATCTAATCAGCTGCCAGCATGGCTAGAATATAAGCAGGCAGAAAAATGTGAAAAGAGAAACTGTCCTAGCCTCCCAGCCTACATCTTTCTCTTGTGCTGGATGCTTCCGCCCTTGAACATCAGACTCCAAGTTCTTCAGTTTTGGAACTAGGACTGGCTCCTGGCTCTCCTTGCTCCTCAGCCTGCAGATGGCCTATTTTGGGATCTTGTGATCGTGTGAGTTAATAATAAACTCCCCTTTATATATATATATATATATATATATACATACACACACACACACACACACACATACATATATAATCTATTCCATTAGTTCTGTCTCTCTAGAGAACCCTGACTAATACATATGTCATCATGGAAATGCAGATCAAAACAACCATAAGATACCACTATGCACCTACTAGAATGGCCAAAATCTAAAACACTGACAAATGTGGAATAGCAAGAACTCTCATTAATTGCTTGTAGGAATGAAAAATTGTAGAGCAGATTTCGAAGAGAATTTCATGGTCTATTATAATACTAAACATACTGTACCATAAACCCTAGCAATACAAATTATGTCCACACAAAATCCTGTACATGGATATTTATAGCAACTTTATTTATATTTTCTAATGTGGTTACCTCAGCCTAGAATCCCAAGATGTCCTTCAATAGGTGATTGGGTTAATCAACTGTAGCATATCTAGACAAGGGAATGTTATTCAGTTCTAAAAGGAAATGAGCTTTTAAGCCATGAAACATGGAGAAACATTAAATAAGTATTACCAAGTGAAAGAATATAAACTAAAAAAAGCTACATGCTGTATGACTTCAACAACATTACATTCTTAAAGAGGCAAAACCATGGTGATAGCAAAAAGATGTCATGTTTAGGGTCTTGGGTGGCCCCTGTTAACCAACTCTCCCAGGGGTGATATGTTCCTTCAGTCCAATTCACACTGAAGATGAATCTGATGTTTATTCTGGGAGTACTCTTACAAGATGGACAGTGAGAGCTGGCTCATAGGCTGGGACATATCCAGTCAGGGATTGGAAGAGTGCTTGACTGGGAGGGTCTCCATCTGGAGACCATTCTCAGAGTTTAGGGAATTCTTCCCCCTTTCTTATGCTTACATTCAGTCCAGTCTATTAACAGGTGTTTGCTCCATAAAGGGAGTTTAAGGTATTCTTATAAGAGTAAGCTTTGTTTTAAGGTTCACAAAAGTTGCATCTGTGCTGAGGTGGCCTTGTCTCCAGGACAGCAGTGTTTTTAAGTGCTGTCATTATAAATACCTAGTAATCCCTGGGCCAGGATTAAAAGTCTCCAGGCCATGTTATATCGTATTGCTAAGTGTCACATAGCATGGGTTCTGAGAGATGTCTGAGTGGGCCTTATGGCCATCTTTAATCTTATAGCCATAAAATATAGTTTATAGCATACTACAAATGATTAGTGGTTTCCAAGCATTAAGAGAGAGAGGGGATGAATAGGTGAAGCATAGAAGATTTTTAGGGAGTGAAAATACTCAGTATGGTACTATATAAATACATGTCATTACACATGTTTCTAAACATATAGAATGTATAACACCAAGAGCAAACCCTAATGTAAATTAAACACTTTGGGTGATTATGATGTGTCAATGCAAGATCATCAGTTATAATCAGTGTACCACTATGGTGGAGAATGTTGATGATGGAGGAGGATTCACATGTATAGGGGTAAGGTGTATATGTGAAACCTCTCTACCTTCCTCTTAATTTTGCCGTGAACCCAAAACTGCTGTAAAAAGATAAAGTATTCAATAATGAAAAAAAATTTACAGTATCTGAACTAAATACATTCTCACCCTTCACACAATATACCCACGTAACAAAACTGCACATGTACTGCCTGAATCTAATATAAAAGTTGAAATTATTTTTAAAAAGGAAATATTAAAAAATAAACAAAAATCTTATAGTAAGCTCCCTTGAGTAACTCATTGTCCACAATCTCCTCCTTTCCTCCCTCCCTTTACCAGAAAGATAGTTTGCTGTATTATATATTGATAATTCAAAGGAGCATTAGCCTTTCTTATAGAGAAGGTAGAACATGAACTTATTTTTAAACAGGATAGTAGTTAGAAATTATAGTGAAGATGTAGCCCATTTTGAACTAGAAAACTAGACTCAGAGGACATAAAACAAATGGAAACAAATTTGGTTGAAGTGTGAAGTTATGTGGAATAAAAAGAATGACAAAATTTACGACCAAATCAGACAATTGCACACAGTGATAGCACTTATCAAAAGCTGCTCTAGTACTTTCAGGGAGCTTCAAAGTTTGCTCAGAAGTTTTATTATCTCCAGCTCTAACCTACTGTATTTTATTTTTCCCTCCAGGCCAAATTTTACTTAAGAGAAAGTCTTTTTTTTTTTTTTTTTTTTTTAAATCCTAGGAATATCTGTATAAAAGTGTTTTCATAAACATTGTAAGAGAGATATTACACTAGAGGAAAGAAAAAAAGAACTTTCATAGTTTGTCTGATTGAAGAATATGTATGTATTGACGGCCTGAGTAAGTATGAATGAGTGGAATGAAGTTGGGCTCAATTGAATTGATGTTGTTTTCATTAAAGAAGATAAGAATACTAGAAAATTTAAAATGCTCTCAGTGCTATATTTTACACTCACTGATTTATTTTTATAAAAGCTATTCACCAATGTTCCAAGGCAGAACATGACCCTATTTTAGTCAGCTTGTTATAACAAGATACCATAGACTGTCTTGCTTAAACAATAGAAATTTACTGCTAGCAATTCTGGATGTTGTAAGGTCCAAGATCAAGAGGCTGGTCTGCCTGATTTCTGGTGAGGGTCCTCTTCCTAGTTTACAGATTGACAACTTTGTGCTGTACCATCACACGGCAGAGAGAGGGGTTAAGGGTGGGTGAGAGATATCTATATGTATGTCTACATCTATAACTATCTATCTATTTTTTTTTAAATTTTTAAAGGGTCCATTTTTCATTTACATACAATCAATACATCATATTTACATATATATGACTGAATCTTTATTCTATTTTCTTCATATAAGATATTTTAACTGGTAGGTAACTGCTCTATTCTGTTTTTATAGAAAGACTAAATACCTTCTTATTCACAGGCAGTTTTGATGATGCTAGTTTGTCTCCAAATTACATACTGAATATAGTTAAAACCTTAATGAATAACATAAAAATTAAGATCCAGTATTAGCCTATTTTATGGGTCACACTGGTTATTCAAGGAGTCAACTGCCTATAGTGTGCGTCAATTACAGCTGCAACAAAACAGAAATCAAGTGTGGTTCTGAACACCTTGAAAAAGAAGTATGACTTCTAAGACGTTCACCACTGCTTAATAATGCTACTGATGGGAAATTCTTACACTGGGTTCATTTCTTTCCTTGTAATAACACTGATTTTTCTAGTGATATTTAACTTTAAAAAGGTATTTTACTTCTTTAACCCTCAGAGAACTTGTATATTTAGACAACTAACCAAAAAAAAAAAAAAAAAAAAATCAGACACACGTATCTTTGCCCATAGTTTCCAAAGGGTTACAGTGCAGGAATTTTCTATACTGCTATACTTCTATAATGCATTAAGGCACCTTATTCCACTTTTTTCTTAAAGGAAACCTTTTCTTTGGTTTCTTGTAACTTTTCAGTGAGTCTGTCTTTTGTTTCTTCCATCTTCTCTGTGATAAGCTCCTTTGTCTCCTCCATCCTGTCCTGTAGATATTCCTTGATGAGTGGTGGCGTGGACATGTAGCCATGACTGTGTAGATACTTCACAGTGAAGGATGTTCCTTCCAAAGTCACGGTGTACCGAGCAGGTGTTGCAATCTTAAACAAGGCAGATGCTGTGAGTGCATTTCCACTCTGGGAGTTTTTCAGGATGCTTACCACACTGTCAGGTAACCCAATGAGTTCTAGAAAAGGAACGACATTCACTCCTTTCAAGGCCGCATAATAAAATGTTCCAAACCAAACACCCAGAAGTTATTAAAGATGCATAGATCAGAACTTTTCCATACTGTCTAAATGTCTTCTTGAATGGTTGAGTAAAGACTAATGAATTTGTCTTACCGAAGAATCAGGCTACTTCCTTTTTCTGGAGTTCCCTGAGCTGTGGCACTGGATGAAAAAACCCTCTTGAATGAAACATGTTGCTTCCCTTGCCTTATGGCGAAGGACTCCTGGTTCAGGGTGAATGAGCATCCAGCTGGCCTCACTTTCCGCTGCAGCACTGGGCAACAGATAAAATTCAGCCATTGTTTTTGAGCCTTGTACCAAAACCACTTTGAATCAGCATTGTAACAAAAGTAAAGGTCCCTTTACATTTATTGAGATCAAAAAGACCAGCATTATGTGTTTCCAAGCAGCTGTCCTGCGTGCCAGTGGGGCAGTCGTGGTACATTCCATTGCATTTTGAAGAGTGTTGATGGAATTTCAGCTTCTCTTAGGGCCTTTGGAGACCGCCCGCCGCCCGCTTCCGCGCCAGGCCTGGATACGCTCCTCGGAAATGCCGAGCAGTGTTACTCAGCAGAGCACCCGACCCGGTGTGTGGGTCCGAGGTGGGGGAGACTCTGAGGGACTCCTCTATCTATCTATTAATATCTCATCTATCTATACTATCTATCTATCTATCTATCTATCTATCTATTAATCTGATTGAGAGAATCTCTCCTCTGTTCTCTCTTCATATAAAAACACTAATCCCATAATGAAGGCTTCACCCTCATGGCCTCAGTACCTTCTAAAAGTCCTACCCAGCTAATACCCTTTTAATCCAAGGGGTTAGGTTTTTTTTTTTTTTTTTTAATTTATTTTTATTTTGTTATTTTTTTAAATTTATTTATTATTATTATTATTATGCTTTAAGTTCTAGGTGCATGTATAGCGTGCGGGTTTGTTACATATGTATGCTGGAGTGCCCATGTTAACGGCCGCTGCCCACATCAACTTTCGTCAGCACCCATCAACTCGTCATTTACATCAGGTATAACTCCCAATGCAATCACCCCTCCCCCTCCCCTCCCCCATGATAGGCCCCAGTGTGTGTGTTCCCTTCGAGTCCATTGTTAGCATTGTTCCGTTCCCACCTATGAGTGAGAACATGCGATTTTGGTTTTCTGTTCTTGTGATGGTTTGCTAAGAATGATGGTTTCCAGCTGCATCCGTGTCCCTACAAAGGACACAAACTCATCCTTTTTATGTGCATAGTATTCCATGTTGTTGTATATGTGCCACATTTCGTAATCAGTCTGTCACTGATGGACATTTGGAGTTGATTCAAAATTTTATCACAGCCATCTGATCTTTGACAAACTTGACAAAACAAAATGAGAGGATTCCACTGTTAATAAATGGTGCTGGGATAATTGGCTAGCCATAAGTAGAAAGCTGAAACTGGATAACTCCTTCTCCGCTTATCTGAAAATTGTTTAAAGATGGATTAGAGATTTCAAATGTTAGACCCTAGTTACCACAAAAATCCTAGAGAAAACCTAGAGTAGTACCATTTCAGGACATAGGCAGGGCAAAGACTTCATGTCCTAAAACACCAAAAAGCAACGGCAGCAAAAGCCAAAATTGACAAATGGGATCTCATTAAACTAAAGAGCTTCTGCACAGCAAAAGAAACTACCATCAGAGTGAACAGGCAACCCTACAGAATGGGGAGAAAATTTTGCAATCTACTCATCTGACAAAGGGCTAATATCCAGGAGACTACAAAGAACTCAAACAAATTTACAAGAAAAAACAAACAATTTGTCAGGGTAGGCCAAAGGATATGAACAGACATTTCTCAAAGAAGACATTCATACAGCCAACAGACACATGAAAAATGCTCATCATCACTACAGCCATCAAGGAAGTACAGATAAAACCACAATGAGAGATACCATCTCACACCAGTTAGAATGGCGTCCATTAAAAGTCAGGCAACAACAGGTGCTGGAGAGGATGTGGAGAAATAGGAACACTTTTACACTGTTGGTGGGATTGTAAACTAGTTCAATCATTGGCCGGAAAACAGTATGCAAATTCCTCAGGATCTAGAACTAGTGCCATATGACCCATCATCCATTACTGGAGTAGCATATATCAAGGATTATAAATCATGCTGCTATAAAGACACATTACCGCGTATGTTTATTGTGGCACTATTCACAATAGCAAAGACTAGGGTTAGGTTTTAACATATTATTTCTGTGGGAGGGACTGAAATATGCATTTCCCATAAGAGACCCATTGGTAGACAGATGGCGAAGATAGGGTGAAGCTCAGTCCTCCAACTCCAAGCCAGCTTAACACAAGAGACTTAGGCTGCATTTCCAGCTGAGGTACTGGGTTCATCTCACTGAAGGATGCCCGGACGATGCGGTGTAGTCAGCTGCTGCAGCCGACCAGCGAGAGCTGAAAGCAGGGCAAGGCATCGCCCTCACCTCAGGAGAGGGAGAGGGAATCCCTTTTCTAGCCAGGAACTGAGACACACAACACCCGTGGAAAATGGGGTAACTCCCACCCCAATACTGTGCTTTTAAGCAAACAGGCACCAGGAGATCATATCCACACCTGGCGGGAGGGTCCCACGCCCGCAGGGCCTCCCTCATTGCTAGCACAGCAGTCTGTGATCTACAGAGCCGGGCAGCAGCGAGGCTGGGGGAGGCATGCGCCATTGCTGTGAGAGGCTTAAGTAGGTAAGCTCAAAGCTGCGGGGAGCTCCAGCTGGGTGGAGCTCACGGCAGCTCGAGAACTTCTGTCTCTGTAAGGCTCCACCTCTCTGGGGACAGGGGCTTTTAGCTACACAACAACAACAACAACAACAACAAAGCAGCAGAAACCTCTTGAGGCGCAAAAACGAGCTCTGTCAGGCAGCTTTGAAGAGCAGTGGATCTCCCCAACCACTGAGGAGGTTGAATCCCAGAGAAAGGGACAGGAACTGCACCACTCAAGTGAGTCCTGACCCTGAAGTAGCTAACTGAGGAGAACATCACATAGGGAGCCTCAAGGTGGGGAGGAGGCTTAAAGCAAGAATCAGGAGCAGGGAGCCACACTGCGCTATTCGAAAATATTCTATTTATCTTCCTCACTGCTGAAGTGGTGGGATTCAAGGTGGACCTCAATCTCAGCAGAACCCGAGCCTGAGGTCCGGACCATTGGGAAAACCTCAAAACAGGAAGGAACACTGCCACACATGGCTGCATCGTGCATCACCATCCAAGAACCAAAAATTTGAATAAAACCACAAAAGATGGGGAAAGCAGGGCAGAAAAGCTGGAAATTCAAAAATAAGAGCACGGTCTCCCGGCAAAGGAAGCTCGCCATGTGGATCAAAGCTGAATGAGGAGAATGGCTTTGGCGAGGATGAAGAAGAAAGGCACAGTCCATCAAATTTCTCAAGAGCTAAAGATGCGTACCCAAGCGCGAAACTAAAAATCTTGAAAAAAGTGGAAAAATTAATGACTAGAGTAATTAAATACAGAGAAGGTCGAAATGAAAGAGATGGCTCATGAAACACAAAAGAAATCACATTGATAAATGCAGAAAGCAGTAAACCAATTTCGATCAACTGGAAGAAAAAGAGTATCAGCGATTGAGGATCAAATGAATGAAATAGGCGAGAAGAGAAACCAAAAAAGAAAAAGAAAGAAAAAGAAATGAACAAAACCGCAAGAGGTATGGGATTATGTAAAAAAGACAAATCTCCGTCTGATTGGGTGCCTGAAAGAGGTGAGGGGAAAATGGAGACAAAGTTGGAAAACCTCTTCAGGATGTCGTCAAAAGGGGAGGAACTGGCAAGTAGGGCGGTAACGATAAATCAGGAAATACAGAAGGCATACAAGATACTCCTCGAGGAAAACAAGACATAATTGCCAGATTCACCAAAGTTGAAATGAAGAAGGGAAAAAATCTTAAAAGGGACAGCCAAGAGAGAAAGGTCGGGTTACCACAAAGGGAAGCCCATCAGACTAACAACAGATCTCGTGAAACTCTCCAAACCAGAAGGAAGTGGGGGCCAATATTCAACGTTCTTAAAGAAAATAATTTAAACCCAGAATTTCATATCC
Source organism: Papio anubis (assembly GCF_008728515.1). Classification (NCBI taxonomy): domain Eukaryota; kingdom Metazoa; phylum Chordata; class Mammalia; order Primates; family Cercopithecidae; genus Papio; species Papio anubis. The sequence goes on along the minus strand of NC_044981.1, from coordinate 63,661,034 downwards.
AGCCAAACTAAGTTTTAGTAAAGTGAAGTAGAAATAAAATCCTTTACAGATAAGCAAATCTTAGAGATTTTACAATCACCACTAAGGCCTGCTATGAGAGACCCTGAAGGAAGCACTAAACATGGGGAGAACAACCGGTACCAGCCATTGCAAAACATGCAAAATGTAAAGAGACCATGTCGAGGCTAGGAAGAAACTGCATCAACTAATGAACAAAATAACCAGTTAATATCACATAATGGCAGGGATGGGATTTCATAACAATCTTAACCTTAAATGTAAATGGACTAAATGCTCAATGAAAAGGAACCTGAACTGGCAAACTGGATAAAGGTCAAGACCACATCAGTCTGCTGTATTCAGAGGACCCATCTCACCATGAAGAGACATACATAGGCTCAAAATAAAAGAAAGGATGGAGGAAGATTACCAAGCAAATGGAGAACAAAAAAGCAGGGGTTGCAATCCTAGTCTCTGATAAAACAGACTTTTAAACCATCCGAGAATCAAAAAGAACAAAAGAGAATACATTACATATGGTAGGGATCAATTCAACAGGAAGAGCTAACTATCCTAAATATATGCACCCAATACAGGGAGCACCCAGATTCTACATAAAGCAAGTCCTTGAGACTTACAAGAGACTTAGACTCCTTTTACAATAATAATGGGGAGACTTCCAGCTTGCTCACTGTCAACATTAGACAAGATCAACAAGACAGAAAGTTAACAAGGATATCCAGAATTGAACTCATCTCTGCAGCAAGCAGACCCTAATAGACACATCTATAGAACTCTCTACCCCAAATCTATAGAATATACATTCTTCTCAGCACCACCTTCGTACTTACCAAAATTGACCACTGTTGGAAGTAAGCACTCTCAACAAATGTCACAAAGAACAGAAATTATAACAAACTGTCTCTCCAGACCACAGATTGCAATCAAACTAGAACTCAGGACTAAAAACTCAATCAAAACAGCTCAATGCATGGAAACTGAACAACCTGCTCCTGAATGACTACTGGGTACATATAGCAGAAATGAAGGCAGAAATAAAAGATGTTCTTTTTGAAACCAATGAGAACAAAAGATACAACATACCAGAATCTCTGGGACACATTTAAAGCAGTGTGTAGGGGAGAATTTATAGCATAAATGCCTACAAGAGAGAAAGCAGGAAAGATCAAAATTGACCTCTAACATGTAATTAAAAGAACTAGAGGAAACAGAGCAAACACATTCAAAGCTAGCAGAGAGGCAAGAGAAACTAAGATCAGAGCAAAGAACTGGAAGGGAGATGAGAGACACAAAACCCTCAAAATCAATGAATCAGGGTTGGTTTTGAAAGATCCAACAAAAATTGACAGGCGACTAGCAAGACCTGTAAAGAAGAAAGAAGAATGTCCGGCGCAATTAAAATGATAAAGGATATCTACCGACCCCACAGAAATACAAACTACCATCAGAATACTATAAACACCTCTACATAAATGAAGCTGGAAAACCTAGAAGAAATGGATAATTTCCTGGACACTTACACTCTTCAAGACTAAACCAGGAAGAAGTTGAATCTCTGAATAGACCAATGGTAGGCTCTGAGAATTGAGGCAATAGTGTAGCCTACCAACCAAAAAGTCGGGACCAGATGGATTCACAGCTGAATTCTACCAGAGGTATGGGAGGGTTGGTACCATTCCTTCACAAAACTATTTAAATCAATGAAAAGGGAATCCTCCTAATAAACATAAGGCCAGCATCATCCTGATACCAAAGCCGGCAGAGACACAACAAAAAAGAGAATTTACGGGCAAATATCCCTGATGAACATCGATGCAAAAATCTCCGTAAAATACTGGCAAACCCAGTTCAACAACACATCAAAAGCTTATCACCCTTGATCAAGTGGGCTTCCATCCTGGGATGCAAAGGCTGGTTCAACATTCGCAAATCAATAAACATGACCAGCATATAAACAGAACCAAGACAAGAACCATGATTATCTCAATAGATGCGAAAAGGCTTTTGACAAAATTCAACAGCCCTTCGTGCTAAAAGCGCTCAATAAATTACGGTATTGATGGAGCGTGCCTCAAAATAATGAGAGCTATTTATGACAGGCCCACGGCAATATCTCATACTGAATGGGCAAAAGCTGGAAAAATTCCCTTTGAAAACTGGCACAAGACAGGGATGCCCCTCTCTCACCACTCCTATTCAACATAGTGTTGGAAGTTCTGGCTAGAGGCAATTAGGCAAGAAGAGAAATCAGAATTATTCAGATGGAAAAGAAAGAAGTCAAATTGTCCCTGTTTGCAGATGACATGATTGTATATTTAGAAAACCCCATTGTCTCAGCCCAAAACTCCTTAAGCTGATAAAACAACTTCAGCAAAGAATCTCCAGGATACAAAATTAATGTGCAAAATCCCTGGCATTCTTACATACACCAATAACCAAGGAACCAAGAAACACCAAGAGCCAGAATCATGAAATGAACTTCCATTCACAATTCGCTAAAAGAGAATCAAATACCTAGGAATCCAACACAAAGGGATGTAAAGGACCTTCAAGGAGAACTACAAACCACTGCTCAGTGAAATAAAGAGGACACAAACAAATGGGAAAAGAACATACCATGCTGTGGATAGGAAAGAATCAATATCGTGAAAATGGCCATACTGCCCAAAGGTAATTTATAGATTCAATGCGTACATCAAGCTACCAATGAGTTTCTTCACAGAATTGGAAAAACTGCTAAAGAAGTTCATATGGAACAAAAAGAGCCCGCATCTCCAAGACATCCTAAGTCAAAAGAACAAAGCGCTGGAGGCATCCACGCTACCTGACTTCAAACTATACTACAAGGCTACAGTAACCAAAACAGAATGGTACTGGTACCAAAAACAGGAATATAGACCAATGGAACAAGAACAGAGTCCATAGAAATAATACCACACAAAAATACGTATCCCTGATCTTTGACAAACCTGAGAGAAAAACAAGAAATGAGGGAAAAGGTTTATTTAAATAAGCATCAATTTAAGGAAAATTGGCTAGCCATCAGTAGAAGCTGAAACTGGATCCTTTCCTTACTCCTTATCACGAAAATTAATTCAAGGGTGGATTAGGGCTTAAATGTTAGACCTAATACCATAAAAATCTAGAGAGAAAACCTAGGTAGTACCATTCAGGACATAGGCATGGGCAAAAGAGACTTCGTAATAAAACACCAAAAACAGCGGCAGCAAAAGCCAAAATTAGACAAAATGGGATCTCGTAAATAAAGAGCTTCATACCCAGCAAAGAAACTACCGTCAGTGAACAGGCAACCTACAGAATGGGAGAAAATTTTGCAATCACTCATCTGACAAGGGCTAATATCCAAGAACCTACAAAACTCAAACAAATTTACGAGAGAAAACAAACAACCCCATCAAAAAAGTGGAGCTAAAAGGATATGAACAGACATTTCTCAAAGACATTCTACAGCCAACAGACATATGAAAAAATGCTCATCATCACTGGCCATCCAGAGAAATACAAATCAAAACCACAATGAGAATACCACCATCTCACACCAGTTAGAATGGCGATCATTAAAAAGTCAGGCAACAACAGGTGCTGGAGAGAGGATGTGGAGAAATGAACGCACACTGTTGGGATTGTAAACTGGATTCAACCATTGAAGAAAAGCTCAGTAGCTAGTTCCTCAAGGATCTAGAACTAGATGTACCATATGACTACGCCATCCCATTACTGCAGGGATATACCCAAAAGGATTATAAATTATGCTGCTATAAAGACACGAAAATGCACTGCGTGTTTTTATTGCAGCACTATTCATAATAGCAAAGACTTAGAATCGGCCCAAATGTCCATCAGTGACGTTTGGTTAAGAAAATGTGGCACATATACACCATGGAATACTATACGGCCATAAAAAGGATGAGTTCTGCCGTCCTTTGTGCAGGGACATGGATGCAGCTGGAAACCATCATTCTTAGCAAACTATCCACAAGAACAGAAAACCAAACGCATGTTCTCACTCATAGGTGGGAACTTGAACAATGAGATCACTTGGACTCAGGAGGGAACATCACACACGGGGGCTATCATGGGGAGGGGATACATTAGGGAGTTATATACCTGATGTAAATAGCGAGTTGATGGGTGCAGCACATACAACAACATAGCACAAGTATACATATGTAACAAACCTGCCGCGTTATGCACATGTACCCTACAACTTAAAAGTATAATAAATAAAATTAAAAAAGAAAGAAAAGAAAACAAAAAAAAAAAAAAAGAGACCCATTGGAAAAAATATGCCAAACTATTGACTTTCAGCACAAAGGAAGAAGACAGTGACATCAAAAGTGCTCCTTGGAAGTGTGAATATTGTTTGGAAAGCTGAAATATGCTGGGCCGAACATACATTCATTATACCATAGATTATTTTTATCCAATATTTCCAATCAATAAAAAAGATTTCCTGATCATCTACCCTATGTCCAATTCTCTACTTTTTCCATGTGTATAACCAAATAAGATAAATCCCCTTTAAAGGATGGGAATATTGCCCAGCAGTGAAAACGATGTTGGCAATTGTATTAGTTTTCTATTGCTGCATAATACATCATCTCATTTATTTAGCAACTTTCAACAACACACATTCACTACTTCACAGTTTTTGTGGGTCAGGAATCTGGATGGAACCTAATGGGGTCCTCTGCTTAGGGTGTCAGAGGCCTCAGTTTAGGTATTGGTCAGGCTGCATCATCATCTAAAGGATTTGCTAGAGAAAGATCATCTTCAAGATCTCAGGTTGTTGGCAGAATTCATTTCTCTGTAGTTGTAGGACGGACATCTCAGATTTCTTGTTGGTTGTCAACAAGGGGACACCCTTAGCTTCCAGTAGCTGTTTGTGCTCCTTGCCACATTCCCCTCTCCATAGGGCTTCTCACAACAGAGGAGCTTACTTTTTTTAAGCCAGTGATGAAGAGAGAATCTTTCTCATTAAGAAGTGCCCAGTCCCACTTTTAAGGGATTTTAACTAATTAAGTCATGTTTCTACTGGTTTGAATGTACCCCCCTAAAAGTTTATGTGTTGGAAACTGAATCCCAAATGCAGTAGTTTTTGGAGGTGGGGCCTAACAAGAGGTAATTGGGTCATGGAGGCAGAACCCTCATGAATGGATGAATTAACATTGCCATCCAGGGAGAGGTTATCTTAACAGTAGGTTGTTATAGAGTCTGGCCTCTGGTGCCTTGGTCTCTCTTGCTGTTCAACCTTCTCTTATCTGATGATGCAGTAAGAAGACCCTCAATAGATGCCAGCACCATGTTCTTGGACTTCCTAACCTCCAGAACTGTAAGAAATAAACTTTTATTTTATATAAATTACCTAGTGGTTAGCAATGTTATAGCATCAGAAAATAGACTAAGACACATTCTCACCCAAGATAATCTTATTTTGATTGAATCAAAATTAACTGATTTGGAACCTGTATTACATCTGTAAAATTACTTCACAGTTGACATTTTTTATTGGCTAAAAGCGAATGCTACCCACATTACAGGAAATTAGATTATGTAAGGCCAGAACCTCACAGGGTAGAGAGTATAAGGGCAAGTTTAGTATTTGCCTATTACAGTAAGTTTAGGCTGTATGTTATTTTTATGGTAAGTAAGTTTTAAAGAGTGGGAGAACATTTTACAGTGATTGTTAACTAAAGATAGAAACAAATGGAGGTTGTATCACTGCTCTCCATGCAGTCTGGGCAACAGAGTAAGACTCTGTCTCAAAAAACAAACAAACAAGCAAAAAAACAGAGACTGTTCTAGAAAACAGAAAAACAAGCAAAAAAACAGAGACTGTTTTAGATTGGGCCTTACACCAGAGATTATGATTTTATTGTTGTGGAGTAGGACTAATTCATCAGTATTTTCTTTTCTATTTGTTAAGATACATGTGACATAAAAGTTTTATAGATTTAAGTTGTATGCTCCCAGGTGGTTTTTGTTTAATCAGGTGAACACAACTGCTTTCAATACTTGGAAAACAGAATGAAAAAGCTAAAGAGGGGGAGAGCTTGTCCAAATGCACACCTGCTTGTATTCCCATTAGAAGAATTTGATAAGATTGCCTAATTAAACAGTCACAGAAGAAAGATTATTGCAATTTTGGAATCACGTTAACTCATATTTTGGTAGATATCTAGAACATCTTTAATTCCGTAGTTAGAAAAAATGTTTAATTTAAAAAATAGTTTGTATGTTTCTTTGCTTTCTTCCTTTCTAAATAATTCACCTGAGGGTAAGATCAAGTTAGTCTTGTGTTAGTGAAATAGAGTTGCTACCCTGAGTAGAGGAAGAGGATATTCAAACGGGGTTGTGGTAGTGGCCAAGCATGGAATGGTAGAGTCTAAGAAAGGGGCAGAGGCAGAGGGTGTTCACACTAGATATTGTCATCAACAGATTTTTACATGCATAAGAGCTAAGTCTATTTACATTGATAAATATTGAGCAGATTTATTTCTCACTGTTAGAAAGGAAAGCTATAAATATAAAAAGAAAGAAAAAAACCTATGATAGTGATTGGAATTAGTGTTATCAGTGTGAACTCATGGTTTTATATACACGCACATACACATGCATACACAAACGCACACACATTTTCTGTCCCCTAAACTGAAAGGGTCTGGGAGAAGTGACACCCCAATAAAACGAGCTCATTTAGCACCTGGATCTTGGCTTCTAAATATTAATATAATTGTCATTAACAAGAACCAAGGTTTCTTGAGGAAATCACTAACTTTAGGAGTAGAACAGTAAAAGATGAGCCTGGAATGTCATGTTGTAAACGAAAACATCAAAGAATGTTGAAGACATGTCAAAAGAACACAGATGCCAGCTTGAAGAGACTCCCATTTTTAAAATCTGGTATGATTTAAACATTAACATAAATAAATATATAAATTACATCAATGAATTGATAAATAAATAGAAGATAAATCTTCCTTTATAGAAGAAAATTATGTATGTAGAAGGAATGAAGGAATTAAAAATGCACCATCTGGTAAACATCATAGAACTTGATACAGGCAAGAATAATCATGGATGCTAAAAATGGTGCTTAAAATTTTGATAAGAATCAGTATCTTAGAGTGTTTTGTGTTGCTATAAAGGATACCTAAGCCTGGGAAATTTATAAAGAAAGAAGGCTTATTTGGCCCACAATTCTGATGGCTAGAAAAGTTCAAGATTGGGCACCTGGTCAGGGCCTCAGGCCATTTCCATTTGTGGCAGAAGGTAAATGAGACCTGGCGTGTGCACATACCACATAGCAAGAGAGTAATCAAGAAAGAGAGGAGTGAGATGCTAGTCATCTTTTAACAACCAGGTCTCTTGCAAGAACTCTTTTACCCCTGAGAGAGGACATTAGTCTATTCATAAGGCATCTACTTCTGTGACCCATACACCTCCCATTAAGCCTCATCTTTCAACAGCTCTGCAGTGGGAATTAAATTTCAACGTAAAGATTGGATGGTACAAACATCCAAAGTATAGCAACCAGGATACTGACCTAGTCTCAAACTATTTCCCCATTAAAATTAACACACCAACAACAAACTTAAATAATTTTAAAAGGAAAAGGACAAACTTTAAATTAGATAATCACAGTAAACAAAACCCTGATCAAATGATCAACTTTATATCACAAGCACTGGGCCAAAGTCCAACAGAGGATTCAGTCACTAAATTAGTATGTATTACCTGAATCTAATCATGAGGAATTATAAGAGAAATTGAATGTATTTCTATAAAATAGCTCTGCAAGTCTATTCTTCAAGTGTTACAATCATGAAAGTCAATGGAAGAACGAGCAACTGTTCCAGATTTATTGAGAATAAAGAAACATGACTAAATACAACTGACAATTGTTTGGATATTTCACTATACATTTCATTATTGGACAACTTAAAATACTTGAATGGGGTTTGTATATTCATTGGTATATTAGCTTGCTAGGACTTCCATAACAAAATAAGAGACTGGGTAGCTTAAACAATTAAAAAACTACTTTTTTCATAGCACTAGAAGCTGGATTTCCAAGATCAAGGTGCTGGCAATGTTGATATCTCCTGAGGCTTTTCTTTTTGGCTTGCAGATTTCTTCCTTCTTGTTGCTTGTTTACTTAATCATTTCTCTGTGCATCTGTACCCTTAGTGTCTCTTTTCATGTCTGAATTTTCTCTTCTCATAAGGACACCCATCAGATTGGATTAGACAGACTTCATCTTAATATCCTCTTTAAAAGCCTTATCTCCAAATAGAATCACATTCTGAGGTACTGGGGGTTGGAACTTCAATGTGTGCATTTTGAGAGAAATACAATTCAATTTATAACAGACGATATTTGTTTTCCAGTATTAACTTCCTGATTTTGATGGTCATATTGTGGTCATGTTAGAAAATGACCTTGTTTTCAGGAATTGCACACTTAGGAATTTGGGGATGGAATATCAAATCTTTAAACTACTCACAACTGGTTCAGAAAAAAACCAAAAAGTTATTTGTACTCTCCATTCAAAAAAAGTAAAAGAAGAAAGGTAAGACCAATAAGAAACAGAAGCTTATGAGAGGCAGTATCGAAGAGTAATCAATGTCATTGTAGGGAAAAGAAGTGTGACAATGGTGATATTTGCTAAGTGACCACCACATGTTTTCCTAGGCTATAGCTCATGTTTTAAACCATGGTAAAATTGAATACAGATGGAATTACATTTTTCTCTGACCCTACAGAAAGAAGGGATAAAGTTCTAGCTCAGTGTAGTCAGGAAAGATGAAAGACTTTTGACGTCGGAGGCATTAAATATTACATCAACTTCTGACATTGTAAGTGGAGAGCTCTGATAGATAGAAACCATTGTAGTTGGCTATGTACAAAAACTGGACACGTCAGAGTGGAGGGTAAGTTAAAATAATTTCTGGAAAGCACAGAAGCTAAATTCAATATTAATTAATAATTGATAGCACTTGACAGCATATAAACTATATAAAAAGAAAACACCTAATTTTCCTATATACTGATCCTTTCTCCTTTCAATAATAATATTGTATAATATTTCATTGCATTCAAGACAGTTAATTGATCAGTGTCCTAGGCTGTGTGTATATGACATTCTGAAGAATATAACAACTTCTTTCAAATAAAAAACTTACCATCTGATGGTGAAGATTTCTTTTAAAAGATGCTCCAGTATTTTTACATAAAGTCAAATAAAGCCTGTTTTATTAGGTGGTGGGTTAGGAAGGTGAGAAAGTATGCCAACTACCTTGTGTGCCATGCTCTTTCTCCTTCAGGCTTTTTTTTTATGCCAAAAATATTTTTCCTTCTCATTCCTGTGCCCCTATTCATTTGACTACCTGCTGTGCAGCTGTAAGTGCTTAGCAGCATAGATTCCATTTTGTATAACATAAGGAGTCATTACAAGATTTTGAGCGGCAAATTGAAATAATCAGAATTCTAACTTGGAGCTCATTAATTATTTCAACCAATGATTTGCTAAGTCCTAGGCACCCTTGGCTTCATGTCTTCAAGGTTGTCTTTCCTGACATCCTGAACCTGGGATGTATGACTGTCTTTTAGTTGCCTAGAACCCTATATTATAACTACAAATACATAGGTATCATAGTGATTTGCTTGCTTGTCTGAGAACTCTACTGGCCTTTACGTCTAATTATGTTTCATTGACTTGTATCTTCACACATAGCCCAATGCTTCATACATTAGAGTTTGCAAAAACTATTTGATGAATAATGAAAACCTACTAAAAATACTTTAACCAAAGGGTTTTTAAACTCAAATACATTTCTTTCACTTGGAGAATTACTCATGGATTATGTATAATTTGAGCTGGTTTTTGTGATTTGAAAGGTTGGAGGAAGAGGAAGAGGGATTCTAGGCTGAAGTAACCACATTGTGCTAAGTCATCCAATGGTAAGGTGTGCTGTGAGACAATCCATTTTAATTGGATTGAGAGTTTAGTCTAACTAGAATGCACACTTTTTCAGGTATTATACTAGATACCTTTGGAGTAAAAATTTGGGGCTAGATTATAGAACATATTAATATTTTGTTTACAAGTACAAACTCTTATAAGTCAGGAAGATTTGCAATTCACTTTGTATAGTGAATTTCAACTTTTCCTGACCTAATCATGGTCAACTAAATTATAAGCACATTTTAACAACAGGTACCTAAAAGGTAGAAGCTGTTTTTTGTCTGAAAATTCTACTACCTTATGTGTCTAATCATGTTTCCTTGACTGACTCTTGGATCTTCACACCTAGCCCAATGCCTCATACATCAGAGTTTGAAATAACTATTTGAGGAAGAATGAAAATCTGCTGAAAATAGTTACAATCAAAGGGTTTTACAGCTCAAAGAAATTTGAGTTTATTGGGAGCAAGAGCAAAAATAAAAGAATTTATGTGTCATGAACTGTACAACTCTTTCCATTTCATTCTTCTGTCACTGGTTCTAGAGGAGGAGGAGTTTGTTCTTTCGGCTTCCTTTGTCTCAGGAAGACTGCACCCTCTGGTGGAAGTGGTGTTAATGGCTCTTTTTGAAGGATGCTTTACCTATGCAGGCCCCTACCTCTAAAGCCAGGGAGAGCTGGAGGCTTAGGTTTGGATTTTAGTTAAGCTTATGATAGGAATGGTCTAATTCTAGTAGTTCTGATTTGTGAACAGGGCTCGGGAATTTAAAAAGTCTCTCCAGATTCTACTAATTAGATTAGGATCAACTTTCACCATTTATTTTCCCTAAATACAGTGGTATAAAGGCAGAGCTTATACTTCATTGGTCTATTTCCTCTTAAACCTCTGCCAAAGAAATGTACATGAAGTGGGGGAGGGTTAATTAATATTGATTGAATTACTTTAATTGTATCTACCTTCACTTACTTAGAGTATTGTACCTGATAGATTAGATTAGAACATTTCTCTGGCTTCTTAATTTTTCTGACCAGTAAAAAGAAAGCTTTGATTCATAATATATTTAGGGCTAAATATATTAACAGTCTAATCCTGAACTTCACTTGTATTTTCAAGGAAAGAAAATCATACCAATATTCTGACCATGAAAATGTCCCAGTGCTTGCCTTCTTTATTCCAACTCCTAAGAGTACCCTATAAAACGCAGGACTTATGAAAATATTAGCCATATTTTTAAGCTGGAAAATCTTGCTCTGGATTGGCAAGTACTGGAATTATAGGCATAAGGACTAGAGAAAGAAAATGAGCTTCTGAAGTAATCACCCTGTCCATCCTCCCTTACTGAAATGATGATGAATATCCCAGTGAGTGTCAAAGGCAGTCTGGTTTCTTTTTCATTCTGTTGCAGGCCCAGGAGTCAAGAACTTCCTTAGTATCACCAAAAATCAACTGAGCCCCCTTGGCATATCTCCTTGATAACTGATGCATGCTTAAAACCCATTTAAAAAGATTTCCTAAGCATTAGCACAACAGTTGCATTTTAATATTTTTAATGGCAGTCATTGAAACAGGTTTATTTTTAAATATATGTAGAAAAATACAAAGCACAGGATCATTACATTCTAATTGTAAAAGTGAAATATTGGGAATGAAGTTTTAATTGTGTGTGTTTGCAATCAAAATAATGCAAAATCGTAAGAATCACAGAAATGCAGGGTTGGAAGGGCTACTAGATAAAAGAGAGGCACACTGAATAAAAAGAACTTAAACTTAAAAAACTGTACACTGTTTAACTTAAACTTAAACAGTGTACAGTGTTTTAATACTGGTATACTATCTTTATTTATAGTATATTAGCAATTTTAAAAAGTTTTTTTTTTCCTAGAATAATCAAAAAATTCAAAAGCAAACTGAAGTTTCTATGGAAATGTTAGTGTTAGTAAATTAACTGAAGCTTAATAATAAATCATAGTGTGGACTTGCTGAGCACTTACTAAGCACCGTAGACTGATGAACTTATTTAATCCTTACAACAATTATATCAGTTATGGACTATTATGATCCTAACTTTACAGATTAAAAAAAAAAATCTGAGACATGAAGATATGTATCTTGTCCAAAGTCATACACTCTTAGTAAGTGTCAGAGTAGGAATGTGAATTCCAGAAATCTGGCACTAGAGCTTGTGTTCTTAACCCCCACACTATATGCATTTGCTCCTCCGAGCCTAGAAACAGTGGGGACCATACTTGCCAGTGCGAGCTGCCAGAAGTCAGTAGCCAAGTGGCAGAGAGAGTACAGGGAGCATCAGCTGTTGAGAGGCTCAGAAGCATTCAAGCTGCTACTACCTTATAGTGCAAGGGAGTAGAAATGAGAGACAGGAAACTGAATGCCGATCTAAGAGGCCTCTACCTCACTTGAGTTATATTGCCAGAAAAATAAATGTGCAGAATTTAATGAAGTTGCCAAATAAATTCATTTCTACTGAGATCAAAATAGGTTTTCTAATACTGAGTGATAAAAACAAACCCTTCCTCTGAAATATCTAGACTGTTTGCTGTTAGAGGGCATTCTCAGTCCTCTATCTAAAGCATTTTTCAAAAAGAGTAGTAAGCAGAAATGTCCAGTGAGAAGAAATGGCTGGTACAAATCTAACGGAGGGACCCAGAAGCTAGAATACCTGAAGTATCATCTTATTTCTGTCGCTCACTACCTATGAAAACATGCATGTGTTGCTAACCTCTCAGTGCATCACTGTCCTTGTTTATAATATAGAAACAATAGCACATTCACAGTCATCTTTTAAAAAGTTAGATGACCATCTTGGTGGCTCAAAGTGCAGAATATGTAATGGGAAATTTTGTGAGTCTGAAAATATTTTTAAAGGACTAATAAGCTAGAGAATTTAATATATTTTCTTTCCAAATCTTATTAAAATTTAAACTTCTAACTATTCCCAGAGTGAGCTAATAGCAATTTCTCCTTATTTTTTCCTTCATCTAGTTTATCTTAATTGACCTTTCTTAGTCCCGCAAAAATTTCCTACACTCAGAGGTGGCATTTAGCAGGAATATACCTACATACCTGAAAGATATTCTCATTGTCAGTGCCCATGCCGTTCCTATTGTTAATATTGTGTTAATATTGTGATATATTGAATATCACCCCTGCTTTTATTAATATTATTATTTTTGTCTTACTCATTAATTGTCCTTTTATTTCTTTTCAAGGATTCTCACCATCCAGAAGTCATACCAGGTAATGAGGATGAACACCAGCTCCTTTCTCATTTCCTAACCAATGTTGAACTGTAAATCTCACCCTCCCTCTGAATATCCTTTAGAATCAATGTGAAAAATAAATATCATCCTGGAATTGTCATGTTCAAAGGGCATGGACTGGTTTTGGTGTGAAACTTTGCCCTGATCCTGAACACTCAAGAGAAGCATGCATCTTTAGTGCTATTAGGGATCTGGGAAGTCATCTAGATCAATCCCTTCCTTTTATTGGAAAGAAAACCAAGGCCCGAGCATTTAAGTGTGTCATTCAAAGTCACGGAGGCTCTCCAGAGAAGAAGAAAGAATGGCAATCTCAGATCAATGGATGTGAATACTTTCGGTCACATCTGAAGAGTAAATTCTCTTGCTAACCTTTCTCCCTAGTCTGTCACCCTTTTTTCTATTTTACATGTCTAGTACTCCTACTGTGTGCCAAGATAAATTTAAATACATTAATATTTAATTTACACAATCATCTTACAAGGTAGAGACAGTGGGAGAACTGCCTTGAAGAACAAAAAGAAATAGGTAAATTTGTATTTTGCTTCTATATTACAAATAAGGAAAGTGATTAATAGAAAGGATAAGCAACTTATGCATGTTTTCACTGGTATTGAGCCTCAGAAATGAGATGATAATGGACATGGTATTTCAAGTCCTGAGAATACCAAGGAAATGAGTATTGATAGCGAACAAAAGAGGATCAAGACTGAGCCCCAGACACACCAATATGAAGGATTGGAGAGAAGAGAATAAATCAGCTGAAGTACCTGATAATGAGGAATCGTTGAGTCATAAGTGACCTCAAAAATATATAGGGTCCTGGAAAATAAAGAGCTAGAGAGTATTTTGATAAGGAGGGGGTGATAAACTGTTTGGAAATCTGATGTTAGATCAAGGAAGATGAAGAAAGAACACTGACCTTTGCACTTAGCAACATGAGGGATACTCATGATGTTTACATAGCAGTTTCATGGAGAGGTTAAAAGTTGGATTAGGGTGGATTAAGCAGAGAAAGGGAAAATGATTGAAGACAACAAGTATAGCAGCTCTGGAGGAATTTAACCAAAAAGGAGATGAGGTTGTAGTTCTTAAGGTTTCATTTGTAATAACTGGAGGATGTTTTATGAGGAAGGGCATCATCCAAGCACTGAACCTTGGATAAATGGCTATATTTCATCAGTGATGGAAGAACTAAAGCCAGATATAAGAAAATGAGCAATTAGAAGAGATTGTATAGAAGTTAAGAATGAGAATGACAAAACACTCCTGTTCTTTCCATATATTATATTTCTTATATGGGTTTTGGAATAAAATAGGTTAAAATTTGAATAAAACTGATTTATGAAGACTATTGGGCAAAGTCATGCTCCTGTAGAAGTGGTCTGTTTGAGGCTACTGAATGCCAGTGACTGAGATAAATCACTTGAGAATTGCCAGCTGTCCAGTCAAAGACATCCCAACAGGGTGGCACTATTTTGGTGAATTCATTACAGCCTAACAGTCAGAATTGGACTTGTGCTAATGAATACACAGAGAATGTAAATTTAATTATTTAAATTAGGCACATTCTCCAGTGACTAATGCTCAGAACATTATTATATTTTACCTTTCAGTTTCATTATTTCTTGTGTTTTTAGTCTATCTCCCTTCTCTTCATGTATTCTTCAAGCTCTATGAACACAGTTAAAAGTAATTATTTTAATATGTGTTTCCTTAGTTACAGTTAAGTGCAGTCATGCTTCCCTAAGATCATTCTTAAGTCACCTTGATCAAATTACAGGTGCATGAAGAATGTCTCTTAAATAAAATGATTTAGAAAAATGTGCCAATGATTACACTTATTCTAAATGTTGAAGCTCCCTAATTAATTGACCACAGGGTATCTTTTACTTCAGTACTGGAAGAATGTTGTACATACTTCTGTAATGCTTATAAATAGTGATTAGGTTCTCCTTTATGGTCATGTTGGATATCAGCCATCCAGAGGATAGACAGGACCTTCAGAAAAGCCAGAAAATAATAATATTTCTCTAGGTTCCCTTTTTACATGTCAAGAAAAGATATTTAGGCATGTATTCCTAGAAAAAAAGTACTAAACACCACCAGAGAGATGACAGTCTTCTGAGAAGGAGCACTGTCTATCAATTGGGTATTGCATTTTGTTACTAGCAGCAGACATGAAAAAAAAATCAACTCAGTGAAATAAACTAAAATTTGAAAAAGTAAATAATGTAGGGTAGGTGTGATGACTCCATAATGCACAACACTTAGGCTATCTCTTCTCTGCTCAACATATTTTGAAGTGACTTTCATCCTCAAGACCATCTCATTGCCATTGGTAATCACTGTAGCTCCAGCTGTCATGTCTTCATGAGAGGCAGAAGGACTATAAAACACTGCCAGGTAAATTCAGTTCATAATAAAAAGTTTTCCAGAAGTCTTATCTAAAACTTCCACCTACATCTTATTGGCCACGACTTGGTTCTGCTCAAATCATTGGAAATATAAAGTTTTATAGATGGACACAATGCCACTCCCCAAAAATCAGGGTTTTGCTGCAAATGAAAAAGAAAAGAATGGATTTGGGGTGGGAAATAAACTTTCACCAAGGTTAAACTGGCTTATGTGTTTTTTGGGGGATTATTTTTTAGAAGTCTGATGATCTAACTCTTCACTAAGGCCTTCATTTCATATCAATTTGTTACGTCTAAGGTTTTAATTTTATTTAAATGTTTCTGATTGGTTTCTGATATTGCTATATTTAACCATATATTTAAGAGTGGTGCTCTAAGGATAGGTTATTTGCAAACTCACTGTTTACACTGAGAGTCACTTTTCTTTTTACTGCTTTGAAAAATATTTTTCAGACCTATTTTATTAAGAGCTACCCCCCAAGCTTATACAGTGCTTTTGGCAAAATAAATAATTTATTCCATACATAGTCTTCCATACAGTAATTTTTATCTCAATTTGTTAAATACCATTGCCACAACAAGTTTGCCGAGGCTTTATGTAATCTATCTTTCCAAAGCTTAAATGATTTATAGTACTTCAACAACCATGATTATTAACTTGGCCCTCCAGGTTTGTTTACTATACAGTCTTCTTCCAAATACAAGGACATAAAATTTTTACTTATACAATTCTCAACATTTTAATAACGTTATCTTTCTAATTTACCCATTTAAAATAGTTGTTGGTTCATGATGATGGCACTTATATGCGGATGCGAGTTTTTTGCCTTTCTGTTATAATACAAAATAATAAATATTTGTAAAATGTCCATATCTACTAGGAAGTTAAAGTCCAATTTTAGATTACACTTTTTTTTGGTAATTAATAATATATACTTACCGAATACCTATTCTGTATCAGAATAGTAATACTTTACAGAAATACAAACATCAGTAATAGTCCTGATTTAATGACAAAACATGTAAACTAACACTGCAGCATGACGAGTGCTGTAATAGGGGCATCAGCTAGAACAGTGGCCCCATGTTGGCATGACTTCTTTTTATGAGAATCAGAGCAATGGCTCTCAACACTTACACTTTCTCAGAACCAACTTCAGGAATTAAAACAGATACTGGGGCCTCACTTGTAAAGATCTAGAGATTTCTCAAATGATTTTAAGTAACAGGTTGGGGAGGGTAGATATTGGATTAAAGAAAGCAATACTTGTGCTGATTCTTGAGAGTGGGACAAAAGTTTTCCCACGAAAGGACATATTAGGTAAATATAAAAGCAAATTTAGGCCGGGCATGGTGGCTCACACCTGTAATCTCAGCACTGTGGGAAGCTGAGGCAGGAGAATGACGGGAGCCCAGGAGTTCAATACCAGCCTTGTCAACATAGGGAACATGAGGAAACCTTGTCTCTATACACACACACACACACACACACACACACAATAGGTGGGCATGGTGGTTTCACCTGTAGTCCCAGCTACTCAGGAGGCTGAGGTGGGAGGATGGCTTGAGTTCAGGAGGTTGAGATGGCAGTGAGCTGTGTTCCTGCAATCGCACTTCAGCCTGGGTAGGTGACAGAGCAAGAGCCTGTCTTGGAAAAAAAATAATAAAGGAAGTATGATCACCAATGGAGGCACTGTAAGTGACTGTTTCAGAGTAGCAAGAATAACAGGGAAGAGCAGAGTTGATTTGAGGCCGGTTTTAAATGTGGACAGAATTAGAGGCACTCCTATTTGCCACACATGAAAGTTTGAAACTATCCATAAGCCCAAAATTTTTCAAATTGTGTTCATTAAGTATTTACAGGCTCCTTGTCTAGGCCACAGAATTTATGAACAAATAGGTTTGGAAAATGTTACATACTATTCTTTCTTCCTGGATATTCAACATGCCTAAAACTTCAAAATAGCCTGAGAGGCCTACAGCAATGAAAAGAATTATGTCTGCAATTTCCTAAGCTTATTTATCTATGGAACTTTGTTTCTCTTCCCCAATCCCATTTTGATTTTTCAATTGACATTCTTTGGGACACAATATAAAAGATATTGTTATGAGCTAGACAGAAAGTTGTGAATAGGGCGTTAAATCAATGTACTTAGTGTGTCTCAGAAATCCATTTTAGTTGTCATATTAAATGGGGAGCTTGGTAATACTGGAGACCTGAAACCAGTTAACATGCTATTGTGCCATTCTAAAAAGAAGATTGAAAGTTCCTAAGCAAAGAAATGTGAGTGGAGGGGAATAAAAGAGAAAGGATTTGAGAGATTTTTAAAAGAGAGTATGAGAGGATTTATGGATAATGAAATAAGAAAGAGTCATTCAGGAAAAGGTAATAAAGACCAAATTCCTGCAGAAGAGAACAGGTGATATTTAAATGGAAATACTTACATATCCATATGAGACAATCACAGTCTTGCAAAAGATGCTTTAGTTTGAGTGGAAAGAGACAGATGGCTATTAGTAGTGATCAAAGTTTCCTGATATAAAATAGTGAAAAATGCAAAGCAAATGTTTTAGCTTAAAATGGTATTATTCCCCTCATAAGAACATTTGATTATAATGTAATTCAGTAATAAAAGTATGATTTTTGACATAAATGTGATTTAAAAATGTCTTTGGAACATATGTATTTTGTCAGTGAGGTAGTACTGGTAGTACCAGGATGAGACTGAGAAATTGCATGAACTCTCAGTCTGAACAAAGAATATATGGCAAAATGTGATCTGAGAAATAATATGCCAGTGATGGACTAGAAACCAGAAGATGATGGCTTAATATATTTCTGCAGTACGTGTGAGCGTAATAGAGAATGAAGAAGCAAGTCTTTATTAGTAAGTTCTATTTTTAGCACCTTAGGGCTAAATTATATATTTGGTCCAATATTGCAGTATTTGAAGGACAGAGGATCCATAAATCCTAAAATTTTATTATTGGATACCCTCCTATTTATTTTTAATTTTTTTAGCATAAAATTCTCTCAATCTGTGTGCCATTACCATAAGTTGTTCATCATTCTCGATGAAAATTAGGTGTTTCTATCACACTAATGAGCTTAGAATTTTGGAGATTAGTGATTGCTGGTAAAAATACAGGTTTTCATAATTTTTGTAATAGACATAATAAGGTAAAACTAACAATTTAATATGTGTTTATTATGCCTTTGAATGGGTCTTACATTTATTAAAATATAGACTGTAGGAGTATTTATGTGTCACAATTGAAATAATGTCAGGTTAAGTAAACATTTTCACTGTCTCCAATATTATAAAAATACAAACCTTAGACTATAAACAAAATTTATATTAATATCTACCCTTAATACTTTGAGTGTAAAATACCTAATTTCAATCAAATATTTTTAAAGCCAAGGACTCAAACATGATAGTATGAACATATTGAGTAAGAATAAGTGTTTCAATATGAATATATTTGGCTATCTAATGAATACATGGCAATGTGTAGCAATGTCTGTGAAATCTTGGGTGTTTTTTTCCATTTTCCTTTCTTGCCTTTCTTTTGATCATAAGGAGAAACAGACAGTTCATGTTACAGAAGTATAGGCCCATCTGCTTCTCATTTTGACTTTCTTTGTTTTTAAAGTTCTAAACTAATTTTTAGACTAATTGTAAAGCTGATCAAAAATAACTTTAATTTTTAAATTTGGTGCGAAAAAGACAGCCAAAAATTCTCGTCTCAACTTACATATTTTTGTGAAAGTATCTGATATTTCATCATCAATTTGTTTCTCTTCCAGGGAAAATTAATATTGACTTTATAGATTTCCACTGTCGTAAATAGAATAAAAATAACAGATAAGGAAAAATTAATATATTCTGATTAATGTATCAATATACTATTAATATATATCACATTAATAGGTATTCACATAAATTTCTTAATGATGTGAACCTAATTTTTTCTTCAAATAAACATTCCTATCATCTATAAATAGATTCCATCTATCCCAATAATAAAATTAACTATGTATACACATTTTTCACTGGTTTTTGTTCATTTGTTTACTTTTCCTTTATTGACTGATTATTTAGCAGAATGGTGTCTACTGGTAAAAGAGTGCTAAATTAATTGTCTTTATGTTGAGGGATTCAGCTGTAAAAAAACCTAAAATTGCCATTATTAATTTAATAAATATGCTTAAGTTATTTAGTTGTGTCATAATGAACAGTTATAAATGGCATTAAAGAAATCAAAATAGCATTTTGATTTCTGTCATGCACTGTCCTTGTTTATATGATTTAAGTATATTACTTCCATTGAGATTGGGGGGTTCTGTGGGAAAGACTTCGGAGTGTAACTCTGAAAAACTCTAAATAATTTTTTTTATTTTATTTAAAAAAAGAAAAAGAAAAATGAAATAACCAGCAGAATCTATTTTCTTAACTACTCCATCAGTGAAATAAGGACCAAGTGCTATATATGTAAAGCAAAAAACAAACCAAAAAAAAAAATAATAACCACACACATCAGATGACTCATAGCATCCAGGATTGTGATGACTGAAAATATTTCAAGGGAAGCACTTGTGAGTGCTAGTCAGTATTATCAACAGTTCTCAGGGAAAGGATTCTTGCTCAGCACCATGACTTGATTCACACTGTATTTTGGAGAATGGCGAGAGAAACGTGTAGCATAGAAGATGCTTTTCTGTAGGTTTTAAAGAGGAAATAAATTAGTTCAGTAGATTTGCAGGAGAGGGGGAGAAACTAAAACATAAATCACAATTACCATATTCCTTCATATTTTCCATAATGCAAGTAGAAAGGTTTTGTATTCTAAAATCATTCAGAGATTCTTAGAGCTCTGTCTCTGAATATGAAGGAAACGTGTTTCTTGGGTATTAAAATTCTTAGCATAACTAGGTAGTAATTGTATTTGTCCTATTTTTCAGATATTCCCAGAAGAACAGGGAAGAGAAAAATGACTGAGTGGGAACGTCTAAATACAGTGAATTAATTCATAAGTGATATTGTGGATTATAATGTTACTTTTACAATACGTTGTTATATTCCCATGTAGGGTTTTGTCAAGTGTGCAGGTCATTAATGTCTACATGACTGGTCTTATGGTGGATAAAGCAAATTGGACTCTCAATTAAGTTGGACCTATATTATTTATGGTCACAAATATCAGGCAATTAGGCCATCAATAATTATTTCTTATAGAATTATATGTTTTATATAATATATGTATAAAAACCATGTATATAAAATAAAATCATAAACTATGACTTAATTATCTGCTTGACATCTTACTTTGGTGTACTTTACAATGGTGAGAACTTGTCTGGAATTTGTTGAACAGTCTTTACTTACCAAGCAGCCAGAGAAAGTTTGGCTCACCTCCAAGCAAGCTGCACAAGCTTAAGCTCATTAAAAGCTCATAAAGATGCTATTAGGTATTACAAAGGATCTGACCGTGGTCCCCATGGTTCTAGCTGCCACTGGTTTCCCACAGAGCCCTAGTACAATCTGTAGTGTGCCTGGAAGAGCACAGATGGATTCTGTACACTTTGTGGTCTGAATAATCTTCACCTAATGACAACAGATGTGGTAGGTAGAATAATACTCCCTCCCACCAAAAACAACAACAGCAGCAGCAGCAAAAAACACATAGATGTCTACCTTCTGACCTATGGAACCTGGTAATATATTAATTACAGGGTAAAATGGTATTATTAAGATTGCCGTTGAAATGAAAGTTGCTAGTCATTTTACCTTAACATAGGGAAGTAATTCCGAATTATATCAGTGGACCCAATGTAATTACTAGGATCCATAAAGTGGAAGACAGAATTGAAAGAGAGAACCATACAGTATCATGAAAACTTCTTGGCCTGATGTTATTGACTTTGAAGATGGAGGAAGGGGGCCATGAGTCAGCTAAGGAAAGAAGGTGGCCCTATACAAGCTGGAAAAGGCAAGAAAACGGTTCTTGTCTAATGGAGTAAATCTCATGACATAAATGGATGTGTGAGTTTCCCTGCCAAACAGCAGATTGGCATATACTTGGTACCTCATTCTTCGTAGCAACCACCGGAATAGTATTACAGAGAACTGCGTTGGAAATTTCCTAATCCGTATGCTTCATTTTGAGGCTACTATATAACCGCTGATGTTGTTTCCAGTCCTTGACTGATTTCTGAAGCTTCACATTTGAAAAACTATTATAGCTAGAGTAGTACGTGGTCAATCTCATGTTTGTTTGATTAAAATATTGTAGAGAACAATATGCAGGAGCTAGCAAAGTAGTAATCATCTATTCTGAGGTCAAGCAGGACAACTGCTCTTCTAAGAATGTTTCATCTTCCCTTGAGAGAAGTTCTGGCAAGGTAGGTGGTTGGCAACAGTGACTCTTATATGGTGATCTTGAAATCTGTCTCTAATTTCTGCTCTCCTTCATTTTATCAGTGAGACAATGTTGAAATTTTATATTTCATAAGATTTTAAGGATGTTAACACTTGTGAAACTAAATGTACTCACAACACAGTTTTAGTTTATGAGTTTGAATTCACACTCTTGAACATAAGATCTAATCCTAATGTACAGTCTTTCTACTCTTAAAATTGGAAGGAGCATAACATGTTCCAAATTGCAAATAACATACATTACAAATTACATGTATTACAAACATAAATAATTTTTGAATTTAAACATGTCTCCAGAGCATTTTTTATGGTTTCCCTATTCTTCTTTCAATATAATGTGCCTTGGGGATAAAATAGAGAAGTATCTACATAAATGTAAAGGAAAATTAATCCATATGGCTATGATAATATAGATTATTGTCATAATATTTTGACTATAACAAGTAATTTCTAGAAATTAAAAAAGGATTTTATTTAAACACAATAATTTTTATAATTCACATCTTGATTTTCAGTAAATTATTGTTTCTCAATGGATAATTTGATAAATATCAATACCTCATAGCAATGGCAGATTGTAGTTATTATATAAAAGCAGTCTTTTTGAAATATTTATCATCTCCTGATATTTAGGCTTAACTACTCCCATAAGGCTGCATACCTATTAACACTTTATAAAGGATAAATGAAATTATAAATGCTTGCAATATGATTTTTTCTTAATTAATATCATTAAGTGATACAAAGCCTGGAGAGTGAAGTATATCTTACCAATTCATGAGACAGTGTTCTCTATTTGCTACTTCTAGTATGTGTTTAGTTGTCATTTCTACCAAAATTGAAAATACTGAAGGGCTGTTACTAGAAGGGGGTGTTTTGATTAGTAAAGATCACGTGTCTCCAGTTTTCACAGAACACTCAAATGATGAGGCTGTTTTATGGAGGAGGCAGATTGGATGCCGCAGACTTCTCAACAGTCTGAAAAGCCCTGTTGGGCAGTCATTCCTTACATCTGGAGATGACAGAAACTATTTTTTTCTGGTCTTAGATAGTGCCCTCTGGTATCTGTGCACACACGTGGAACACGATCCTGTCACCCTGAAAAATCCCATCTCTCTGCACTCCAATCTCTTCAATGCACATTTATTTTCTTGAGTATTTTTCTTAAATCCTCATGGGCTTGAAAGCATTACTAGGATTGAGTTTCTTAGGGTCCAGGATACAAAAATAGAGTAATGCAAAAGCAAATTTTATTCCATCCTAACTGTTCATACTCCTTAATTTGTTGACGTGTTTTCATTTGTTTTCAACCTTTAAAATCAAACTGCAGCTAGAAGCATACAAACACATTGCAAACATTAAGATATTAGCTAGTTCTTGCTCCTTTACACACTGCAGATTATGAGAAATTTATTTCATAATGGTAAAGGTTAAAATTGAAATGTCTCACATTATTCCACAAATGACACAATATGGCAAAATTATTATTCTATAATAAATGTTATTATATTAAAATGAATTCTTTTAAAAGTTATTTAGAGTTTTTAGGGACACTAGAGGATGTTAAAATATAGTTCCCTAATACCGGAAGAGTACATTGTACTATAACTTTCTTGAAGCGAGAGTACAGTATGGAATGCAAATCAATACAAATTTAGTTTAAAAGGCTTATTTTCAGAATTTTGTCAATTTTCTATTTTCATAGAAAGAAACAACTGAATGAAATGTAGAAAAACCCTATTATGTTCATTTTCATAATTATTAAACAATTAAGAGAAGTCATTGGTATTTTCTTTTACAGTTGAGGAAACCATGGTTCAGACAGGTAAAATCTCACAAAATCATATCGCTTGAACTTACTGAATTCTGTATTTCAAAGACTACCAGTTACATCTCGCTTTAATGAAAACAATGATGAGACGAAATGAAAGTCCAGGGACTTTCATAGTATCAGTAAGATGTCATGCTTCCAGATTGCTTTCCTATGGAAAATATGCACTTTCAAAAGGCTTTCAGTTCTTACTAGCGGAAACTCCTCTTTAAAAATCCTACTAATTAGTCATAAATTCTCTGTCTAGATCAATACCCAGTAACAAACGTGCACATGTACCCCCTGAATTTATAAGTATATATGTGTGTGTGTGTGTGTATGTATATATATATAATCTTACTAATTAATGTATTACTTATCTCACTCCTGTCCTGTGACATTTCTCCCACTCCCACATATCAGGATATATTATTCTAGCATTTTTGTGATCTTCCCTTTCTCTGAAAATATCTTTATTAAAAAATAGAATATTTTCTTGTTTGCAAAAGTGTTATCTTTTAGATTCTGCAATTATCTTTTTTCTATTTTCTGAGCTCTAAGCTGTCTCTTTGTTTCTAGGATGGCACATCTCAGTATCTGTTGAGTTAAGACCATGATGGGTTTAAGGAATAGCCTTCTGTTTTGTAGCCACTCCATGGTCTTCTTGGGGCCTGCCAACCCCTGGATAACAGGAAATCTTCATACATGTAGCTGGTTTAAAGGGACTTCCAATGATGAATACTTCTGTTTAAGTAGAAGGTTCTGAATTATCAGTAGATAAGACCAGTATAACCGTTAGGATCTTTGGTAGCACACCTGATTACCTACGTGGACTTTAGTTTCTGACAGAGCCTTAAGCAGCTGCTCACAAGGGAAAGCGTATGTAGACTGAAGCTATGCAGAGTGAAGTCTTGACAGCTGAAGCTTACTTGGGAACCAATGGTGCCCTTAATTAAGATAATTTATGAAACGTTGTAAGCCTGTAACATTTTTCATGGAAGTCAGGTAGGGAATGGAAAGTTTTGAGATAAAAAGAGGTAATCCAATATATTCCAGTTGATTTTAGGCAGAAAATATGAAAATAGGATTTTCCTATCTTATTTACTGTTTTTTCTCCAACTCTAAGGTTTATTTTTTTTAAATAAACATTTATGCAAATGTAGTATCAGCTATGAGAAGAATCAAAAAATATTTGTTCAGATGCACCTATACAACCAATAGGGTTTTATATTTGTTCAGATGCATCTATAAAACCAATATAATTTTTCCCTTAGTAACGTTAAGCTCATGTTCATAAATTTATTCATGCATTTGAGACTGTTAGATGTATCCTCAGCATTCAAATTTATTCAGTGATGTCTTGAATTATACTAAAGTTAAAGCCCATACAAGATTAAGAAATTGGCAAGAAAAGAAAAGAAAATATAACCTGAATTCTTGAAATGTTAATCACGTTGTAACTTTATCATCTTAGGTGCTTATTTCCACGTAATATTTATAAATAACATAAACAATATTTTAGATATAACAAAATTATTAACAAATTAAGAATTACATATTTTATCATTTACAATTCAATTAGGAAAAATGTGTTTATAGTAATCTCAGATTAAGAAAAAATATCAGTATTCAGATTTTGGTTTCTACCTTTGTGGTGATAAAATATACATTTACATTATACTTTATGCTGATACATTGAAACTCTATAATTGCTGATACTACACAATCATGAACTGAAAACATGTATTTGCTTAATGATAAAATTGCATATTTTAAAATAATTACAGTTGTTATTTAATTATCCCATACCTGGTATATAACCATTGATTCACCCTAAACTTGTACACTTCAAATGTCTCTTTTTATATGCTGCACTTGTAGAATAATGAATAAACAATATTTTAGATAGCTTTGTTAAACATTAACCTACTTTCCTATATTTGCTCAATATCAAAACATTCTGAAAATATATGATAAAGGGTTGGTATCCAAGACAATAAATTACCTGAAGAAACCGTTTTAGACGTTAGGACTGCTATAAACTGAATTGTATTTCCCCAAATTCATATGTTGAAGCCCTAACCCCCATTGTGATGGTATTTGGTGATGAGGTCTTTTGGAGGTAATTAGGTTTAGCTAAGGTTATAAGGGTCAGGAATTAATGATGAGATTGACATCCTATAAGAAGAGATCAGAAAGCTTGCTCACTCTAGTTTCCTCTTTCTCAGCACCCTTACAAAGAAGTCATGTGAACATAGCAAGATGGTGGCCATCTGCATGCCAGGAAAAGTCTTTACCAGAAAGCAACCATAATGGCACAATAATCCCAGGCTTCCAGCCTCTGAAACTCAGAAAATAAATTCCTGGTATAAGCCACAAAATCTATGGTATTTTGCAATGGTAGACTAAAACAAAACCTTTTTCATAATTAAGCCTTCTTATATTAAAGAATCATGTTGCAAACCTTCTATATTCCCAGTGATAAATATGTATTATGTTTCCTGTGAATAATGATGTGGGATTTTGATAATGGAAAAATTATATAATGCATATTTTTATATATGAAACTCTGCTGTAGGAGACTAAATGCA
Organism: Papio anubis; assembly: GCF_008728515.1. Lineage (NCBI taxonomy): Eukaryota > Metazoa > Chordata > Mammalia > Primates > Cercopithecidae > Papio > Papio anubis. The sequence goes on along the minus strand of NC_044981.1, from coordinate 63,634,491 downwards.
TAGAAACTTCATGTATGTATTTTCTTCTAAATGTGTAACAGCTGGAAAATGAGTAAATAAATTACAGTTCATTGATACACTAAAAAATATTTCATTACTTGGCATAAAAATATTTGTATGGCTATTATTACCTAGGAAATTCTTACCATGTAATATTCACTGAGAAAATAAACAACATGTGATTTGCTATTATTCATGTCAAGAATATAGTATGGACTGCTCTTTTGTGTGTATGTGGAGATTGTATATACAGAGATTCTGTTTTTCTTTAATGGGTGAGTCACATTTCATCTTATCCAGCTACTCCTGTTTTAATGGATATTCAGTCTATTTCCAAATGGCCCACTATAATATTGCTTATACAATAATCCTTGTGTAGATGGCATTATATACATATATAATTATTTTATTTATTTATTTATTTGTTTATTTATTTTAGATACAATTCTTGAAGTGGAAGTGTAGGTAAAAATAGGTACATTTTAATTTCCTACAGTGATTTGTAATTCAGATATTCAACTGTCATTCTTTCTTTGAAATCATAGTTGTTTTAATTTCATCACAGTCTAAAAAATTTTCCTTTACATATGATGTAGGAAACAATGGGGTTTTCAATAAAATTGTGAAAGATAATGTTACAGCATTTATTTTATAAAATTTGAACATCATGCAATACATTTAAACATACTGAAAACTTTTTTGAGACTAGATTTTCTTTTCAGTTGTAAAGTAATGGCAAATAATTTGTTTTAAATACAGAAAATTTGAAAAATTAATTCAGCCATATTTTTATTACCTAGAGAAACCACTCACATTTTAATATATGTTCTCCCTGAAAAAAAGACTATGTATATGTACAGATATAGCTATTTATCAATTCTATACATTATTTACATGATTGTGTTGTTTCTTTAACTATAAATATTTGCATTTTCTATGTCATCATAAATTCTTCAATAACATGTTTAATTTTCTCTTGAGTATGCCAGTTTGCTTATCCACTCGTTTGTTTATTTGTTTTGTTTTTTGAGACAGGGTTTCCCTCTGTTGCTCCCAGGCTCCAGGCTGGAGTGCAGTGGCATGATCTTAGCTCACTGCAGCCTCCTCTTCCCAGGTTCAAGGGATCCTCCCACCTTTGCCTCCTGAGTAGCTGAGACTACAGGCAAGTGCCACCATGCCCCACTAATTTTTGTACTTTTTGTAGAGATGGGTTTTTGTCACCTTGCCCAGGCTGGTCTTAAACTCCTGGGCTCAAGCGAGCCACTTGCCTTGGCCTCCTTAAGTGCTGGGATTACAGGCGTGAGCCACTGTGCCCGGCCCTCTTCACGAAATTTTTAAACAGCTTTCTAACTCGGTTGTTCTAGGTTAACTTCCCAATTGTAATCTCCAGGAATGAAAATTGCACTAAATCCTGTTCAAATACTTTTAAATAGATATAAGCCTTCATGTACTATTGGGATGTCTTGGCTGACTCTCACAGGGTGTCTGTTCTCATCGCACTCAATCTTTTTCAGGATCAACTGTCATATTTGTCAATATCTTTTTTTCTTAAAGAAATTTCTTTTCCTTATTTTCATCTTTTCTCCCTGGCTGTTCAATCTAGATTATTTGCTGGCCCTCTTCCTCTGATTGACTTCCAAATATTGGAAGATTTAAAGGGTCAGTTTTCGGCCTTTTTTGTTAAACTTCCAATAATTTCTCTTTAGGTCTAGTCCCATCTCTAGTGCTATCATAGTTCCTAAACTTTGGATTCTCATACAGACCTTCCAGTAGACCTTTCCTGAGGATCACAAACTGAGCAGGTTCATACCATAACTATTAAGACTCCATCTTTCCCATTTTAGCTAATGTCAACACTTCTGCAAAGTTTCCAATCTAAAACCTGGGTGTCATCCTTGATTTTCTACACACCAAGTCCATTGGCACAACTTGTTTGTTTACTTTTAATTTATATTCAAAATTTCATTACATTAAATGATCTTCACTTCCAACATTCAAGTCCCAGTTAACTTCAATAGGCTTCTATAAACTGAAATAATTTATTCCCCTACCCCAGCCCTTTTCTGAAAGAAATAATCTAAAGCAGTACCAAGAATATTTGGTTATATATTTTGCCATATATGCAATAGAAAATATGCAGAATATTAAGCAAAATGCATCTATCATATTCTTGCTACCATGACACTGGTTGAGAATGTGATTATCTTATACTATCTTCGTGTGTCTCCAAATATTAGACCACTGGGCTTACTGCTAGGTGCTAGATAAATATATATTTTGTGCTGGCACAGAGTAAGAACTAAATAACAATTGCCTTCAAATGGGTAATGAAAAGACCCCATTAATTGATTATCAGAAGCATAAGCATCATCTGAAATAATTATTTAAACACAAATAAATTCTCAAGTGACCTTGAATAATATAGGGTTTTATTTTATTTTATTTTCCAGTAAAGTTGCACTTGTCAGTTCTGGGTTTCTATTATTCTGAGATCTCTTATAATTTGCTGAGAGAACAAGTGAACTGTAATAATTATAATGTATTTTTTATAATTGGTGTCACATTTTTGCCTGGTAGACAATTACAATACCAACAAACTACTGAATGAATATCACCTCTTTGCTTTTTAGAACTGTGAGGATAACCTCTGTATTTTCATATGCCATATATATGTTTATGTCATATTTTGGTGTCATGTGCCACTGTGTTGGATATTATTTTTAATGTGGCTGATTGAAATGTCAGATGTTATTTGTTTTCCTTTTCATTGTATACAGAAAAATTGTCACAGTGGAGTGAAGATTATCACTAATCACTGCCTTTATCAATTTTCTTAAAAATGGAAATATAAAATCAACACGGAATTCTGGAAAATAAGATATATTTTGATTATTGATTTTAACTTTTTAAGCTTTTATTGAAGTATGATACATATATACATCCACATATGAGTTTATTTAACATTCACAGTCAGTTTTTATAGATTTTTATGTAAAAAGAGTTTGGATGCAAGATCTTGATGCAAAAGGTATCAAGATCACAAAATAGAATATTATCATCACATTATAAGATCTCACTTTCCCATGACTCTCTTAGTTATTAACCCCCTCCCACAGGTTAACCGCTATTTTGACTTTAAGCAAAATAGATTCATTTTGTTTGTTTTAGAAGTTTACATAAGTGAAATTATATATGATGTACTCTTGTATATATATTTTTCCACTAGATATTATGTGAATGATTATCTTTATTGTTGCAGAAACTTGAAGATTATTTATTGTCATTGCTATACAGTATTTCATTGTTTGTATATAGTGTTACTTATTTTTCCATTCTACTGTTGACATATACTGGAGAAATTTCTAGTTTTTGGCTACTATAAATAGTTCTACTGTGAACAAATATGTACTTCTTTAAGGTGTACATATTAAAGTATTATTTTAATAGCATATGCATATGTTTAACTTTAGTATACACATTTAAACACCTTGTATACAAGTTGCACCACGTTGTTCACCTACAAGTAGTGTATGAGAGTTCTGGTTTCTCTCCATCTTTGCTAACACTTGCTATTACATTATTATTATTATTATTATTATTATTATTATTATTTACACTTTAGCTATCCTGCAGAGTGTAGCAGAATGAAGATGCATTGTAATTCTACTTTGTATTTATCTGATGATTAATAAAGTAAATAAAGCACTTTTTTACATACTTACTGGCCATTTGGGTATTCTTTTTGTGAAGTGTCCATTCAAATTTCTATCCACGTTTTAGCTTTTACAAACCTATTTAATATATGAAAAGAACATTAGCTTTGATGTCCTTTTCATTTATTAAATAGATTTGTAAAAGCTCTTTAGCTTTTGCTGTTTTTTAATTACAAATATTTTTCCCAACCTGTGAGTTTCATTTTTTTTAGATCTATTGATGATATATTTTGATACATAGAATTTCTTAGTCAAAATAGAATAACTTCATAGATATTTTTTAGCATTGTGGTTAGTGTGAACACTAATTTCCAAAAGCTGCATCTTAAATGTTTTGAAATCTGTCTTTATGAAAGTAAGAAGCATTTGGAAATAAAGTTCTACTTTATACCCTGAATCTTCATGCCTGTAATCCCAGCTACTCAAGAGGCTGAGACAAGAGAATTGCTTGAATCCACGAGGAGGAGGTTGCCGTGAGCTGAGATTGCACCACTGCACTCCAGCCTGGGCGAAAGAGTGAGATTCCGGAAAAAAAAAAAGAAAGAAAGAAAAGAAGGAAAAGAAAAGAAAAGAATGACCTCAGGCAAGATCAATTTATTTCCCCTTGCCTCAATTTCCTCACTGTCAGATAGGGAAAAAGGAAATAATGACTTTATTGAATTAAATTAAAGAATAAAATAAGATATACGATGATGGTGAAATTTCATTATAAAAACCAAAGCCCAAGACAAATATAACAATAAAGAGAACTATGTGATTTTCCATCTTTGGCACAATAGACTGCATACTAAAATTTATGCCACCGCCATTAATCAATGTTCAGGTTGCAATACCTCTAACATTAATAATTGGAATAAAGTCCCATTAATTACCATACCTTAGTTATTTTCTGTATAATCCCAATAAATTTAAATTTTATAGCAGTCACACAGTTCTTATTTGGGGCCCACCATTTAAAATCGAGTGTCCTACAGTACATCAGTTAATATATTACCTATACACTATAAAGCAATGCAACCATGAAGTATTTTCATTTTAAGAAATTATTTTTCAAATATTTTAATATAACATACATAAATCAATAAGATTTGCCTGTTTGTGCTTATGATTAACATTTATTGAAAATGTAAGTTGTTATCAGGATAATCTTGATTATGCTTCATAAAAAATAACTGAAGCCTTTTTGTGGAACAAAACATCTAAGTTATTTTTGATCAACAAAACTAAGAGCTGTTTCATTAAAAAACAAAGAATAAACAAAATTCACCAATTATTAGCTAGAGTAAGAAAGAAAAGAGAGAGGACTTAAAATCAGAAATGAAAGAGGAGACATTACAATTGTAGCACCGAAATACAAAGGATCAGAGGAGACTACTATGCACAATTATATGCCAACAAATTAGAGAACCTAGAATAAATAGATAACTTCCTAGACACATACAACCACCAAGACTGAATCATGAAGAAATACCAAAGTACGATTGAACCTGTGATAAAAAGTCTCTCATCAAAGAAAACCAGGACCTCATGGTTTCTCATGTTCTGTCAAACATTTAAAAAAATAGAACCAATTATTTACGAATTCTTCTAAAAACGTCAAAGAAAAACAATTTTTCCAAACTCTTTTTATGAGACCAGCACATGCTGATACTAAAGGAAAACAAGAAAGCTATAAGAAAAAAAAAATACAGCCAATATTCTTGATGAACATAGATGCAAAATTCTCAACAGAATACCAGCAAACTAAATTAAAAAAATAAATAAAAGGATCATTGACTATGGTCAAATGGAATTTATCCCTGGGCTGCAAGAATGGTTTAATATACACATATCAATAAATGTGATACATCACATTAACAGAATAAAAGACAAAAACAATATGATCACCTCATTACATGTAGAAAAATAATTTGACAATATTCTACATACTTTTAGGAAAAAAAACTCTCTACAAATGAGCTATAGAAGGAATGTGCCTCAACAAAATAAAGACTATAGATCATAAGCCCACAGCTAACATTATGCTCAATGATGTAAAAATGAGAGCCTTCCTCCAAAATCTGAAACAAAACAAGTACGCCCACTCTCGATATTTCTACTCAACACAGTATTGCAAGTCCTTGACAGAGCAATTAGGCAAGAGAAGGAAATAAAATGCATCAAAATGCCAAAGAAAAACCTGAAATAGTTGTTGTTTTCTGATAACACGATCTTATACGTAGAAAACTCTAAAGAACCCACCAAAAAAATATTAGAACTAACAAATAAATATGATGTTACAATCTCGACTTTGAATTACTAAATATTGTCAACACACAAAAACAAGGAGCATTTTTATACAATAATAACTAAATTTGTAAAAAGAGAGCAATCCCATTTATAATAATCATAAAAACGGAACACTTAGGAATAAATATAACCAAGGGGAGTAAGAGACATGTACAATGAAAACTATAAAACATTAATGAAAGAAATTGAAGAAGATATAAATAAATGTAAAGACATCATATGTTCATGAATAGGAAGAATAAATATTGTTAAAATGCCCATATTACCCAAAGTGAACTACAGATTCAGTGCAACTCTTATCAAAAGTCCCACAACTTTTTTTTTTTAAAATAAAAATAGAAAAGGCAATTCTAAATTCCTATGGAATCACATAAACCTCCAGGAAGGACAATTTCCTCAATAAATGGTGTTCGGAAAACTGGATATTCATATTCAGAAAAATGAAATTGGACTCGTCTCATAACAAATACAAAAGTCAACTCAAATTGGATTAAGGACTTAAATGTAACGCCTGAAAGTATAAAACGACTAGAAAAAAATATAAAGGAAAAACTACAAAACATTGGTCTGGGGAATTAATTTTTAGATTTGACCCCTAAAGTGTACACAACAAAATCAAAGATAGACAAATGTGATTTCATCAAAATAAAAAGACTTTGCACAACAGAGATGACAATTAACAGAGTGAAGAGGCAACATTTAGGTTGGGAGAAGCTATCTGCAAGCTATGTATCTAACAAGGGGTATATATCCAAACTGTGTTAGTAACTCAAACAAGTCTATATAAAGAAAACAAATAATACAATTAAAAGGAAAGAGGCAAGAGATCTGAATAAACATTTCTCAAAAGAAGACATATATATAGTCAACATACATATGAAATAATGCTCAACATTACTAATCATTAAGGAAATACAAACTAAAACTACAATGAGACATCACCAAAAATCTGCCAGAAGGGCTGTGATCAAAGAAATGAAAGCTAACAAATGCTAGTAAGTCAATATGAAAAACTGTATGGAAGTTCCTCAAGAAATTAAAAATAAAATTACCCTATTATCCTGCTATCCTACTTCCAGATATTTACCACCACAAAATTGAAATCAGTATGTCAAAAAGATGTCTGCATTCCTATGTTTATTGCAGCACTATTCATAAAAGGAAAGTTATGGAATCGGAATCCACCTAACAGTTTATCAACAGATGAATGGATATGTGGTACATATACACAATGGAATACTATTTATCCTTTATAAAAATAAATAAATAAATAAATTCTGTCATTCGTTATGTCTATTTATTCTATAAAAAGTATTTTATGTCAATTTATTTTATAAAAATAAATTCTGTCATTTGCAGCAACTTGAATGGAGTTGTAGGATGTTATGCTTGATGAATTAAGTCTGGCACAAAAGGACAAATTCTCACTTATATGTGGAATTAAAAATAAGCAAATGTATAGAAGCAGAGAGTAGGGTGATGATTACGAGAGGCGAGGGAGTGAGGGGAATAGGAAGCTGATGGCCAAGGGTTACAAAGCCTTTATTAGAAGAAATAACAGGTGTTTTTTGCCATTTGCACAATGTGGTGAATACAGTTAATAATAGCGTATTGTACATTTAAAAGTCACACAGAGTAAATTTCAAATGTTCTCACCATGAAAATAATAAGCATTTGAGATGATATGTAATTAGCTTAATTATTCTACATTATATTCATAAATCATAATGTAACTTTTTACTCAATAAATCTATACAACCATAGTTTGTCAATTTATAAAAAATTTAAAAGGAAATTTATTAACAAAAAAGTTATTTTTAATTCGTGCTTTGTATTCATCTTGACTGAGTTGTAGTGTCTAACTCATGTTTTCCTGAATCTAAGCTAGAAGATAAACTGCCATCTAGAGCATTGCTAGTTGCTGTGGAAAGATAATAGTGTTCTGAAGAGTCTCTCTTCAGAAAAGATCTATCAAATATGTGACCTACAAATTTTTTGTTCACAAGTCGTTGATCATTACTAGTAACATGGCCCCACACAACCCAAAGAGCCCAAAGAGGGTAGGGAAGTGTAATCTTATCATAGGGCCGAAAGGTGAAGAGCTGGGATATCTGATTTAAAAAAGCAATTGTGATTATTGCTATCCTGTATAAATAATATATATACCACACATCTACAGCCATCTGATCTTTGACAAACTTGACAAAAACAAGAAATGGGGAAAGGATTCCCTATTTAATAAATGGTGCTGAGAAAATTGGCTAGCCATAGTAGAAAGCTGAAACTGGATCCTTTCCTTACTCCTTGTACGAAAATTAATTCAAGATGTATTAGAGACTTAAATGTTAGACCTAAAACCACAAAAACCCTAGAAGAAAACCTAGGTAATACCATTCAGGACATAGGCATGGGCAAGGACTTCATGTCTAAAACACCACAAGCAACAGCAACAAAAGCCAAAATTGACAAATGGGATCTAATTAAACTAAAGAGCTTCTGCACAGCAAAAGAAACTACCATCAGAGTGAACAGGCAACCTACAGAATGGGAGAAAATCTTTGCAATCTACTCATCTGACAAAGGGCTAATATCCAGAACCTACAAAGAACTCAAACAAATTTATGAGAAAAAAACAAACAACCCCACCAAAAAGTGGGCAAAGGATATGAACAGAGATTTCTCAAAAGAAGACATGCATACAGCCAACAGACACATGAGAAAATGCTCGTCATCACTGGCCATCAGAGAAATGCAAATCAAAACCACAATGAGATACCATCTCACACCAGTTAGAATGGCAATCATTAAAAAGTCAGGCAACAACAGGTGCTGGAGAGGATGTGGAGAAATAGGAACACTTTTACACTGTTGGTGGGATTGTAAACTGGTTCAACCATTGTGGAAAACAGTATGGCGATTCCTCAAGGATCTAGAACTAGAAATACCATATGACCCAGCCATCCCATTACTGGGGATATACCCAAAGGATTATAAATCATGCTGCTATAAAGACGCATGCACACGTATGTTTATTGTGGCACTATTCACAATAGCAAAGACTTGGAATCAAATGTCCATCACTGACAGACGGGATTAAGAAAATGTGGCACATATACACCATGGAATACTATGCAGCCATAAAAAAGGATGAGTTAGTGTCCTTTGTAGGGACATGGATGCAGCTGGAAACCATCATTCTCAGTAAACTATCGCAAGAACAGAAAACCAAACACCGCATGTTCTCACTCCTAGGTGGGAATTGAACAATGAGATTACTTGGACTCTGGAAGGGGAACATCGCACACCGGGGCCTATTATGGGGAGGGGGGAGTGGGGAGGGATGGCATTGGGAGTTATACCTGACGTAAATGACATGTTAATGGGTGCTAACGAGTTGATGGGTGCAGCACACCAACATGGCACAAGTATACATATGTAACAAATCTGCACGTTGTGCACATGTACCCTAGAACTTAAAGTATAATATATATATATATAAATAAAAGTTTCTAAGGCATACAAAAATAAAATAGCCATGAGTTTTGTGTATACAGTGACCAACATAAAAATACACTCCCCTGAGATGCATGCGGTAAGAGTTGAGTGACTCCACAAAGAAAGCGTAAACAACTCTGCTTCGATGAGCCTGGAAAAGTTTCAGAAAGAGACATCTGGGTCTTGAAGCATAAATAAGAGTTCAACAATAAAAATACAATAGGGATGGATAATTGTTAAAAAACAAGGCTTCTGCACAGAAAACAGAACTAATCAACAGAGTAAATAGACAACTTACAGAATGGAAGAAAATCCTCACCAACTACATAAGAAAATCCTCACCAACTACAAAGGAATAATATACGAAATCTACATGGAACTCAAGCATATCAGCAAGAATGAAAAACACATAACCCCATTAAAAAGTGAGCAAACAACATGAATAGACATTTCTCAAAGGGAGATAAACAAATGGCCCACAAGCGTAAAAAAATGCTCAACATTACTAATCAGGAAAATGCAAATCAAAGTCACAATGAAAGCCAGGTGTGGTGGCTCATGACTGTAATCTCAGTACTTTGGAAGACCAAAGTGGGAGAACCACTTGAAGTCAGAAGTTTGAGACCAGCCTGGGAAACACAGAAAGACCTTGTCTCTACAAAACAACAACAACAACAACAACAACAAAAATTAGTGGGTGTTGTGGCACACACCTGAAATCCCAGCTATTCAAGAGGTTAAAGCAGGAGTATCACTTGAGCCCACGAGTTTGAATGCACAGTGAGCCATGTTTATGCCACTTAACTCCAGCCTGCGCAACAGAGAAGACAGTGTCTAAAAAAAACTCCAGACAAACAACAACAAACAAATAAACAAAACGAAAAACCACTAAACTGAAAACTAAAACTAAAAATAAAACCACAGTGACATACCACCTGCACCCAGTCAGAATGGCCATTTATAAAAGGTCAGGAAATAATAGATATTGGTTATTGGTGTGAATGTGGTGAAAACGAAACACACATGCTGGGGGAAAGGTAAATGAGCACATCTATGGAAAATAGTATGGAAATTTCTCAAGTGACAAAGAGTAAATCAGCATTCCATTGAGCTATTCGACTACTGGGTATCTACCCAAAGGAAAAGAAGTAATTATGTCAAACAGACACTTTTACTCATTTGTTTATCACAGCACAATTCAAAATTGCAAAGACATGGAATCAAATTTTCTATCAACAGACGAGTGGATAAAGAAAATGTAGTACATACACACCCCAGAATACTATTACATCATAAAAAAAAATAATGTCTTTTGCAGCAACTTGGATGGAACTGGAAGCCACTGTCCTGAGTGAAATAACTCAGAAATGAAAAACCAAATACCACATGTTCTCATTTACGATGCCTAAGCTATCGGTACACATAGGCATGCAGAGTGGTATAATGAACATTGGAGATGTGGGAGTGTGGAGTGTGGAAGGAAGGCAAGGGATAAAAAAAAAATCACCTATCAGATGCAATGTAAATAATTCTTGTACATTAAAAGCACAGTTTTCACCACTATACAATTTATTCATGTAACTCAAAACAATGTACACCATTCAGGTACACTAAAAGCCCAGATTTCACCACTATACAATTTATTCATGTAACCCAAAACCACTTGTACCCCTAAAGCTACTGAGATATATTATTATTATTATCATTTTGAGATGGAGTTTTGCTCTTGTCACCCAGGGTGGAACAATGGCGCGATCTTGGCTCACTGCAGACTCCACCTCCTGGGTTCAAGTGATTCTCCTGCCTCAATCTCCCCAGTAGCTGGGATTATAGGAGCCCACCACCATGTCCAGCTAATTTTTGTACTTTTAGTAGAGATGGAGTTTTGCCATGTTGGCCAGGCTGGCCTCGAACTCCTGACCTCAAGTGATCCACCCACCTTGGCCTCCCAAAGTGCTGGGATTACAGGTGTGAACCACTGTGCCCAACTGATATATTATTATTATTATTTTAAAAGAAACATCATCATTGAATCCTCAGAAGTAGTTATCTTCAACAAGGAATGTTGTGATTTAGCACAGCTGGAGCATAGCATACATTGAGAAAAATCATAACAAAGGAAGCTGTTAGAATAGGATGAGATCATGGAGGGCCTTGCATGCCAAAACACAGTAAATTTTTTAAATTTATAAGGTGGCAGTATTGAAATGTTTTGAAAGGAAGAGGAACACAATCAAATTTTTGTTCTACAAGGAATCACTGAGAAGTAAGAAACAAGGTGAATCCTATAATTGCCTAGCTTAATGTTTTGAAAGACTTTCCATGTGTGACAGAGGAATATAGGGGACCCAGAGGAAGATCAATGATCTTCAATGGTCTTCTTGTGTGGCAGAACTGGACCTGGGAATATAGGTAGAACAATGCTGCTAAAATATGGACGGCAGGGGTTGGGGGGTGTGAGGAGAGAGGGAGAGAGAGAGTTAATTTTGGAAGTCTGCAGATTTTTCATCTGATAATTACATATGTGAGATGTAATGAGAAATTACTCAAGTCTGAGAAGAGAACCACTGGAAAGAATTAGAGAATGAAGAATAACTAATGAATTCACTGGTTAGGGTGGAAAATCTCATAATTTATAGGGCATTGGTTACAATATACACTTTGCCTCTCAGAATGGAAAAAAATTCATAAATTAAACTCCACTTTGGTACCTCCCAACGAAGTTTAAAAGCAATAACTACAGTCATAATTTTTTAAGTAACATAATTATTTCTAGAGCAAAGCTCAAGTGTATTTGTAGAAATAAATATCTAGCACTTGGCAAGTAAAACACACAATGTCTAGCATCTAGTAAAAAATTACCAGACATAGAAATAATAGGAAAATAACTCAAAATGAGGCATATAAACAATACATTGAAACTGATCCAAATTTGACACAGATTATAGAATTATTAGGCAAGGACATTTGAACAACCACCATAACTGCATTCCATATCTTTATAAAGGAGGAAGAAAGTTTGAGTGTTTTAAGTAAATGTATATGTGTGTGTGTATATATGCATATATTTCAAATGTTGTGCTTCTGTGACCAAATAGCACTGATCTATATAATACACACACACACACACACACACACACATCGAGAATAGATCAGTGGCATTTGGTCACAGGGACACAGCATTAGGGTTGTGAGGAGCAGCAGGAAGAAGTTTATAAAAGGCCATGATAAAACTTTTCAGTGATTATCTTGAAAGTGGTAATGACTTAAGAAGTGTATACATATCAAATTTATCAAATTATATTCATTACAGATGCAATATTTACAGTATATTAACTATAATTAAATAAAGTTTAAAATACTGAAGCGATATATACACTAGGAGAGAAGCTAATTTTGAGGATAAGATTTGGTTTTATTTGTAAGATTCTCTTGGAATTGTGTAAATGATGTACAGGGGAAAATGGAGGAGCATAGTGTAAAGAGGAAAGAGAGTTTATTAAATATACTGAGCTAGAGCTAGAGGTTATATGGAATATGCAGGAAGAGATGACTTGTAGGAAGTTTTACAGTATATTTGTAATGCAATATACTATAAAATTACAATAATGTAATATTGTAGTATAAAATGTATTTGGAGGCTAATACAGTAGCCAGCAGAGAATACCATAGTATTTATGAAGCCATGGTCACCATGAATCAGGGGAAGGACGGCTCTCCGAGCAAATTCCTATGGAAAGGAAGATTACAAAAGAGGATTAGTCAGGAAGATAAGAGACCACTAAGGAGGCAAAAAGAGGGACAGATTAAAGTTAGACCAAGTCCAAAGATAAAACATGCAACTTACTCTAAGGAGATTAAACAAAGTTGAAGGTACGTATGAAGGGATGACAAAAAGGAAAAACAACATTTCTCTGAGAATCCAGGAAGTTATGTGTACACACAGATAATTTTTAGACGTAAGGATTTTAAGTTCAAGAAATTCACACCTGATAGTCTAAATTTACTCAGCGTAATTTTAGAAAGCAAGATGAAAAGCAAGAAGGAAGGATGTTTGTCCACACATGACTAGTATAATAAATATAACAAATAGTACATAATTGTGCAATAGACATTCAAGTTATTTAATCAAAAAATTATGAATGTCCCAGGGCCTTGCCTATCTTCTTATAATTCTAAAATAACTAAAATATTTCCCATCATTTCTCATGAACTATTGTGACACATTCCACTTGTCAATTAGAAAATATACAATAATGAAATTATTTGTGAAGTAGTTAAACCACAAAGAGTTTTTTTCTGGCCCCCTGGTTCATATTCCTTGACAAAATTTGGATCGTAACCTGGGTGAGATCAGGGTTGAAAAATGTAGAATGTTAGGAAAATTCATGCTGTAGAGAAATGTAAGGTTGTTGTATTAGAACATGGCTTATTACTGTCATAGGGAAATATAATTTTTTTTTCCAATCTGAGAATATAAGTAGGTCACTTAAATTTCAGGAGTGAAGGATTTGCCATATTGTTCATCTAAATAAATCAAGTCTCCCATTTTAATTGAAAACTGCAGCTTAGCTGATAAAATAATAGATGACTTGGTACGTATAATCAGTTTTAATTAAGAATATTTCATACAATTAATCTTTGATTCAGTTTTTTCCTGTTTTACATTGTTGTTGCTGGTTTTTTTTACTAGGGATGGCTGGTTGCCTGCATTTACTAAATAATAGGAATAGCTAATAACTATTCTCAATTATTTTTTTCAAGTCATGGAATTTACAATTAAGAATTTGTGGAGTAGAAAACCCAGCTGATCCAGGTGTCAGTGTTTCTCTTACGTAATTCTCTTCTTGCATATGCCATTGATAGACAATTGAGTCTTTTTTGCTGTTTGATATAAAGTAATATTGATTTGTTTCTTTATTTCATTATTCTAATGCTAGCCTCTGGCTATTGATTTGTGTCAGCAAAGTCCTGAGATGTAGAAAGAAAAAACAAATCAGCTAGCTGACTACAAATAAATGACCGGCTAAGGTCTACGGATTGGAAAGACACAAAAAACAAATAAAAGTAGCTCGTATTTGAACACTTAAACTTCGCCCAGTACTATGCTAAGCACTTGCTACTTAATAATTAAGACATTCTATATACTAGGTTTTATGAACATCTATAATTTTCAGATTATTGAGAATCAGAGTAGCTAACTGATGCACAATGACACACTTAAAAAGTAGTAAAAGTGAGCCTTGTATATATGTATATATTCTTAAAACAACATAGTACCTCTTTTACTTTATGACATTTGAATTGAAAAATATTATCCTCACATATAAGCTCCAGCCTGCGCACATGCAATTAGGTTGTGGTTATTCCCATCCCTAAAAGATTTTTGTCATAAAAAAAGCATTCTCTGATAACGATCATTTTCTGTTTCACAGGCTATGATAACAGCTAGTGATAAAAAGCTTGTTTAAAATCGTAGTTATTTTAAACTTCTATAGTTGAACAGACTTGGAATCTTGCTCTCAGTAGGATTTTATCTCATGAGCCATATGTAACTTAACCCCTCTGAATTTTATTTTTCAACTGGAAAATGAAGTAATAATAATACATATATCATTTTCAACGAGAAAAGCATGGGAAATGATTGATAAAGTGACTGGCATATACTACACCTGAAATAATGTAATTAAACTTTTTATTACCACCGCCACAACAGTTATTATTGCCATCATCATCATCATCATTTAGATATGTGTAAACCCACTTTTTCAGAAAGATAGCTGTTATGTACATTCAATACACCAATGCAAGCTAATAATAGATTTATCATTTGCCAACTAGTTTAAATGCACAGGGTGACACAGATATTTTTTCTTGCTCTATATAAATATAAAAATGCAAGAGTCATATTTACTATAGTTATTCAAATTTTCAGTGTAACTTCAAGCTGGGTGTGATGACATATGCCTGTAATCACACCTATTGGGGAGACTGAGACAGAAGGATCACTTGAGCCCAGGAGTTTGAGGCACTTGAGGCCAGGTATTTGAGTCCATCCTGGGTAATATAATGAGACTCCATCTCTACACACACACATTCAAACTATATTTTATGTGTGTGTATATATATGTATATATGTCATACATATAGATTTATAGATATATCTATGTATACTATAAGTATGCACTTATACATATAAATATATACATAATGTGAGACAATGAAGCTCACAAATTGCTAATAAACTCTTCTGAAGAGATTCCTATTTCATATATATACACACTACATATATACATATATTTATATAGAACTATATTTTATACACATATATGTTTTATATATACAAAATGTACACATACATATATAAAACAATATTTTATATATTTAGTATATGTATGAAATATAGCTTTGTATATACGTATACACATATGCATTCAAGGCAACATTTTCAGTGGTTCAGAAAACATAAAGCATAATTAAAAGTTATAAATAATATTAAAAATATTAATAATTGAGAACTCCCAGCTTGATGGAGATAGGCCATTCCACCATTCATTTCTATTTCAATGGAGATATTGTGTAATTAATGTATCAACCACAGTGTAGATGGCTTATGGAAAACCTTTCTGAGAACGCCTTGATTTTACTGATTCAATCTTTTTCAACATTATCTCAACCAATCAAGGAGATTGATAATCAGACACAAAAATCACTCTAAAGTCAGTCTAATTTGGTCAATAGGCTGTAAGTAAAAACACAAACAATATTTCTTTTATTCCCTCAAGAAATAGGAACCTCTTCAGAGGAGTTTATTATTGATTTATAAATTTCATTATCCCTTACATTTAAATTATATTTAAAAAATGAATAACTATTGTGATTTTGTCCTTTCCATTTTTGTATTTCCATATGTAGTTGTATACCTACATACGCACATAAATGTGTATGTTATACACACAGACACACTCGCATACACACATAGATATATCTATATATCTATACACCACATCGGGAAATATAATTGGATTACAATTTTTAATGGTTTGTTTTAGAATGTGACCTCATGCCATGCATTTGATTGGATGACTTCAAGCCATGCATTTCATAAACTAAGCACATGAGGGCACATGGCACTAAGCAATGGAATCCTTTTGTAGCAAGTTTGTTGACCAGAAAGAGATCATGAGCTCAAAGTTAAAAATAAAATAAAATATTGGAAATTGAGACTTTTCCTTCAAATATCAAATTGAAGTCCAAATAAATACAGTCTGTTCTGTTGGTTAAAACTTATTGCTATTTAGCATCACTTGTATTGGATAGAAGGAAAACATTTTCAGAGCTTTCATCTATATTTATATTTATCTGCTTTTCAGAGTGGTACAACTTAGACTAGACAGAAATCCTATGACTTTCTGACATTTTGCTTAATTGAGGTCAGAAGAAAACAACAGCATTCAGTAGTTGGGTTTACAGAAAGGTAGAAGAATTGAATAATATTTTAATGATTTAAATTAAATTCTATAATTTTAAGATGTCTAGTGTCAAATTTTGGATACAGTTAAAGTTCAATAAATTTTTATTAAATCAAAAACAATTAAATTACATTAACTTAAAGTATTATTTGGCACTTATTTTTTCAAAATTTCAAAATATGACATTCACCTTCTAAAAATAAAAATGAAGGGAGTTATCCAAGTTATGAGATGTAAATTTTTGTTAACATGTTTGAAAATTGGCTATATAGTTTTCACATTAAAAATATTTTACAGTTTGAAAAAAGTGAAAATATATACACATACAAAAGTTCCTACACATTATGTTTAATAATACATAGATATATAGAGTAGTTACAAATAGCTTAATTATGAATTGGACATTTGAAATGCTGCTTTCCCCAAGGGCACAAATGTGGATTAAATTGCTTAGAGAAAGTTTTATATACATTTTCAAAAGTGTTCAAGCTGTTTTGTTTTGAAACCATAGCTAAAAACAAATAAGACTGCCTTTCATCAGTTGATCTTCAATATCTAATCCTTTCACATTTGTGAAAGAAAATTAGAATAAGAGACTTGGAGAGAGGACTGACCCCTCATCCCCCACTGAACTCCATTACTCCCATAGAGAAATTCTAGGATGTTTCTGTAAATTTTATCATTTCCTCTGTTTTCAATGGTTTTGTGCTGATGGAGAAAAAGTATGATTAGTTACAGTTTAGTTCAAGGATGATCAATGTATTCTCTTGTGTTTTCTAACTTTGATCTTGTGTAGTAATTGAATTTCCACTCTGTTCAAAACAAATTTAAGACTCTACTGTGGCTCAGTTTGACTAACTTTTGATGGATCAGTGATGAATGTTATGGGCAATTGTGGGAAGTGACAGTATCAAAATATGCAACAGGCTCTCTTTTATCTGTTTTGTGTAGACTGCTCAGAGCTCCTAAGTATACTTATCTGAAATATAATGATCCCTAAATTAAGAGAAATGGTATGGAAACAACCAACTGCTTATACTACTACTGATATACCTTGAATACTCAGTATGTTACACAGATAATGCTTAAGAGACCCAGCAATGATGTTTTAACTCAACTTCTTACTAGGTACACATCCTAGGCTGACTGATCTTATTAAATCCTCATAATCAATATAGTGGCAAATAACTATGATTATTAAATTATTTAAATAACTCATACATTAAGCATTATTATTTCAATATTTGTATCTAATAAAATCTAAATAAATATTAGTTATTATCATTTTCATTATATTGATTGTATTACTGACCATTTGCTTATATGTGTAGAAAATAACTACCCTCATCAGTCTCTTGGAAAATAAACATATCAATCATATATACATATATACCTTTTTTGTTAATGAACAAATGAGTCCAAATATGTATGTATTTTCTCATGAGTTTAAAAAATACTAGATATCATTTACATATTATAATGACAATATCTGAAAGGATGCCATTAAGACTTCTAAATTTCAACTGTTTTAAGATTTTGTGATTATATATTAAATTTATTGTTTAAAAATGGGAATAAAATAATATTTTCATATGTATTTTATGATTCAACAACACAGTACACAATGATAGGTGACCTAACAAGTACCTGAATATTGCCAACATTATTAAAAGTAGAATTTCAGTAAGTTGCTATCATTTAAAATCTATTGAATATCTTTAGTTAGCAAGATTCTGTGACTAGAATAGGCTTAGACTCATAGGAATTTATAAATAATTGACTTTTAAAATTCCAAACACATTTTGAAGAAAGCCTGGATGCAGATATACAGTTATGCACTCAAAACTGTCCAGGATTTCTCAAAAAAAACTTTCTCTATTTCTCAGCTTTGAGAAAGTAGTAATATTAAATTGAAAATGTGTAGAAAGCTAATTGGTATTAAAGCTTGATTCCTTGGAAAAGGCATGGTTAAAGAGGGTAAAATATAATTCTGTATGCAAATGTAGGCATAGTTCATTACTAGCCTATGATACCAGGCAAAACAATACTATTTTCTATTCCAATTACATTACATTTAATACGATGCAATAGTATTTAATTTCTAGGACTATTGTAGGAACTAAATAGAAGAGTGCATGTATGCAACCTAACATATTAATCTTTCATAAATCCTGAGATTACTTCATGATTCTTTTTGTATTTCTATAATTAAATTAGAATTTTTCTCTCATCATAAGGGGGGGAGGTTAAAGTAAGTTGTCTAATGATGAGTTTTATATATCCTAAAGCTACTTTTTAAAAGGCAAATCGGGTCATGCCAATCTCCTGCCAAAAGCCTTGCAAAGTCTTCTTAAAATCAATAAAACATTTTATTGTTGTTAACGTAGGTCAATATTATCTATTCTTTAACCATTTGTTCATAGGTATTGCATATATTGCACCCCTCTTTGGGTGGATCCAACATTTTTCACCTCCCACCCCTGTGCAGTCCCTTTTCTTACAGTGTTGACAGGATTCGTGACTTCCTTCTCACCAATAGAATATGGCAAAGATGATGGATTATGAACCCTTCGATTCTGTTATACTAATTAAAGCTTCATCTTGTTTTCTCACTTATTCTAAAGTATTTTTATTCTAGATGATTTTAAAGAAGCAAGCTTCAGTGAATCTTAAATAAATCCTGCAAAAAACCTGAGTGAGCTTAAAAGTGGGCCCTTCCCCAACTCAGCCGATGGGGGACAACTCAGTCTTGGTCAAAAACTTTACAGTCTCACAGAGGACCCAGATAAGCTCTTCCAGGACTTCTGACTCACAGAAACTATTAAATAATAAGTGTATTTTTAAGAAATTCACTAAGTTTGTGGTAATTTGCTATATCACATAAAGAATCAACACAACTTGTTTACTAACAAGACTGCTTTTCTTTCTGTTCCTTCAACATAACAAGCTTGTGTGCTTGTCAGCTTTTTTTTTTTTAAGTATAATATATATTTTATTATTATTATTTTTTTTTATTATTATTATTATACTTTAAGTTGTAGGGTACATGTGCATAACGTGCAGGTTTGTTACATATGTATACTTGTGCCATGTTGGTGTGCTGCACCCATCAACTCGTCATTTACATCAGGTATAACTCCCAATGCAATCCCTCCCCCCTCCCCCCTCCCCATGATAGGCCCCGGTGTGTGATGTTCCCCTTCCTGAGTCCAAGTGATCTCATTGTTCAGTTCCCACCTATGAGTGAGAACATGCAGTGTTTGGTTTTCTGTTCTTGTGATAGTTTGCTAAGAATGATGGTTTCCAGCTGCATCCATGTCCCTACAAAGGACACAAACTCATCCTTTTTTATGGCTGCATAGTATTCCATGGTGTATATGTGCCACATTTTCTTAATCCAATCTGTCACTGATGGACATTTGGGTTGATTCCAAGTCTTTGCTATTGTGAATAGTGCTGCAATAAACATGCGTGTGCATGTGTCTTTATAGCAGCATAATTTATAATCCTTTGGGTATATACCCAGTAATGGGATGGCTGGGTCATATGGTACATCTAGTTCTAGATCCTTGAGGAATCGCCATACTGTTTTCCATAATGGTTACTCTACCAATTCCTACCAGTCCCAAACCTGCTGCCATTACCGATTCTCATTCTTCTTCTTATGTTCTTCTTTGTCCTAACATATTTAAAGTTAATTTACTTTGGAACATTTGTTATCTGACTTGTAGTTCCTATGTTTTCCCCGAATTTTGCTATATCCCAAGAATCCTATGTCCAGCTAGGAAGGGCAGAGGCTCAATGTTACTCTTCTAGAGTGCAGTTTGTATCTGTACAATTCCAATCATCTTACAATTTAATTCATGTAATTGAAGCTCATGCCTGAAGATTTATTCAGCAAAATAATGTATTTTATATATCCATAAATAACAAATTACTGTGTATTAAGGCAAGATAAAATGACATCAATTATCAGAGTATGTAATCATAAAATGTGCAGTCCGATTAAATAAAATGGTGATTAAATATAAAATAAAATGTCAAATGAAGAGCTACATGGAGACGTAAGAATTCTTCTTCTCTGTGAAAAAAAAGTGTAATAATTAAATTTTTAGACATAAATACGGAAATAGATTTTCTCAGAGATCATGAGGCCTAAACTATATACTACTTACCAATATGTAATGTAGGTCATCTTCAAAAATTGTTATGCATTCAAATCTTGAATAACTTGTTTGATTCATTTTGGGTATATATTTGAATTATTTCAGCTGCGGAAATAGAGAGAGGCACAAACATTCACATACAGCAAATATATTCAATCAAAGCATAATAGTTTCACAAAGATTAACCCAGAATTTTGTGATAAAGTGAAAAGTGATATTCTCTTAAGATTAGCGAGAAAAAAATACCCAAACCTTCCTAACAGATTAAATCAAATACATTCAGAAACAAAACAAAACAAAACAACTGATCCCTTAAATAACAACTTAAAAGATGTGAGCTAATGTGATCATGATAGAGGTATCTCCCAGGTAAAATCTGGAATTATTGTAAGAACTTCATGCCTAGGAATGCATTATGAGAAGTTAAAGCAAAATGGAAGAAAGTCAAATAATTCAATATTCTGAAGTTAGGTGACTGATACAAAAAACCTAAGTTGTTATTACTTAGTATTGCAAAAAAATATTCATTACATAAATACATTATCCTCTACTGAATTAATCTCATTAATTTGTTCACATTTTAAACTTTTCAAGCCCCATAAAAATATTAGTTATTGATAAAATAATCAATAAATATTTAATTAAATTACTGCTAATTTTATATCTCCTTGTAACCTTTCAAGAGATACAAATCACTGGAAAGTTGGCATAAGCATCCCATTCTTTAGTTAAATTTGCATGTCACGATAAAAAGTAACGTGCTTGATAGTGTATTGAATTCCTGTACTTTTAGTCAGTATGAGTCAGTCCTCTATACTAACAATCTCTTTTGTCACTAGTGGATTTATTGACCTAAAAATATGGAAACAGACCTGTGTTTTATTTTTGCAGGATACATCATCAGCATAGTACTCTGTAGCTCCAAGATATCTCTCATTTGAAGCTCTCTTTGTGGGCTTTGTAGATTACAGGATATATGTATGCATACATATATAATATAAATACATACACATATATAATACACACATATACATATAGAATATGGAAAAAAGAATATGGAACAATACAGGGTAAGAAATGATTGATTTGCTCATACATAAATTTCATAATCTAGCTAATCTACTAGTCTATTTAGTGGTAAATAGAGATCAACTTTTGTTGAAAAGAAACGAACATGGAGCTAAATTGAATTCCTTAAAAATAAAATTATTTTTAGTTAATTAGTTAATACAAGCTTACCTTTAGCCATTCTTCAGATTGACTGGAACAAATCCAAGCATTAAAACTGTACTTACCGAGTATTTTTAATTCTGTTCTTTAAAATAGCCTTCATATCTACTTGGCCACAAATGCAACATGTTCCTATTGACAGTATATCTGCTTTATCTCACCACTCGAAAGAGTGTAATTAAGGTGGAGAAAATGAAATTTAGGGATTAAAATTCAATAGTATATCATACAAGAAAGTATGTTTGTTTCAATGTATTTGCAATAAATATTACATATATATCTGCTATGTGTGTATATATATACTATGTATATATGTGTATATATGCACATATGTGTATATATGTGTGTATATATATACACACAATATATTTATGTTAACAGTATATATATACACACAATATGTTTATGTTAACAGTGTGAACTTGAATTCTTCCTTACTCTCTGCTGATTTTTGATATGGGAAAGTTAATTTGCCTTACTAATCCTGAATCTCTTCATATTTAAAACACAGAATCATATTTGCTTTGTAGAGTTATTTTGAGGATCAAATGGCTAAATAAATTAAATGGGTAGGATATTGTTATTATTAGTCCAATGTCAGCCTACCAACAGTGTATAGCTTTTCATTTTGTATATATTTGCATTTGTTTTAAAGTCGTGAATATTTAAATATAGCATATCAAATAAAATCAAAATTAAAAAGTTTATTTTGCTTATTTTTAATGCCATGTGTTTCAATGCCTACCTTTAAAAAAACAAGTCCCTAGGGCAGAACATGTATAGTACAAATTTAATTCTGTTTAATGTTATAATTTACAATTGTAAATAAGGCAACATTTTTTTCTCTAAAGAGAAGCAACATTTTCCCAGTGGCAGAAAAGCCTTTCACTTGCCAAAAACAACTTCTCTGCCCCCGTTATTCCTCTAAGTTCTAAAGGTAAGTGTGGAGACTACATGAGTTATTATGTGCTTCTATTCTGTGAGTTACATACAACATATGCTTGCCTGAGGAGATTTCCAAACCTTGGTTATTATTACTGAAACAATTCGGGGCATAAGCAGCCCAGAAAATAAACCCTGTCTTCATGGGCTGCACTGCATCTTCTCATTAAACATGGAGAAACTTCATCTTCCATTCAATTATAGATGCCTAAATAATATTTTTCCCCCTGGCAATCTAAGCTTCGTAAGTATTAAAGAGGAAAAATAAAAGTTGTCTCATCTTTCTAAATAGCATGCATTTCTTACGTTTCAGTCACAAAATACTGTCAACCAGCTATGAGTGTGTAAATGACTCACTGGTCAGGGAGATAGCACAATTGTCTTTTGAGAAATGCTGAATGATTTAAAACTCATGATCTGAAATAAAACATGAATCCCTAAGGATTATTGGAGGGCTTATCTGTAAGAGTTCATGGAAAACAATATATTGTCAGTTATGTACTCTTTGAGCAGGCTTATTCCAGGGTCTTAGCCACTCCTGGTTTTTATACATTATTACCCGTTTAGGGAACGAGATACCTATCTAGAGTCATAAAGATGCCATTAAGAAGACAGTATCTGGGGTTGTGATTAGTAAGCTATTGTCTCTCTGAATTCACAAGTTTTTCAAACTCAACTGAACTCTTATAAAATCTAGACATTTACTTTATTCATCTTTTTTTTTTTTTTTTTGCCTCCCCTACCACATATCCCATGAAAGCTATCTAGAACCCTTCCCACTTATCTAATACACCCAAACATACCTTTCCTAGCAGACGAGGGCCATTTCTCAGCTTTCAAAACTACATCTTTGGAAGATTAGGGAAGGAAGGGGAGAAATTAACATTTGTTGAAAGTCTATTATTATAAAGTTAAAATAACTACGGATATTAGTATCATTTTTCTAGCTTATGGATGAGAATTTGAGAAATCAAGTGGGTATTTTAGGGTCACACATATTTAGTGAATTAGAGTACAAATTCTAAGTCAACTTGGTCTAATGCTAATATCTAAGCTCCCTTCCAAAAAGCACAGCTCAGCTCATTTTTGCCGAGGCTATGTGTCTTTCTACCTGTGTTCTGAATCCTTTCTTTCTGTCCTATACAAGACTTAACTTCATCCAGTTATTGTCTTTCCTGCTCATATTTCCAATTTCTTTCTCAAATAACTATTTTAAAGTTAAACTAGTTCTTGTCTCCAATAGTAAAAGCACAACAATTAAAAATGGCCTTTGATTCTTCTATACCTTTACCACAATCCAATCTGTTTTTTTCACTGCCATGTTATTTAAAAGAAAGATCTATGCTAATATTCACTGTCTCAGAAATCCCTTGCTATGTGATTTCTACTTCCACATCTTCTATAAAATGTTTAGCATGAGATTATCAATTGTTATGCATTTACTTATTTAAATGTTTCCCTTTTAAAAGCATTCATGAATGATTCTTGTTTTTTGGTGTCTTCTACAACGTATTTTGTTTATTTTAGAAAAATAATACCTACAATACATTGTGTGCTAGTGACATCATTATTATATCTAATACTTTAAAAATTTTTAAATATTTTTGTGGGTACCTACTAGGTGAAAATATTTATGGGGTACATGAGATATATTGATACAAGCATGCAGTGTAAAATAAGCACATCATAGAGAATGGGGGTATGCATCCCCTCAAACATTTATCTTTAAGATATTTTAAAATATACAATTCAGTAATTATTGCCTATAGTCAACCTATTGTTCTATCAAATAATAGATCTTATACTTTCTTTCTAGTACCCATTAGCCATCCCCATCCCACCCTCAGTCACACACTACCCTTCTCAGTCTCTACTTTTGCATTCTACATCCATGAGTTCAATTGTTTTGGTTTTCAGATCCCACAAATAAGTGAGAACATGCAATATTTGTCTTTCTGTGCCTGGCTTATTTCATTTAACATATTGATCTCCAGTTCCATCCATGTTGTTGCAAAGGACAGGATGTCATTTTTTTTTTTTTTTTTTTTTATGGCTGAAAAGTACTCCATTGTATATATGTATCATGTTTTTTAAAGTCCGTTTATCTGTTTATATACACGTAGGTTTCTTCCAAATCTTAGCCATTGTAAATAGTATTGCAACAGGCATGGGAGTGCACATATCTCTTCAATACACTGATTTCTCCTTTTGGGGGGTTAATACCCAGCAGCGACACTGCCAGATCTTACGGTAGCTCAATTTTTAGTTTTCTTGAGGAACCTCCAAACTGTTCTCTGTAATGGTTGTACTAATTTACAATCCCTCCAATATTGTATGAGGCTTCCTTTTTCTCCACATCCTCACCAGCACTTATTGTTGCTTGTCTTTTGGATCTAAACTATCTTAACTGGGGTGAGATGAAATCTCATTGTAGTTTTGATTTGCTTTTCTCTGATGATCAATGATTTTGAGCACCTTTTCATATGCTTGTTTGCCATTCGTATGTCCTTTGAGAAATGTCTATTCAAATCTTTTGGCCATTATTTAAATTGAATTATTAGATTTTATCCTAAAGTTGTTTGAACTCTTTATACAATTATTAATCTCTTCTCAGAGGTGTAGTTTGCAAATATTTTCTTCCACTCTCTGGATTGTCTCTTCACTTTGTTGATTGTATTCTTTGCTGTGCAGAAGCTTTCTGACTTGATGTAATCCCATTGTCCATGTTTGCTTTGGTTGCCTGAGCTTGTGGGTTATTGCTCAAGAAATCTTCACCCTTATCAATCCAATGTCCTGGCAAATCTCCCCAATGTTTCCTTGTAGTTAATTTCATGGTTTCAGATCTTAGATATAAGTCTTTAATACATTTTGATTTGATTTTTGACTGTGGCAAGAGATAGGGGTTCAGTTTCATTCTTCTGAATATGGATATCCAGTTTTCCTAGCACCATTTATTGAAGACAATGTCTTTTCTCCAGTGAACATTTTTGGCATCTTTGTCAAAAATGAGTTTGCTGTAAGTGTGCAAATATGTTTCTGGGTTCTCTATTCTGTTCCATTCATCTATGTGTCTGTTTTTCTACCAGTACCATGCTATTTTGGTTACTATAGCTCTGTACTATAATTTGAAGCCAGGTAATACAATTCCTCCACTTTTGTACTTTTTGCTTAGGATAGCTTTAGATATTCTGAGTCTTTTGTGACTTTAAATGATTTTTAGGATTGTTTGTTTCTATTTCTGTGAAGAATGTCATTAGTATTTTGATAGGAATTGAAATGAATCTGTAGATTGTTTTGGATAATATGGACATTTCCACAATATTTATTCTTCTGATCTGTGAAAATGGAATATTTTAACATTTTTGGTGTCTTCTTCAATTCTTTCATTAGTCTTTTATAGTTTTCCTCATAGAGATCTTTTACTTTCTTGGTTATTTTCTTTGTATTTTATTTTATGTGTGGCTACTATAAATAGAATTCTTTTAATTCTTCTTCACATTTTTCACTGTCAGCATATAGAAATGCTACTAAGTTTTGTATGTTGATTTTGTATTCTGTAACTTGACTAAATTTGCTTATCAGTTCTAATATTTTTCTTGTGAAGTCTTTAAGTTTTTCTAAATATAAGATCATATTTTCAGCAAACAAGGATAATTTCAATTCTTTCTTTCCAATTCAGATGCCCTTTATTTTATTTATCTTCTCTGATTAGTTTAGTTAGGAATTCCAGTACTATGTTAAACAACAATGGTGAAAGTGGACATCCTTGTCATGTTCCAGATCTTGCAGGAAAGGTTTCAGTTTTTCCCAGTTCAGTATGATACTAGCTGTGGGTCTGTCATTATGGCTTATATTACATTGAGGTATGTTTCTAATATACCCATATATTGAGGGTATTTATTATTAAGGTATGTTGAATTTTATCAGTTACTTTTTCAGCAATTGAATTAATCATAAGGTTTTTATCCTTCATTCTGTTGATATAATGGACTATGTTGATAGATTTGCATATGTCAAACCATCCTTGCATTTCAGGGATAAAACCCACTTGGTCATGATGCGTGATCTTTCTAATGTATTGTTGAATTTGGTTTTCTAGTATTTTATTGGGGATATTTGCATCAATATTTATCAGAGACATTGGTCAATAGTTTTTTCTTTTTTTTCTTTTTTTTTTTTTTGAAGTGTTTTTGGTTTTGGTATCAGGGTCATAAAAATCTCATAGTATAAGTTTGAAAATATTCCCTCCTTTTTTTGCAGAATAGTTTGAGTAAGATTGACATTAGTTCTTCTTTAAATGTTTGGTATAATTCAGAAGTAAAACCATGGGTCCTGGGCTTTCCCTTACTGGGAAGCTTTTTATTATGGCTTTGATATTATAACTTGTTATTGGTCTGTCCAGGTTTTGAATTTCTTTCTAATTCAATCTTGATAGGGTGAATGTATCTAGACAGTTGTTCATTTCTTCTGGATTTACTAGTATATTGGCATGTATTTGCTCATAGTAGCCACTAATGATCCTTGGAATTTCTGTGGTATCAGTTGTAATGTATTTTTTTTTTTTTATTTCTGATTTTATTTATTTGGATTTTCTTATTTTTTTTTCCACAGACTGGCTAAAGGTTCATCAATTTTGTTTAAGTATTCAAGAAACCAACTTTTTGTTTTATTAATTTTTTATGATTCATCATTTCAATTTTATTTATTTTTGCTTCCATCTTTATTATTTCTTTTTGTCTACTAATTTTGGGTTTGGTTTGCCCTTGTTTTTCTAGTTCTATGTGAGATGCATCATTAGACTGTTTATTTAAAAAGTTTTTCTCTTTTTTGATGTAGACACTTATAGCTATCAACTTCCCTCTATTTACTGCTGTTTCTGTATCCCTTAGGTGTAGTTCTGTTTTGTTTCTATTATCATTTGTTTTAAATTTTTTAAAAAAATTTCTTCTTTTTTTTTCATGAACCCAATGGTCATTCAGGAACATATTGTTTAATTTACATGTATTTGTATAGTTTCCAAAACTCCTCTTGTTATTAATTTCCAGTTTTACTCCATTGTGGTAAGAGAAGAAGCTTGATATTATTTTAGTTTTTTACATTGTTTTAAGACTTGGTTTATGTCTTAACATATTGCTTATTCTAGAGAATGTCCATGTGCTGAGGAAGAGAATGTGTAATCTGCAGCTCTTGGATGAAATGTTCTGTAAATATCTGTTAGATCAATTTGGTCTATGGTGCAGACATTAAATGTAAATGAGCTAAATGCCCCAATTAAAAGACACAGACTGGCAAATTGGATAAAGAGTCAAGACACATTGGTGTGCTGTATTCAAGAGACTCATCACATGTGCAACGACACATATAGGCTCAGAATAAAGGGGTGGAGGAAGTTTTACAAAACAAATGGAAAGCAAAAAATAAAAAAAAAAAAATAGCAGAGGTTGCAATCCTAGTCTCTGATAAAGCAGACTTTAAACCAACAAAGATCAAAATAACAAAGAAGAGCATTACATAATGGTAAAGGGATCAATGCAACAAGAACAGCTAACTCTCCTAAATATATATGCACCCAATACAGGAGCACCCAGATTCAGTTCTTTGAGACCTACAAAGAGACTTAGACCCCCACACAATAATAGTGGGAAAATTTAACACTTCTCTATCAATATTAGATCAATGAGACAAAAAATTAACAAGGATATTCAGGACTTGAACTCAGCTCTGGATCAAGCAGCCTAAGACATCTACAGAACTCTCCACCCCAAGTCAACAGAATATACATTTTTCTCAGCACCAAATCAAACGTATTCTAAAATTGAACACATATTTGGAAGTAAAACAATCCTCAGCAAGTGCAAAAGAACAGAAATTATAACAAACAATCTCTCAGACCACAGTGCAATAAAATTAGAACTCAAGATTAAGAAACTCACTCAAAACCACACAATTACATGAAAACTGAACAACCTGCTCTTGGATAACTGCAGGGTAAATAACGAAATTAAGGCAGAAATAAATAAGTTATTTGAAACCAATGAGAACAAAGATACAACATACCAGAATCTCTGGGACACAGCTAAACCAGAGGTTAGAGGTAAATTTATAGCACTAAATGTCTACAGGAGAAAGTGAGAAAGAAGTAAAATCGATGCCCTAACATCACAATTAAAAGAACTAGAGAAGCAAGAGCAAACAAATTAAAAAGCTAGCAGAAGACAAGAAATAACTAAGATCAGAGCAGAACTAAAGGAGATAGGTAAACAAAAAACACTTCAAAAAATTCATGAAGCCAGGAGCTGGTTTTTTGAAAAGATTAATAAAATACATGGACCACTAGCCAGACTAATGAAAAAGAAAAGAGAGAAGAATCATATAGATTAAAAAAATGATAAAGGGGATATCACCACAGATCCCACAGAAGTACAAACTACCATCAGAGAATACTGTAAATATCTCTAGGCAAATAAACTAGATAATCTAGAAGAAATGGATACATTCCTGGACACATACACACTCCCAAGACTAAACTAGACGGAAGCCAAATCCCTGAATGGACCAATAACAAGTTCTGAAATTGATGCAGTAATTAATAGCATACCAATTAAAACAAAGCCCAGGACCAGATGGATTCACATGGAATTCTACCAGAAGTACAAAGAGGAGCTGGTATCATTCTTTCTGAAACTATTCCAAACAATAGAAGTGTTACTCATTTTATGAGGCCAGCATCATCATGATAAAAACAAAACAAAACAAAACAAAAAACTGGCAGAGACACAACAACAAAAAAAGAATTTGAGGCCAATATCCATGATGAATATTGATGAGAAAATTCTCAATAAAATACTTGCAAACCAAGTTCAGCAGCACATCAAAAAGCTTATCCACCATGATCAAGTGGGCTTCAACCCTAGGATGCAAGTCTGGTTCAATATATGCAAATCAAGAAACATAATCCATTACATAAACAGAACCAATGTCAAAAACCCCAAGATTATCTCAATAGATGCAGAAAAGACCTTCAATAAAAATCAACACCCCTTCATGCTAAATCTCTCAGCAAACGTGGTATTCATGGAATGCATCTCCAAATAATAAGAGTTAGTTATGACAAACCCATAGCCAATATCATACTGAATGGGAAAAAGCTGGAAGTATTCCCTTTGAAAACCAGCACAAGACAAGGATGACCTCTCTCACCACTCCTATTCAACATAGTGTTGGAAGTTCTGGTCAGAGCAATCAGGCAAGAGAAAGAAATAAAGTGTATTCAAATAGGAAGAGAGGAAGTCACATTGTCTCTGTTTGCAGATGACATGATTGTATATTTAGAAAACCCCATCATCTCAGCCCCAAATCACCTTAAGCTAATAAGCAATTTCAGCAAAGTCTCAGGATACAAAATCAATGTGCAAAAATCACACACATTCATATACACCAATAACAGGCAAACAGAGGGCCAAATCATGAGTGAACTCCTATTTACAATTGCTACAAAGAGAATAAAATTCCTAGGAATAAAACTTACAAGGGATGTGAATGACCTGTTCAAGCAGAACTACAAACCATTGCTCAAGGAATTAAGAGAGGACACAAACAAATGGAAAAACATTCCATGCTTACGGATAGGAAGACTTAATATCGTGAAAATGGCCATACTGCCCTAAGTAATTCATAGATTCAATGCTAGCCACATCAAGCTACCATTGAATTTCTTCACAGAAACAGAAGCAACGACTTTAATTTTCATATGAAACCAAAAAAGAGCCCATATAGCCAAGAAAATCCTAAGCAAAAAAGAACAAAACTGGAGGCATCATGCTACCTGACTTCAAACTATAATCTAAGGCTACAGTAACCAAAATAGCATGGTACTGGTACCAAAACAGATATATAGACCAATGGAACAGAAAAGAGGTCTCAGAAATAACGCCACACATCTACACCCACCTTATCTTTGACAAACCTGATGAAAACTAGCAATAGGGAAAGGATTCCCTATTTAATAAATGGTGTTGGGAAAACTGGCTAGCCATATGCTGAAACTGAAACTGGACCCCTTCCTTATACTTCATACAAAAATTAACTCAAGATGCATTAAAGACTCAAATTAAGACCTAATACCATAAATGCCCTAGAAGAAAACCTAGGCAATACCATTCAGGACACAGGCATGGGCAAATGTCTCATGACTAAAACACCAAAAGCAATGGCAACCAAAGCCAAAATTGATGAATGGGATATAATTAAAGTAAAGAGCTTCTTCACAGCAAAAGAAACTATCTTCAGAGTGAACAGGCAACCTACAAAATGGGAGAAAATATTGGCAATCTATCCATCTGACAAAGGGCTAATATCCAGAATCTACAAGGAACTTAAACAAATTTGCAAGAAAAAAAAACCCCATCAAAAAGTTGGCAAAGGATAATTACAGACACTTCCCAAAAGAAGTTATTTATGCAACCAACGAACATATGAAAAACATTCATCATCAGTGGTCATTAGAAAAATGCAAACCAAAACCACAATGAGATACCATCTCATGCCAGTTAGAATGGTGATCATTAAAAAGTTAGGAAACAACAGATGCTGGAGAGGATGTGGAGAAATAGGAACACTTTTACATCATTGGTGGGAGTGTAAATTAGTTCAACCATTGTGGAAGATAGTGTGGCGATTCCTCAAGGATCTAGAACCAGAAATAACGTTTGATCCAGGAATCTCATTACTGGGTATATACTAAAAGTATTATAAATCATTCTACTATAAAGGGACATACACATGTATGTTTATTGCAGCACTGTTCACAATAGCAAAGACTTGGAACCAACCCAAATCCCCATCAATGATAGGCTGGATAAAAATAATGTGGCACCTATACATGATGGAATACTATGCAGTCATAAAAAAATGATGAGTTCTTGTCCTTTGCAGGAACGTGGATGAAGCTGGCAACCATCATTCTCAGCCAACTAACACAGGAACAGACAACCAAACACCACATGTTCTCTCTCATAAGTGGGAGTTAAACAATGAGAAGACATGGACACAGGGAGGGAAACATCACACACTGGGGCCTGCCCAGGGGCGGGGAGGTAGGGGAGGCATAGCATTAGGAGAAATATGTAATGTAGATGATGGGTTGATGGGTGCAGCAAACTACCATGTCATGTTATACCTATGTAACAAACCTGCATTTTCGGCACATGTATTCCAGAACTTAAAGTATAATAAAAAAAAAAAAAAAGGGGAGCATACATTTTAAATTGTTATATACGCTTGCTGACTTGACACCTTTATCATTATATAGTTACCTTTTTTGTCTCATCATATAGTTTTTGTCTTGAAATCTATTTGGTCTGATATAGGTATAGCATCTCCTGACTTTTTCGGTTGCATTGGCATGGAATATCATTTTTTATCTCTTTATTTTCAGTCTGTGTGTGTCTTTACAGGTGAAGTGTGTTTACTGTAGGCATGAGACCAATATGTCTTATTTATTCACCTATTCAGTTAGTGTATCTCTTTTGATTGGAGATTTTTGTCTATTTACATTCAATGTTATTACTGATGAGTAAGAACTTACTCTTGTCATTTTGTTGTCTGTTTTCTGTTTGCTTTGTGGTATTATCTGCTTTCTTTTTTTTCTGTCTTCTTCTAGTGAACCAGATTGTCTTTGGTGAAGTTATTTTTTTCCTGTAATTCTTTTTGCATATGCATTGTGTGTTTAGTAGTGTGAGGTTACCATGAGGCTTTCAAATACTAAATCCGTTATTTTAACCTGATAACAACACTATTTTCACAAATAAATAAGCAAAAAGAAAACTGTTAAAAACTCTACACCTAAACTTCATCTCCCTGCTTTTTAACTTTCTGTTGTTTCTATTTATATCTTATTGTATGGACTGTGTCTTGAAAAGTTGTCATACTTATTTTTTGATTGATTCATTGTTTAGTCTTTCCATTTAGGATAAGAGTAGTTTATACACCACACTTACAATGTTATAATATTCTGTGTTTTTCTGTGTACTTCCTATTACCACTGAGCTTTATACCTTCAGGTGATTGCTTATTGCTCATTAATGTCCTTTTCTTTCTGATTAAAGTGCTCCTTTTAGCATTTTCTGTAGGGCAGGTGTGGTAATAATAAAATGCTTCAGCTTTTTGTTTGTCTAGGAAAGTCTTTATACCTCCTTTATGTTTGAAGGATGTTTTCACCAGATATTCTATTCTAGGGCAAAATATTTTTTCCTTCAGCACTTGAAATATGTCATGCTACTCTCTCCTGACCTGTAAAGTTTCCACTGAAAAGTCTGCTGTCAGACATATTGATGCTCCATGGTATGTTATTTGCTTCTCTTCTCCTGCTGCATTTAGAATCTTTTCTTCATCCTTCACCTTGGGGAGTCTGATTGCTTAATGCCTTGAGGTAGTTCTTTTGGGGATAAATCTACTTGGTATTCTGTAACTTTTTGTACTTGGATATTGATATCTTTCTTTAGGCTTGGGAAGTTCTCTATTATTATCACTTTGAATAAACCATTTACTCCTATCACTTTCTCTACCTCCTATTTAAGGACAATAACCCTTAGATTTGGCTTTTTGAGGCTATTTTCTAGATCCTACATGTACGCTTCATTGTTTCTTATTCTTTTTTCTTTTGTCTCCTCTGACCTTGTATTTCAAATAACCTGTCTTTAAGCTCACAATTCTTTCTTCTACTTGATCAATTCTGCTTTTGAGAGACTTTGATACATTCTTTTGTTTGCCAACTGTATTTTCTAGCTCCAAAATTTTTGCTTCATTCTTTTGAATTATTTCAATTTCATTGTTAAATTTATCTGGTAACATTCTGATTTCCTTCTCTATGTTATCCTGAATTTCTCTGAGTTTTCTCAACATGGCTATTTTTGATTCTCTCTCTGAAAGGTCTCATATCTCTGTTTCTCCAGTATTGGTACCTGGTGCCTTATTTCATTTGCTGGGATAATGTTTTCCTGGCTGGTGTTGATGCTAGGAGATGTTCTTCAGTGTCTGCACATTGAAGAGTTAGGTATTTATTATAGTCTTCACTATCTGGATTTACTTGTAGCCATCCTTCTTGGAAACACTTTCCGGGTATTTGAAAGATCTAAGCTCTATCTGCTTTATGGGGCACACCAAGCCCAGTACTTGTGTGGTACTGCAGACTTGTAGAGGTACATCCTTGGTGGTCTTGGACAAAATCTAGGAGAATTCTCTGTTTTACCAGGCAGACACTTGTGTTCCCTTCCTTTGTCCCAAACATGCAAAATCTTGCTCTCTCTCTGTTCTGAGCCAACTAAAGTTGGAGGTGGAGTGACACAAGCACTCCTGTGGCCATCACCACTATGACTGCTCTGAGTCAGACCTGAAGCCAGCGCAGTGCTAGGTCTTTCCCAAGGCCTGCTGCAACCACTCTCTGGCTACTGCCCATGTTTGCTTAAGGCCCTGGATCTCCACAATCAGCAGATGGGAAACAAGGCCTCTGTCTTGCCCTTCACAGCAGTGAGGTTCCCCATGCTCTGTGTGGGTCCAGAAGTTTCATCCAGGAGTCAAGGGCTAAATTCAAAAACTGTGGAAGTCTATCTGTTATATAATATTGTGTTATGTCATATTGTGGCTGAACTGACACTCAGACAGCAAGATGCAGCCCTTCCCACTCTTCTCTCCTTTTCCCAAAAGGAGAGGAGCCTCACACCATTGCCACTGCCATCTAAGGCCACAAGGAGCACTGACAGGTTATAACCAATGTTCCATTAAGCCCCAAGGTCTCTTCTTTTATTATTATTTTTAAATTTTCAATTTTTATTTTATGTTCAGGGGGACATGTACAAGATATGCAAGTTTGTTTCACAGGTAAAAGTTTGCCATGCTTGTTTGCTCTAAAGATAATCTATCACCCAGGTATTAAGCCCAGCATCCATTAGCTATTCTTCCTTATGTCTTCACTCCTCCCGCAAGCCCCCATTCTCTGACCAGACCCAGTGTGTGATGTTTCCCATCCCCTTGTGTCCATGTGTTCATGTGTTCTCATGATTTAGCTCCTACTTATAAGAGAGAACATGTGGTATTTGATTTTCTGTTCCTGCATTAGTTTGCTAAGGATAATGGCCTTCAACTCCATCCGTGTCCCTGCAAAGGACATGATCTCGTTCCTCTCTATGGCTGCATAGTATTCCATGGTGTAAATGTAACACATATTCTTTATCCAGAGTATTATTGATGAGCATTTAGGTTGATTCCACGTTTTTGTTACTGTGAATAGTGCTGCAATGAACATATGCATGTGTGTGTCTTTATAATGGAATGATTTATATTCCTTTTGGCATATACTCAATAATGGGATTGCTGGGTTGAATGGTATTTCTGCCTCCAGGCCTTTCAGGAATTACCACTCTGTTTTCCAGAATGCTTAAACTAATTTACACTCTAACTAACAGTAAAAAGGTGTTTCTTTTTCTCCAAAACCTTGCCAGCATCTGCTGTTTTTTTGCTTTTTAGTAATAGCCATTCTGACTGGTATGAGATGGTATCTCATTGTGGTTTTGATTGGCATTTCTCTAATGATCAGTGATGTTGAGCTTCTTTTCATGTTTTTTGGCCACATGTATGTTTTCTTTGGAGAAGTGTCTGCACATGCCCTTTGCATACTTTTTAAAGGGGTTGTTTTTTTTTTTTCCTGTAAATGTATTTAAGTTCCTTATAGATGCTGAATATTAGACCATTGTCAGATGAATAGATTGCAAAATTTGTTTCCCATTCTGTAGGTTGTTTATTTACTGCTAATAAGTTCTTTTGCTGTGCAGAAGCACTTTAGTTTAATTAGATCTTATTTGACAATTTTTGCTTTTGCTGCAATTAATTTGGCATCTTCCTCATGATATCTTTTCCTGTACCTATGTCCTGAATGGTATTGCCTAGATTTTCTTCTAAGGATTTTATTTATGTAAATGGGTTTTACATTTAAGTTTTTAATTTGTCTTGAGTTGATTTTTGTATATGGTGTAAGAAAGGGGTCCAATTTCAGTTTTCTGCATATGGTTAGACAGTTCTCCCAGCATCATTTATTAAACAGGGAATTCTTTCCTCCATTAACTGTTTTTATCAGGTTTGTAGAAGATCAATGGTTGTAGGTGTGCAGTCTTATTTCTGGGTTCTATATTTTCTTCCATCGGTATATGTGTCTGTTATCATACCAGTACCATGCTGTTTTGGTTACTGTAGCCGTGTAGTATAGTTTGAAGTCAAGTAGCATGATGCCTCCAACTTTGTTCTTTTTGTTCTTTGCCTCAACTTTGTTCTTTTTGCTTAGAGTTACCTTAGCTATTCAGACTATTCATACTTTATTTTGGTTCCATAAGAATTGTAAAATAGTTTTTTTCTGGTTCCATGAAAAAATGTCAAGGGTAGTTTAATGGGAATAGCATTGAATCTATAAATTGCTTTGACAGTATAATTCTTCCTCTCCATGAGCATAGACTGTTTTTCAATTTGTTTATGTCACCTATAATTTCTGTGAACAGTAGTTTGTAGTTATCCTTGAGGAAGTCCTTCACTTCTCTTGTTAGCTATATTCCTAAGTATTTTCTCCTTTTGTCAGTATTGTGAATGGAAGTTCATTTGTGATTTGACTTTTGGCTTGTCTGATGTCGCAGTATACAAATGCTAGTGATTTCTGCATATTGACTTTGTATCCTGAGACTTTGCTAAAATTGCTTATCAGCTTAAGAAGCTTTTGGGCTGCGATGATGGGGTTTTCTAGATATAGGATCATGTTATCTGCAAACAAAGTTTGACTTCCTTGCTTCTGATCCTTTATTTCTTTATCTTACCTGATTGCCCTGGCCATAACTTCTAATACTACATCAAATAGGAGTGGTGAGAGAGGGCAATCTTGTCTTGTGCTGGTTTTCAAGGGGAAGGATTCCAGCTTTTGCCCATTCAGTATGATATTACCTGTGGGTTTGTCATATATGGTGCTTATTATATTGAGGTATATTCCTTCAATATCTGCAGTCTCTCAGACAAAAGCACAATCAATTTAGAACTCAAGA
This sequence comes from Papio anubis, assembly GCF_008728515.1. Lineage (NCBI taxonomy): Eukaryota > Metazoa > Chordata > Mammalia > Primates > Cercopithecidae > Papio > Papio anubis. The sequence continues at coordinate 63,597,109 of NC_044981.1, read as the reverse complement.
TTAAGAAATTCAGTCAAAACCATATAACTACATGGAAATTGAAAAACCTGCTCTTGAATGACTTTTTGGGTAAATAATGAAATTAAGGTAGAAATCAAGAAGTTCTTTGAAAGTAATGAGAACAAAGAGATAATGTACAAGAATCTCTGGGACACAGCTAAAGCAGAATTAAAAGGAAAATTTATAGCACAAAATGGCCAAATCCAAAAGCTAGAACGATCTTATGTTAACAAACTAACATCACAACTAAAAGAACTGAAGAACCAATAGGAAACAAACTCCAAAAGTAGCAGAAAACTAGAAATAACAAAGATCAGAGCTAAACTGAGGGAACTGGAGACACACACACACAGACACACACACACAAAAAAAAACCTTCAAAAAATTAGTAAATCCAGAAGCTGATTTTTTTAAAAAAATAACAAAATAGATAGATTACTAGCTAGACTAATAAAGAAGTAAAGAGAGAAGAGTCAAATAAACACAATCAGAAGTGATAAGGAAGATATCACTACTGACCCCACAGAAATACAATCATCAGAGAATATTATAAACACCTCTCTGTACATATACTAGAAAATCTACAAGAAATGGATACATTCCTGGACACATACACCTTCCCAAGACTGAACTAGGAAGAAATTAAATCCCTGAATAGATCAGTAATAAGTTCTGAATTTGAGGCAGTAATAAATAACCTACCAACCAAAAAGATCCCAGGACCAGAAAGATTCACAAATGAATTCTACCAGAGGTACAAAGAAGAGCTGGTAACATTCCTATTGAAACTATCCCAAAACATTTAAAAGGAAGGACCCCTCCATAACTCATTCCATGATGCCAACATCAACATCACCCTGGTAGAAAAACCTGGCAGAAATTAAAACAAACAAACAAAAAAAACCAAAACAACAACAACAACAACAAAAAAAAAAAACCAGAAAAAGAAAAGAAAGAAAGAGAAAAGAAAACTTCAGACCAATATCCTTGGTGAACATTGATGCAAAAATCCTAACAAAATACTAGCAAACTGAATTCAGCAGCACATCAAAAAGTTTATCTATCATGGTCAAGTAGGCGTCATCCTCAGGATGTAAGGCTGGTTCAGCATATGTAAATCAGTAAATGTGATTCATCACATAAACAGAACTAAAGACAAAAACCACATACTTATCTCAATAGAGGCAGAAAAGGCTTCTGATAAAATTCAACATCCCTGCATGTTAACAACTCCCAAGGTCTCTTAAGTCAGCTTGTGGTGAACACTGCCTGTTCTGGAACTCATCTTTCAGGGCAACTCTGGCCCAGGACAGATCCAGAAATGCAGTCCAAGAGTCAAGCCCTCGAACTGGGGACCCCAAGAGCCAGCTTGGTGCTTTATGCCCCTGTGGCCATGCTGGTACCTGAGGTGCAAGACAGTCTCCTTTACTTTTCTCTTTGCTTTTTCAAGCAGGAGTTTTGCTCAGTGCTCACTACAACTGATTATGTGCTGAGTCCCACCTGAAGTCCACAAGTCTGAGGTTCAGTCAAGGCCCTCAGTGTAGTACCTGGGTATGGCTCCTATTCATTCAGGGCCCAAGGGCTCTTCAGTTAGCAAGTGATGAGTACTGGCAGGTCTGGTTCCTTTCCTTCAAGTCAGTGGGTTCCATTCTAGCCCAGGGTGTGTCTAGAAATGTTGTCCAGGAGCTAGGGCCTGGAACGGGGGTCTCACAACTCTGACTGGTGCCCTAGCCTACTGTGGCTGGGCTGGTATTTCTAGATGCAAGACAAAGCCCTCCCCATTCTTCCCTTTCCTCTCCTGAAGTGGAAGGAAGGGTTCTCTTGGAGCTGCGACCTGTGCAGTGGGGTTAGAGGAGGCACAGTGTAGCACTTCGTTGGCTGCCCCAGCTGGTTTCTCAGTATGTTGTGTCTCCTCCCCACCCACAGTCCACTGTCTCTGGGCCTAATTCAACACCGGGACTCAACTGACAAATTTCAGTCCTTATGGCCTAGACTGCCTTTCAAGTTTACTTGGAGACACAGAGTGCCGTAGCCTGCAGTGATAAGGATTGTGGGAACTCAAGTTCCCAGGTGATCCCGCTGGTTAAAATGCTCCCTCCGTGGGCAGGCATCAGCTGAGTTTGGTCTGGTTTTCCTTTCTGCTCTAACAGGACAGGATGGAGTTTAATGCCTCACAATTGCTGTATTCTTTCCCACCTCCAGTGCCCAGAGTGTTCTCCACACCATGCCACTCTGCCAGGGGTGGGGAAGGTGCAGCATCGGTGATTCAAGACTGTATTTTCTGTTTCCTCAGTGTCTCTTTCATGAAGTTAAAACCAGGTACCATGAATACTCACCTGATTTTTGGTTCCTATGAAGTTGTTTTTATGAGTAGATAGTTGTTAACTTGGTATCCTTGCATGGGGGATGATTGATGGAGTTTTCTGTTTCACCATCTTGCTCTTCCCTCCCTCTATTATATGTAATAACAATCCTGTAGGTTAAATTTATTCACTATTCCAAATTGAGAAAATGAGGCTCAGAGAGCTTAGTAGGTTTCCCAAGATAACACAGTAATTGAAAACATCTGAATGTAATTCTATCACTGCTTTGTTCTGAAGTGTCTTCTTTACTGTCTTACTTTTTATATTCACTATATTATGACATATTGTGTTTTCCCATGGCAGTTTCTTCTCTCTCTTCATTAGGTTCTATTTCTTGAAAATATCATCTTCTATTACATCAACTACCTTCACTGGACAGACTGACTTAAATCTGAACTCCATTGCCTTATCTGCCCTATACCCTTCCTACCTTCTGTTCACATATCCCACCCTGTAAGCTTCACGTTCTTACTGCTGCCAGTTGTGACCAATACTATGAGTTAATTAGTCTTCAATAATATATTCTGATTTCCCCACACTTCAGCTGTCTATTGTTATTTCTACTTTATGACAATTTCTCCTAAATGATGTGCCTTTTACACTGGTAATGGTATAAAGTGAATCAGGGCCTCATTGTTTTTGCCCAGGCCATATCAAGGGCCTATTTTAAGATCATTTTGAATCTTATACAGAATTTTAAATGAATGTTCTGAACACACTAGCTTCCTTCATCATATTTATTTTTGCTCACGAATCTTCATGAAATTTATGCTTAAGTATTGAGTCTGGTAAATAATTCCTCCCAAGATGAAACCCAGATTTCTCTAATGCAAGCTATACTGCCTTCCTGCCACCATTAAGCAATCTGGTTCTTCAAGTCGAAAGGAATTTTAAAAACTAGACTTATTCACTTATCTATTTTGTTTGTGCTTTTAGGAGCCACACTCAATTCCCTTTCATATATCTTCTTATAAATCTTGCTTACTGATTATTTAGAATATAAGCAATTTGAAATAAAGCACTATATTGTGTATGTGTGTGTATGTGTATTTTATCATGATGCATCATATTTGTTTTGAAAACTTTGGCAATGTTATATTTTTCAAATTTGTTACTTTCTGAGATTAAATATTTTCAAAAAAATTTGGAAAATTAGGAGTAGGTCAATTCTTTCTCTCTCTATATATAATACACACATATACACATATGCTCAGCAAATGTGTAGTACATATATGTACACATGTGTATATATGCAAACACGTTTTATACATAATGTGTATGCATATAGCTTTGTAATATAATAAGAACCATGTGTTTATATTTGAGAGTATTTTTAAAACTAATGTTATTTACCTCTAGTTCATTTATTTGGTGTGTTTCCTCTCTGTTTTATGAATCTTGAACATTTTTCAACAGACATTTATGTTCTCCATTTAAAAAAAAAATCATGCTTCTTCCATGTATCTAAGTTTTGATATGTACTACACATAATTAGAATAGAACAGACAGTGTGAAAATGAGGGGGAAGGAAGAACCATCAAGCAAAAGTTTTCTATTTTAAATGTTTTTTGATATTTTCTCTTTGCATTCTGAATTTATTATGTGTCTTTTCTAATTGTTTGTTTTTTCTATATGCCTCTATATGTAGATATATATAATTATATATGTTAAGATTAAAAGAAATTATTGAGAGAATACTGTATTTTGTGCCCCTTTAAAAGTAAAAACTTTTAATTTGCATAGTTGTTATTATCTGAAAACAATAATATTTCTTCTTTTGTGTAGACTTTTTTATCTTGTATATGATTCTTCAAATTATACTAGAAATTTATAAAGAACACTTATCCAGCTATAGGACAATACAATAATTGGAGAGCTAAAATCCTTGCTGCTAAATGCTTCCTTCTAATGTCATTAAACATATGCTGTAAATGTAGTTAGTTAAGGAAAAATCAAACTTAAAAGTCTTTAAAAGTCAGGACGGTGGCCGAGCGTGGAGGCTCAAGCCTGTAATCCCAGCACTTTGGGACGCCGAGACGGGCGGATCATGAGGTCAGGAGATCAAGACCATCCTGGCTAACACGGTGAAACCCCCTCTCTACTAAAAAATACAAAAAACTAGCCGGGCGAGGTGGCGGGCGCCTGTAGTCCCAGCTACTCGGGGGGGCTGAGGCAGGAGAATGGCTTAAACCTGGGAGGTGGAGCTTGCAGTGAGCCGAGATCCGGCCACTGCGCTCCAGCCTGGGCAACAGAGCGAAACACCGTCTCAAAAAAGAAAAAAATTCAAGACGGTAACTTGACATGATAAAGAAAATATAAAATTGTCTGTGGTGGAGACAATAATACTCACCAAATAGTCTATTTTCACTCCTGCATTTCCCATCCTTCCTTACAAAGTCATGTGATTGTGTTTACCAATAAAATTGAAGAATAAGCATACAATTTCCAGGCTGATGCAGTCAAAAGCCCATAAAGAATGCTTCAGTCTTAATTCCTTCTTCTGTGGCAAGCAAAAGGGTTGCATATTTCAGAAAATGCATATGGTGGTACTTCTGTCAATCTAAGCCCTTGAGAAACTGTAGGAAGCACAGATGTACAACTCCACTTCATCGCCACTCTAGCATGTGTTATGTGCCTAAGCAAATGTTTGTTTTGGTAAGTCACTGGAATTCTAAGGGTTAATTTCTAAGTACAACATAACATTGCTATACTGGCAAGTACTGGCAAATGCCAATGCCAGTTTGCAACAATGCCTTTATTATGTAAGATGTTTACAAACTAATATTATCCCTTTATCAAGACACTGTGTATCATTTCTCAGGAACTAGCTCTTAGGTAAAGAACATCATTCACAAAATAATTTGGATAGTAAATCAAGCTCTACACAGAATTTTACTCATTTAAATACTTTATTTTAGATAATGCATAGTAATTTTCAAGGTGTAAATACTTCAGTAATTTAATACTGCCCAAACCCCAAATCATGACACAGAATCTATTTTAAAACAATCTGTTTTATAGTCTTCTAGTTTAGATGTTATAAAACTATTAAAATAAAACACACATATAATAACAGACCCAAAGGGACTGTAATAATTTATCAAATAAATGACCCAGGAACAAAATGCATCTACTTGACTTAAGATCCAGTGCAGTATAAAATACTCAAAGACACAGGTACACACATGTTTTCATATACTTTATTATAGTAGTATGTATATGCTGCAAAATGTGCCTTTTTAAAAGAAGTCTTATTAGGAAATATTGTTGGAGATTAACATTCATTTTTTAAAATATATGTTCAGTGTTCAGAATCTTTGTAATTCACATTCCTTAATAGTTTCAACTTTACTTAAATATTTCAGTAGCTTTAGTTTTTGGGGACCGGTGCAGCATTTGAGACCCCTTCCTAAATTAGGGCAATAAACCACTCTGTAAGTCTAGTAAAAGGCAAGGTTCTAGATTTCACTATAGACTAAATTAATTTATACTGGCTGTTTCTAAACTATGACACCTAGCCTAGTTAGCTAAATTCTGCCAATTGGATACTACCACCTGGAACTTTAACTCTGGTGCCAGTTACGTAAGAATGGGACATTTTAGAATTAATTACAATGTTAGATGGCTGGGGTAGCCACATTCATAATGCTGTGGTTCTGGTGCAAGCAGAGTTCTCCAGTTTTCAGAACTCTATGTTCCTTCTTATAGCTATACAATCCTTTCATTTTACCTTCTCAGGAACCTACACCAATTTCTGTTGTATAAAACCAAGAACACTGACTAATACCCATACAAATTAATCTTTGCAGAAGTTTTTACTGTACCTTTTACATACTTGTCTATGGATATATACTGCCAAACACATTCACAAAAATAAAATATATTGCATTTTTCTGCAATAAATCAGGAAAGATATGAAAAGCCACATAATCACCCAACAGATGCTATTGAGAGTTACAGAAACACTTTGTAAACATTATAACAGAATGAAGTGCAGTCTGTTCTTTGGTTCTTAAATGACGTTAGTCCATTGAATTTTAATGAATGTTTCATTCCAGATATTTTCCATCTCAGGTATGTACGGTCATTTGAATGAATATATTGTACATATTTAAATTTGCATTTGAAAAACATTTAAAAAATAATTTATTCCACAGACAAAAAAAGAATGGCCATAGTATCTATCAGCTCTACCCATAAGCAGAATTGCCATAGGGCACATGATAAAGAAATCATTTTTTAAGTTGATAAAGAGACAATATTTTGTGTTCTATATGTCATAAGTTACATCATTTAACCATAATCAATTGTATTCTATATTTTGACAAAACAAGGTTGAAAAATTCTGAATAGTTTCCTTTAGCACTTTAAATGAAATATTCACTCTAAGTCTGGCAGAAAGATTCTTCAATTCTCTCTCAAATACTTAAGTGACATGATTAGCTTTTACTGTAAACACTCCAACTGAAAAGTAATGTAGTGTTTAATATACTTTCTGGTTAATTATGATTAAATAGGAACTACTTTTGTACATATCCTTTACAATTTCCCTATCTTGCCTAACAAAGGATATGTTAAGCAAAAAGGAAATTTTTAAAAAGACACGACTGTTTCCTCAGGGAGATGTTTCCTTGATTCTGAGCATTATATCCCATCATATTTTACAGTAGAAAGAGGATATGGGGAATTAGTCTGACCTTTTACAATGTATTGGGACACAGGTATTTAGAGGATTGATGAAGATATTTGAGAATAATTTCCTGATGTGAATCTGTGCCTTCCCTTACTGATGCTAAAGACCAACCATCTTTATGTACAGCCCTGCCATGTCCAGAAATCACTAGAAACCCAGTGTAGATGAATTTAAGAGTACTTTATTGATAAGTAGGACATGTAATATTCTGTTTTGCTAGCCAAGTATGTAATGATGGGCTTACATACATATTACAATGTGAGTAGCAGGCATCTCTCCCATCTTTACCTTAGTTTCCAAATGCAGATGACTGCTCTGAAGATCTTTTTTATCCTTCAACTCCTGTTATCCATTGAGACTCCTGAAAAGCAATTGAAAAACGCTCCCCTCCTTTTCTTTATTTTCAATTTGTACTGTTACAGGCTGACTTCTTGAATCAGTCGGGGCAGAGCTGACACTCAAAGCTTTCTCAGGATTCAAACTCATTGGACGATAGTGTTTCTGTCCTTTCTGTCCTCTGATTCCTTTAAAATCAACAATGTGCAACCTCATCCCTGAGTGTTATATGTCAGCTTCTGGAGAAAGGTAGTCTTATGTTGCTGAGAAGTCACACTCATCTTTTGTATTAATACCTTTTTCCACACAAATAATTGATTTTTCTTGTTTGGACAAACTTAAGTAATTTATAGTATATTGTAAACCCTTTCCTTTTGCTCTCCTCTAAGTGTAATTTTTTCTTCAGTAGATTCTTTAGAAATGGAATTAATGAAGTTGTCAGATAAATAAATTGGAGAGGGACATGGTGCTTTCTTTATCTCAGTTTAGCTAAAATTCTCAGTTCTTTAAACTTTTCCCCGTTAGCCTTATTTTCCAGCAATTATTCATCTGTGTGGCTCTCTGTTAAACCTTTTCACATTTTTCATATTTTTCATTCTATGTCTGAATTTTTTATTTCTCCTCTACTCTATAAACCTTACTTTTCCTTTTCATAAGCTCCTTCAGAGAAAAGATATTTGAAAAATAAATAAACTTTCCTCATATATTTTACAGTTTTTATCTGCCCATAATTAGCTAGTCAAAATATAACTGAAAAGTAAAATAACCTTAATATGCTAAAGTCATATTTAAGAAACACATCATTTACCACCTATCATATGGTCCATGTAATTCTATGGATGATGAGAGGTAAAACAACACAGTACTGCTTATGAGATGTTTCCATGTATTAGATATGTTTAAAAATTTTGTTACAGGAAGAAAACATGATAAACGGAATAATCAAATGCCAGTCTTTCTTGTGCCTTATTGCATTTTATTTAGACTGCTGTATTTTTACCTGTACCCTTTTTATTTCTAAGCATAGCATTTATAGAATTTTAGTCATTGATATTTATAATCAATCTTTTAAAATCAATGATTATAGCTATGATGGATGGAAAAATATCATGTAAGCATTGTGCACATAGGACAGACTTATATAGAATATAACAATATTAGTGTCTTATAGATACTAGTTAATTTCTACAGTCTCAGAACAATCCTCTGTCAATTTTCTAGTATTTTAAGTTGCCTTTACATTTTGTGCTCTGGATTACTTGATATCATATTAATTTTCTGGATTTTTCTGCAATTTTAAAAATATTTTCTGTCACCAGAGCTACTCTAAGCCTAAGATCGGTAAAGTTGGATGGTTTAAGTGAAACAAAGCACATACATAAGTTTAACATGACAATAACCACTGGTAAGTACTCTGAAGCTAATCCAGGTGATTTATGTGGTTTATCAACATTTACTACAATTTGAAGAATGTGTTTCAGAAGGAAATTTGGCTGGCTACTTAATCGGATCTCCGTGGGATGGCAGTATGTTGGTGTTTTCACTATATAGCATGGTCTTCTGTAATTAAAAGTTATTAACCTTAGAAATTTGATTTCCGAGGGGCACACCCAAGATGGCCGAATAGGAACAGCTCCTCTCCAACTCCCAGTGTGAGCGACACAGAAGATGGGTAATTTCTGCATTTTCAACTGGGTACCAGGTTCATCTCACTGGGGCATGTCAGACTTCGGTTGACGCTGGTCTTTGGGTGCAGCCTGACCAGTGAGGCTGAAGCAGGCAAGGGCATCACACCTCACCTAGGAAGCACAAGGGGAGGAATTCTTACAGCGAAAGCGAGACACACAACACCTGGAAAATGGACGCTCCACCCTGATACTGCACTTTACCAAAGGGTCTTAGCAAATGGCACCAGCGGGTTATATCCCACACCTGGCCCAGAGGGTCCCACGCCCATGGAGCCTCCCTCATTGCTAGCACAGCAGTCTGAGATCTAACAGCAAGGTGGCAGCGAGGCTGGGGGAGGGGCACCTGCCATTGCTGAGGCTTAAGTAGGTGAACAAAGCTGCTGGGAAGCTTGGTGGGTGGGAGTCCACCACATCCAAAGACTGGCTGCTGCCTCTGTAGACTCCTCCTCTGGGGACAAGGAATAGCTAAACAAAAAGCACAGAAACCTCAGCAGAGGTAAATGCCCCTGTCTGACAGCTTTGAAGAAAGCAGTGGATCTCCCAGCATGGAAGTTGAGATCTGAGAATGGACAGACTATCTGCTTAAGTGGGTCCCTGACCCCTGAGTAGGCAGGGCAGACCGACTGCTCACACCTCACATGGTAGGGCACACCCCTGAGATGAAGCTTCCAGAGCAAGAATCAGACAACAACAATAGGTGTTCAGCAATATTCTATCTTCTACAGCCCCTGCTGCTGATACCCAGGCAAACAGGGTCTGGAGTAGACCTCAAGCAAACTCCAACAGACCTACAGCTGAGGGTCCTGACTGTTAGAAGGAAAACTAACAAACAGAAAGGTCATCTACACCAAAACCCCATCAGTACGTCACCATCATCAAAGACCAAAGGCAGATAAAACCACAAAGATGGGGAAAAAGCAGTGCAGAAAAGCTGGATATTCAAAAAATTAGAGCGCTACTCCCCCTCCAAAGGAACGTAGCTCATCGCCAGCAACAGATCAAAGCTGGATGGAGAATGACTTTGAGAAGTTGAGAGAAGAAGGCTTCAGTCGATCAAACTTCTCAGAGCTAAAGGAGGAATTACGTACCCAGTGCAAAGAAACTAAAAACCTTGAAAAAAGAATGGATGAATGGATATCTAGAATAATCAATGCAGAGAAGACCTTAAAAGAACTGATAGAGATGAAAACCATAACACGAGAACTATGTGACAAAGGCACAAGCTTCAGTAACTGACTTGATCAACTAGAAGAAAGAGTATCAGCAACTGAAGATCAAATGAATGAAATGAAGCGAGAAGAGAAGTGTAAAGAAAAAAGAGTAAAAAGAAATGAACAAACCCTCCAAGAAATATGGGATTATGTGAAAAGACCAAATCTACATCTGATTGGTGTGCCTGAAAGTGACAGGGGAAACAGAACCAAGTTGGAAAACTCTCTCGAGGATATCATGCAGGAGAACTTCCCCAACCTAGTAAGGCAGGCCGACATTCAAATTCAGGAAATACAGAGAATGCCACAAAGATAATCCTCAAGAAGAGCAACTCCGAGACACATAATTGTCAGATTCACCAAAGTTGAAATGATGGAAAAAATGTTAAAGGCAGCCAGAGAGAAAAGTGTCAGTTACACACAAAGGAAGCCCATCAGACTACTAACAGCAGATCTCTCAGCAGAAACTCGCCAGCAGAGTGGGGGCCACTAATATTCAACACTCTTAAAAGAAATAATTTTAAAAACCCAGAATTTCTATTTTATCCAGCCAAACTAACTTTCATTAGTGAAGGTTTAAGAAATAAAAATCCTTTACAGACAAGCAAATGCTTAGAGATTTTGTCACTACCAGGCCTGCCCTACTAGAGATCCTGAAGGAAGCACTAAACATGGAAAGGAACAACAGGTACCAGCCATTGCAAAAACATGTCAAAATGTAAAGTCCATCAATGCTAGGAAGAAACTACATCAATCCAAGGAGCAAAATAAATCCAGCCAATATCATAATGAGAGGATCAAGTTCACACATAACAATATTAACCTTAAATGTAAATGGACTAGATGGTCCAATTAAAAGACACAGACTGACAAATTGGATAAAGAGTCTGCACCAAGAGGACCTAATAGACATCTACAGAACTCTCCACCCCAAATCAACAGAATATACATTCTTCTCAGCATCACATCGCACTTATTCCAAAATTGGCCACATAGGTGGAAGTAAAACACTCCTCAGCAAATGTAAAAGAACAGAGAGTATAACATACTGTCTCTCAGACCACAGTACAATCAAACTAGAACTAAGGACTAAGAAACTCAATCAAAACCACTCAACTACATGGAAACTGAACAACCTGCTTCTGAATGACTACTGGGTATGTAATGAAATGAAGGCAGAAATAAAGATGTTCTTTGAAACCAATGAGAACAAAGATACAACATAACAGAATCTCTGGGACACATTTAAAGCAGTGTGTAGAGGGAAATTCTATAGCACTAAATGCCTACAAGAGAAAGCTTGAAAGATCTAAAATTGACACTCTAACATCACAATTAAAAGAATTAGAGAAGCAAGAGCAAACACATTCAAAAGCTAGCAGAAGGCAAGAAATAACTAAGATCAGAGCAGAACTGAAGGAGATGGTGACACAAAAACCCTCCAAAAATCAATGAATCCAGGGAGCTGGTTTTTGAAAAGATCAACAAAATTGATAGACCGCTAGCAAGATTAATAAAGAAGAAAAGACAGAAGAATCAAATAGACGAAGAAAAATGATAAAGGGGATATCACCACCCAATCTCCACAGAAATACAAACTACCATCAGAGAATACTATAAACACCTCTACTAAATAAACTAGAAAACCTAGAAGAAACATGATAATTTCCTTGAAACTTACACTCTCCAAAACTTAACCAGGGAAGAAATTGAATCCCTGAATAGACCATAATGTGTTCTGAAATTGAGGTACACTAATAGCCTACCAATCAAAAACGCCCAGGACCAGGACGATTCACAGCCGGGAATTCTACCAGAGGTGCAAAGGAGGAGTTGGTACCACTTTCCTGGAAACTATTCCAATCAATAGGAAAAAGAGGGGAATCCTCTCTAACTCATTTTACAAGGCCAACATCATCCTGGATATCAAAGCCTGACAAAAGATACAACAAAAAGAGAATTTTAGACCAGTATCCCTGATGAACATCGATACATAAATCCTCAGTAAAATACTGGCAAAACCAAATCCAGCAGGACATCAAACTTATCAACCACGATCAAACGGGTTTCATCCCTGATGCAAGATTTGTTCAACATAACAAATCAATAAACATAATCCAGCATATAAACAGGAACCAAAGACAAAACCACATGATTATTCCATAGATGCAGAAAAGGCCTTTGACAAATTCAACAGCCCTTCATGCTAAAAACTCTCAATAAATTTGGTATTGATGGAACGTATCTCAAAAATAATAAGAGCTTATTTATGACAAAACCCACAGCCAATATCATACTGAATGGGCAAAAACTGGAAGCATTCCGCTTTGAAAAACTGGCACAAGAAAGGGATGCCCTCTCACCACCCTATTCAACATAGTGTTGGAAGTCTCAATAGGGCAAATCAGGCAAGAGAACAACAAAGAGTATTCAGTTAGGAAAAAGAAGAATTCAAATTAATCCCGTTTGCAGATGACATGATTGTATATTTGAAACCCCATCACCCCAGCCCAAAATCTCCTTAAGCTGATAAGCAACTGCAAAGTGCTCAGGATAAATCAATGTGTGCAAAAATCACAAGCATTCTTATACACCAGTAATGCACAAATATAGAGCCAAATCATGAATGAACTTCCATTTACAATTACTTCAAAGAGAATAACAAAAATACCTAGGGAATCCAACTTTACAAGGGATGTAAAGGACCTTCAAGGAGAACTACAAACAACTCTGAGTGAAATAAAAGAGGACACAAACAAGTGGAAGAACATACCATGCCTCACGATGTAAAGAACCAACACGCGAAACGCCATACTGCCCAAGGTGATTTATAGATATCCAATGCCATCCCCATCAAACTATCAATGAGTTTCTTCAGAATTGGAAAACTGCTTTAAAGTTCATATGGAACCAAAAGAGCCCGCATTACAAGACAATGTTTGATTGCACTGTGGTTCGAGACAGTTTGTTATAATTTCTGTTTTGTGCATTTGCTGAGGAGTGCTTTGTATTTCCACCTATGTGGGCCATAATTTTGGAATAAGTGTGTGATGATGCTGAGAAGAATGTGCTATTCTGTTGATTTGGGGGTGGAGAGTTCTGTAGATGTCATTAGGCCCTTTGGTGCAGAATTGAGTTCACCCTGGATATCCTTGTTAACTTTCTCTGTCTCGCTGATCTGTCTCATCGCTGACAGGGTGTTGAAGTCTCCCATTATTGTATGGGGAGTCTAAGTTCTTTGGTAAGTCTCTCACGACTTGCTTTATGAATCTGCATGCTCCTGTATTGGATGCATATATATTTAGGATAATAGCCTTTCCTGATGAATTGATCCCTTTACCATTATGTAATGGCCTTCTTTGTCTCTTTTTGATCTTTTGATGGTTTAAAGTCTGTTTTATCAGAGACTAGGATTGCAACCCCTCGCTGTTTTTTTTTTGTTTTCCATTTCGCTTTGGTAGATCTTCTCCTCCATCCCTTTATTTTGAGCCTATGTGTGTCTCTGCATGTGATGTCTCCTGAATTTCACAGCAAACTGATAGGTTCTTGACTCTTCATCCAATTTGCCAGTCTGTGTCTTTTTAATTGACCATCTAGTTCATTTACATTAATGGTTAATATTATTATGTGTGAACTTGATCCTGTCATTATGATATTAGCTGGTTATTTTGCTCGCTAGTTAATGCAGTTTCTTCCAGCATTGATGGATTTTATTTTGACATGTTTTTGCAATGGCTGGTACCTGTTTTCCTTTCCCCATGTTCAGTGCTTCCTTCAGGATCTCTAGTAGGGCAGGCCTGGTGGTGACAAAATCTCAAGCATTTGCTTGTCTGTAAAGGATTTTATTTCTCCTCTACTACCGAAACTTTTAGTTTCATTGATGAAATTTGGGTTTAAAATTATTTTCTTTAAGAATGTTGAATATTGGCCCCCACTCTCTTCTGGCTTGAGAGTTTCGCTGAGAGATCTGCTGTTAGTCTGATGGGCTTCTTTGTGTGTAACCTGACCTTTCTCTCTGGCTGCTGCCCTCTTAATATTTTTCCATCATTTCCCTAACTTTGCGACCTGACAATTATGTGTCTTGAGCTGTTTTCCTCATGAGTATCTTTGTGCATTCTCTGTATTTCTGGAATTTGAATGTCAGCCTGCCTTATTTAGGTTGAGAAGTCTCCTGATGATATCCTGCAGAGGTTTTCCAACTTGGTTCCTTTTTCCCCTTTTACTTTCAGGCACCCCAGTCAGACATACAGATTTGTCTTTTACATAACCACTTTGAAGTCTTTGTTCATTACTTTTCCTCTTTTCTTTAGACTTCTTAATTAATTTCATTCATTTGATCCTAACGCTGATACTCTTTTCTTCTAGTTGATCGAATTGGTTACCAGTTTGCGATTTGTCACATATTTCCTCGTGGTCATGGTTTTATCTCTATCAATCTGTTTTATGGTCTTCTGCATTGATTTCATTTTAGTTATCCATTCTTCCATTCTTTTTTCAAGATTTTAGTTTCTTTGCGCTGGGTACGTATTCTTCCTGTAGCTCTGAGAAGTTTGGAGGGACTTGGAAGCCTTTCTCTCAACTCGCCATTTTCTGTCCAGCTTTGATCTGTTGTTGGCAATGAGCTGCGCAACACAGTTGAAAAATGCAGAAATCACCTTGTCTTCTGTGTCGCCACAAGGGAGCTGGAGACTGGAGCTGTTCCTATTCGGCCATCTTACTCCAGCCTCCTTTTCTAGTTCTTTAAGATGCATTATTAATTTTTTTATTTAAAGTTACTTTTTCAATGTAGTTGCTAATTTGAATAAACTTCCCTCTCAGTGCTGCTTTCCTTGCATCCCATTGGTTTCTTGTATTCCTATTTTCCTTTGTTGCAAGATATCTTTAAATTTCCTGCTTGATTTCTTACTAACCTTCTGGTCATTCAGCAGCATGTTGTTTAATTTCCATGTGTTTGTATAGTTTCCGAACTTCCTCTTGCTGTTAATTGCTCATTTTATTCTGCTGTGGCAGAGAAGATACTTGATAAGGTTTCAATTATTTTGAATTCTTTAAGGTTTTTTTTTGTGGCTTAATATATGGTCTGTCCTTGAGAATGATTCATGTGCTGAGGTGATGAATGTGTATTCTTCAACTGTTGGATAAAATGTTCTTTAAATATCTATTAGGACTGTTTGGCCTCTATTGCACATTAAATCTAATGTTTCTTTGTTGATTTTTTGTCTAGATGATCTGTCCAATGTTGTAAGTGGAGTGTTGAAGTCTCCAGCTATTGTTGCATTGGGGTCTCTCTCTCTCTTTAGCACTAATACTATTTGCTTTATATATCTGCATGCTCCAGGATTGGGTGCACATATGTACAATTTTTATACTCTTTGTGAATTAACCCCCTTATCAATATATAATGACCATCTTTGGCTCTTTCTAGTATTTGTCTTGAAATAATTTTGTCTGATGTAAGCTTAGCTACTCCTGCTCATTGCTGGTTTCTATTTGAATGAAATATCAGTCATCTTATTGAGGTTAAACCAACTTGGTATTCTATAACTTTCTTGTACTTGAATATTTATATATTTATGTAGGTTAGAAACATTATCTGTTATTATCCTCTTGAATATAATTTCTACCCCAAAGTCTTTCTCTGCTTCCTCTTAAATAACTCTTAGATTTGCCCTTTTGAGGCATTTTCTAAATCTTGCAGTCATGCTTCATTCTGTTTTGTTTATTACTTTTTTGTCACCTCTGACTATGTATTCTCAAATAGCCTGTACTCGAGCTCACAATTCTTTCTTCTGGCTTATCAATTCTGGTGTTGAGGGACTCCGATGCATTCTTCCGTATGTCTATTAAATTTTCAGCTCCAGAATTTCTTCTTGATTTTAAATAAATATTCAATCTCTTTATTAAATTTATCAGATAGGATTCTAGATTCCTTTTCTGTTTTATCTTGAATTTTGTTGGGCTTCCTCAAAAAAATTTGAAGTCTCTGTCTGAGGGTAACATATCTCTGCCTCTCCAGGATTAGTCAATGATGTCTTATTTAGTTCATTCAGTGAGACCATATTTTTCTGGATGGTCTAGATGCTTGTAGATTTTAGTCGATGATTGATCATTGAACAGTTAGGTATGTATTGTAGTCTTCACAGTCTGGGGTTGTTTCTTCCTGCCCTTCTTGGGAAAGTCTTCCAAATATTCAAAGGGAATTAAGTGTTGTGATCTAAGACTTTGGTCACTGCAGCCATACCTGCATTAGGAGACACATCAAGCCCAGTAATGCTGTGACATTTGCAGATTTGAAGAGGTACTGCCATGGTGCTCTTGGGTGAGATTTGTAAGAATTCCTTGGATTACCGTGGCAGGTCTAACAGTGACATCTAGGAGCAAAGATTTGGAATTGGGGACTTCAGGGGTCAGCTCAGTGCATTATTTTACTGTGACTGAGCTGTTACCCAATTTACAGGACAAAGTCCTTTTTATTCTTCCTTTTCCTTTCCTCAAGTAGGAGTTTCTCCTTGTGGCCACCACAGCTGGGAATGTGCTGAGTCACACTTGAAGTCAGTATGGTACTGGGTCTCGTCCAATGACTGTGGTGAGTACTGCCAGGCTACCACTGATATTTATTCAAAGCCATAGGGCTCTTTTGTCAGCTGATGATGAATCCTGCTAAGACTAAGTTCTTCCCTTCAGGAAAGTTGGTTCCCTTCTGTCCCAGGGATTTTCTGGAAATGTTGCCTGGGAACTCAGGCCTGGAACTGGCACTTCAAGACTTCTTTTGGTGCTTTATTTTACTGGGGCTAAGCTGGTATTCAAGTTGTAAGACTAAGTCCTATTTACCCTTCCCTCTCTATTTCTCATGTGGAAGGAAGGAGTCTCTCCAGGAGCGGTAAGCTGCCCTGCCTGTGGTTGAGAAGGGTGACACAAGCACTCTCTTGGTCACCCCAGCTAGTGTCTCAGTGGATCACATACACTCCAAGTCCACTGGCTCTGAGTCTAGCACAGCAGCAGTACTTGTCCCGGAATTATAGTCCTTGTAGCCTAGATTATCTTTCTACTTTTCGTAAGACCCTAGAACACTTTAGTGTGGTGGCATGGCTAGTCATAACTCACGTTCCACCCTCTGGGGTAGATGATTCCCCTCTGGCTAGGGCTGATCTAAATGTTCACTCCGTGGGTGCTGGCTGAATTTTTCCCTGTGTTGCTTTCCACTGTGACACGACCACACTGAGTTCTAGTGCAGAGGCCCACAATCACTGCAGTCTCTCTCCCCCATCACACAGATTTTCTCTCCTTGACATGCAACCACATGGCCATTGCCAGGGGATCAGGGACAGCTGGGGCCGACAATTCAAGACTGTCTTTCCTAACCTCTTTAGTGACTCTTTCCTTGATAGGGTGTTAAAATCAGATACTGTAATCACTCACCTGATTTTTAGTTCTTATGCAGATGATTTCTTGTGTGGATAGTTGCTCAATTTAGAGTTCTTGCAGAAGGAAAATCACTGGAGGCTTCTGTTTGGCTACCTTGCTCTGCCTCCTATGAGCTATTCTTAATGTTTCCACATGGAAGGATTTTCTTTAGCATAAATCTTGAGGCCCCTTCATGTCTTCTGTATTTTCATATGCTTTGTTCCTATACTGGAGAAATCATGATCTGATTGGTATGTTTTAAAGGAAAAAAATATTAACAAGGCTTGGTCAACCTCTTCCTCTCTTTCTGTCTTCTCTCTTTCTGTTAGAAACGATGATCCCAGACAATGAAAATGCTGCTCTTATTTTCCATGCTGTAAATCTTACAGAAGTAAGCCTCCTATGTGGGAAGAGCTTTCTAGATCTGGTGCTGCTGTTACTGGCTACAAAATTCTGCCTGTATCTAGGACTCAGTATTTTTAAGTATACCTGTCTATAGATATAAACCATGATTCAGACTCAGTTCAGCTTTATCTACATTAAGACAATTTTTTCTAATCTGCTTTACTATGCATTATATTCAGTTTAGTTCAAAATTTATTCAAAGAAGATATGCATTTTTAATTGGGACCTGTTAGATTCTCCAGTAGTCACTACCATTCATAGGATACTTCTTAAATGCTAAAGTGCTTTTCACAATGGCATAGCTACTCTAATTATAACCATTTTATAGATGTGAACACTAAATGCTTGAGAAATTAAATCTGTTAATGGTCACACTGCATGTATTAGCTATCTATAACTGTGTAACAAATTACTACAAAATGTAGGGGCTTAACACAACACCAATTTATTACTGCAGTTTGTGTGGGTTAAGAATTTGGCTAAACAGCAGAAACTGTCATCAGACTGAAGAGACAACCTACAGAGTGGGAGAAAATTTGTACAGTTTATCCATCTGACAAAGGCCTAACATCCAGAAACTACAAGGAAGTTTAACGAATCTATAAGAAAAAAACAAAGAAACAATTCCATGAAAAAGTGGGCAAAGGAAATGAACAGACACTTATCAAAAGAAGACATTTATGCAGCCAACAAACAAATGAAAAAAATCTCAATATCCCTGATTGTTAGAGAAACGTAAATCAAAACTATAATGAGATACCATCTTATGCCACTCAGAATGGCAATTATTAAAAAGTTAAGAAACAACAGATGCTGGCAAGGCTGCAGAGAAATAGGAATGTTTTTACATTGTTGGTGAGAATGTAAATCAGTTTAACCATTGTGGAAAACAGTGTGTGATTCCTCAAAGACCTAGAGACAGAAACACCATTTGACCCAGCAATCCCTTTACTGGGTATATACTCAAAGGAATATAAGTCATTCTATTATAAAGACACAGTAGCAAAAACATGGAATAAACCTAAATGCCCATCAATGATAGAGTGGAAAAAGAAAATGTGGTACATATACACCATGGAATACTATGCAGCTATAAAAACGAATGAGATCATGTTCTTTTCAGGGACATGAATGGAGCTGGAAACCATTATCCTCAACAAACTAGTGCAGGAACAGAAAACCAAAAACCACATGTTTTCCCTCATAAGTTGAGGCTGAGGCTCTCATTAGAGCATATAGTCACAGATAGGGGAAAAACACACACCAGGGCCTGTTGAATGGGGGAAAGGAAAAATAGCTAATACATGCTGGGCTTAATACCTAAGTGATGGGTTGATAGGTGCAGCAAACCACCTTGGCACAGGTTTAACTATGTAACAAACCTGAACATCCTGCATATGTACCCAGCAACTTAAAATAAAATAAAATAAAATAAAAATAAAAATAATTTGGCTACACTTTACTTAAGTCCTCTCTTCTTGTTTTTTCAAGAGGCTGTAATAAAAGTGTTGGCCATATGAGTATAGTCTCATTTGAAGACTCAGCTGGAGAAGTATCTGCTTCTAAGCTAATTCAATAGTTACTGGCAATATTCAATTCCTTGAGAGTTATTTTTGACTGGAGCTCAAGTTCAGTTCATTGCCACATGGACCTCTCCATGGCAACTTCCTTTCTCATATAAGGGAAGTTGAGAAGGCAATAGACTGTCTGCTAGCAAGATAGAAGTTATTTATCTTTTGTAACCTCATCATGGAAGAGGTATCCCATCACCTTTGCTGTATTATATTGGTTATATTCAAATCATTAAGTCCAGCCTGCAATCCAGAAAAGAGAATTATACAGAGGCATAACTACTATAAGACAGAGATCTTTAGAGACCATCTTGGAAGTCTTCCTACCACACTGTGATTAAGTGTAAGAGTCAGTATTTGAATCCAATTCTTCTGATGTCAGAATTCATATTCCCAGCCACATCATTAGTTGAGAGTAGCCTCTGCCTTCTACAGGACTGGAGTATGTAGTGACTATATAACTCTATAATTCTCTACTTCTAACCTTCCATTTCTAGCAAGCCAATATCTAATAAATATAATCTTTTCAAGAAAATTTGGAACAGAATCTTCAGGTCATGAGTAAGCTTTCACTTGGGCATATTTATCTCAGAGGTACAATATATATGTGTTTGTGTGTGCGTGTGTGTGTATGTGTATATATATACACACATATATATGTATATATATTTTGAGATGGAGTCTTGCTCTTTCGCCATATATATGTGTGTGTGTATATACATATATGTGTGTGTGTGTATATATACACACATGTATATATACGTGTGTGTATATATATTTTGAGATGGAGTCTTGCTCTGTCGCCAGGCTGGACTGCAGTGATCTCATTCACTGCAACCTTCGTCTCCCAGGTTCAAGTGATTTTCCTGCCTCAGACTCCCGAGTAGCTGGGACTACAGGCGCACGCCACCATGCCTGGGTAATTTTTTGTATTTAGTAGAGAACCAGGATGATCTCAATCTCCTGACCTCATGATCCACACTTCTCAGCCTCCCAAAATGCTGGGATTACAGGGATGAGCCACCGTGCCCAGCCATGTTTTTATATTTTTAACTCTCAGATCAATATTTGTTTCCAGGTTTATTTAGCCTCCACAAATCAATTATTCACACCACAAATTACCTCTAAAGTTTTTAAAGTTAAACATTGATTTTTAATACTAAGGAAGTAATTCTAAGTTAAATATGGTAATCAACCTAAATTAATTTTTTACTTATATGAAGCAGTTTTATTTCTCTGCATGCATTTTAAAGTCAAATATAAGCCTCTATTTATATTACTCTCCAAATTTTATTAATTTATTTGAGAATCTCTACAGATATGCAAGGTGAATTGTACATAGCTTTAAAGACAAGAGAAAATTATTTTCTTATAACAGTAATGTTTTAAGTGCCTTATTCCTCTTGCTTATTTTTATAGTGAACAATATCAACATCATCAGGAAGGTTCATAAGATAATCAAAGTTCACATCCAAAGATATCACAATTTTTCCAGTAGGTATGACTTATATGTTACCCAATTAATTGCATTATAATACTTTAAATGGTGTCTCAACTTTCAAATCATTTAAGTAGGGATTTCAAATACTTCAGGTTTAGGCTCTTCTGCTTCACAGACTCAGACTCTGATTCAAGGAGATATTTACGTATTCATAAACACTTAACCAGACTGGTGGAGTGCCTCTTTAGAAAATGTTGCAGTAGTTTATTATAACACAAAATATTCCCACTTAATCTGTCTATAAAATGTAAATTTTTATCTTTTATGTTTCTGAAAGCTATATGAACTTATTATCAAGAACAAGCTCTGAAACACAAAAAGCTCTATGTGTCCAGCAAATATTAAGTCAATCAAAATTATTACTTGCTTTTAAATATAAATCCTTATAATGTCCCATCTTTCTGAATAAGCTCTTTGGATTTTGCAGTATTCCAAAATTAACGCTCTAACTGTTCGTACATCTCCCCTTTTATTTGCTATTCCATCCTTTGAGGTTTCTCAATTTTTTAAATTTTCTTTGTGATGGTCATTGGAAAAAACATAACATTTGACCTTTCATTAAAAAAAAAATAGTAGTGGCTTTTTTCTTATTCTATATATGCAGCTATGCCTTCAGAAAGGTCTTGGAACTTATTAATTTTTTTGGTTAGCACAGTAAAAAGTCGTAAGCTTTTCTTTGACAAACTAAAGAATAAAATGTAGGCACTCTGTTAAAAGTTACTTAATATGTGAATGTGTGGGAAATATAATCAATGTTGCTGCTTTGTTCCCATCATGTCATACAATGTTAACAATTATGGTTATTGAAATTATTTTAGGAAAATAATTGTTAGTAGCTCAACATTATTTCTGAATTAAAGTATTGTTATTTGAGTGACCTTTTAAAAATAAACTGTGCTCTAAAGCCATTTATTTTATAATTGTAAATGAAGGCATGTTTGAAATAGCCCTGCTTTGAAGCTCAGTGCCTGTAAAATATAGGTTAGATATCATACAGTCACACATAGTTGAGAAACTCAGCCTAAAGAAAAGTGTTCCTCAGCTTTGTCCAACAAAGGGTTTAATTTGGATCATGAGAACATTAAGTTCTTTTTACAATGACCATTTATGATATTTATCCCAACTGCTACATTCAGAACCTGCCATATGGTAATGAAAAGCTATTCAGCAAACATATAATGAAAACAATTCTGATCCTGTATTTTACTGTCAATCTATGCCAGTGTTAAACTCTAGCAAATTGTAGGGCTTTTGTGGACTTTTAAGACTGATTTTTTTCTGTTGGATTTGATTCATTATCTTTTTAAATATTTTTTTGACATTTGAGATAGGAGTGCTGGAGCTTTTCACAAAAACATTTATCACTGAATATAAATATCAGACAACATATTTGGAAATGTGTAGAACCAACATAGCATGAGAAAGAGAAATCTCTAAACTCAGTAACCTTTAGCAAAATATTAATCAAGTATGTGGAAGATAGAGAATCTAATTTTAAAATATATTTACATAAAATAATGCAGGATTCTTAGACCTAGCTACATATTAAAATTGCATTTTGATCACTTTACAAATTATCTGAGGTTCATCTTCAGACATCCTGATTTAGTAACTCTTGGACAGGGTCAGAACATCTGCATTTCTAAATAAATCTTGACAATTTTTATTTAGAGCTAGACTTAAAAGTCATTTAAATTCTATAATAGTAAGGATTAATATTATGTAGCATGGTTTATTTGTGTATTATAAAGATATATTTGCCTATGTGCTCAGAAATTATTTCACATTAGGGATTGATTCTTATAATTATTGTTACAATATTAAATATTTAGTGAATTCTTCCTATGGATTCTTACAGTTGAAAAGAAACAGCTATATGAAGAATTGACTATGTCACATAATTTAAGAAACAAAATGTCTCTTAAACCAATAGAAAGAGCTTCTAGGCTGAAACTTGATGAGCCATATTAAGAAAATAGAACATAGCATAGAAGGTAAGTGAATTCAGACAGTAAAGGATTGTTCTCTAGTTTAAGGTATAGATAATCCAAGTAGTTTTCAAGGTTGTAGAGAATACCATTTGAGTAATTTTTTCCTTTTATTTCTACCTTTTCTGTCCCTTCCCTCCCTCTCTCCCTGCCTCCTTCCTTCCTTCCTTCTTTTTTCTTCCTTCCTTTCTTCCTTTTTTCCTTCCTTCCTTCCTTCTTTTTTCTTCCTTCCTTTCTTCCTTTTTTCCTTCCTTCCTTCTTTTTTCCTTCCTTCCTTCCTTCTTTCCTTTCTTCCTTCTTTCCTTCCTTCCTTCCTTCCTTTATTCGTTTATTCATTTATTCCTTTCTTTTTTTCCCATTATTTATTCACCAAGGAAATTTTTTATTGGCTAATTTAATGTTCCATGTAATTATCTCAAAAAGAGTATCCTGGATGGAGAATGTATATAATTCTGGTCATTAGAAGAAATATTCCCTATTTAAAAATTGGTAAATTAACATTTAACAGTAAATTACTCTGTATGACTTCAGTCAATGAAAGTCACTTACTTTCTTATAAATGTTCATCCATGACTGAAAAACCTTAGTCCCTTAGGAGTGAGATTTTATCAGTGAAGCAGATGTGCTACAATTATTGTTTCTTGACACACGAAATTCTGTCTGAAATAGCAATCCATATTTTAGATATTTTGATATTTCACTACTCACCAGGAAATTGACCATCGATTTCTAAAATACTTTTACAGTGAATTAATTACTCCTTATATGCACCCAGACAAGTATCTCTTTTACATATTTCAGTACTTACGCACACATTTAGCCTGTTCTATTTTTTTTATTACCATTTCATTGTTCTTTCTACTTTCATCTAGGTGGGTCCTAGCTTTACAATAGTATAATAACATCGGCAGAGGCAGGAAGCACTTATGTTTTCAGTGTCCCCTGACATGCAGTTACAAGGATTCAGTTTTTCCTTCATAAAAAAAGCTCTTTATAGAATATTATTAATTATATATTACTTATTGTTACCTACATAATGCTTATTGTGAAACAATTCTCATTAATTTACATGTTGCACCATGCGTTCTCATTTGCCCCAATAGAAGCAAATAATATTATAATATATACACAAAAAAACAGATTTTTAAAATACCAAATAGTTTGATCATTAGTTACTAGGTATAAATCTGAGTGGCTTTTTGTTCAGCAAGTGCTTTTTTGATTTGACTCTGTTATTTTTCTTCTCTCACGATCATAATGAACACAAATCTTACCATTGTATGATGGTGAGAAACAGAAATTACATGCATTGGATAAATTAAAATGTTTGCTATTATACATTTTAATAGTTAGTTGATCCTCAGTTCCTTTATTAATTTACATGTTAGATAAGTGCTTATCATTTGACACATTGCATGGTTTAGGACTCATAGGATTTTCTTTTTCTCTCTTTCCATCTAGTACATTTACTATTTATTTGAAAAATGGTTAAAGAATGTCAAAGTTCAAGTAAAGAA
This sequence comes from Papio anubis, assembly GCF_008728515.1. Lineage (NCBI taxonomy): Eukaryota > Metazoa > Chordata > Mammalia > Primates > Cercopithecidae > Papio > Papio anubis. The sequence goes on along the minus strand of NC_044981.1, from coordinate 63,572,432 downwards.
TCAGTCAGGACATGGCCGGGCATGGTGGCTCACACCTGTAATCCCAGCATTTTGGGAGGCTGAGGTGAGCGGATCATCTGAGGTCAGAAGTTTGAGACCAACCTGGCCAACGTGGTAAAACCACATCTCTACTAAAAATACTAAAAATTAGCTGGGTGTAGTGGTGGACACCTGTAATACCAGCTACTCAGGAGGCTGAGACAAGAGAATCACCTGAACCTGGGAGGCGGAGGTTGCAGTGAGTTGAGATGGTGCCATTGCACTTCAGCCTGGGCAGCAACAAGAGCGAAATTCCTTCTCATTAATAATAATAATAATAATAGAAAGAAAAATCAGTCAGGACACATGAGAGACAGGTCAATAATGATTAATGATGAGGATCATTGTCTTAATCCTGATTTCCCCTTCATACACATTATTAAGTGCCTACATTATTCAGGCCATATTAGCTTCCGGGGATATGAGGAGGCATAGGAATCATTAACTGTGTCTTGGCTAATAGTCCAGAAATGAACATGGGAATGCAGATATTTCTTTGACATGTTGATTTTGTTTTCTTTGCGCACTCAGAAGTGAGACTGTTAGATCGTGTGGTGGTTCTATTTTTAATATTTTGAAGAACCTCTATACTGTTTTCCATAATGGCTGTACTGCTTTACATTCCCACCAACAGTGCAAAAGGATCTCCTTTTTTCCATATAAAAAGAAGAAAATCCTGCTACTTGTGACAGTATGGTTGAAATTTGAAAGGTATTATGCTAGGTGAAATAAGTCAAGCAAAGAAAGAAAAATACTACATGATTTCATTTACCTGTGGAATCTAAAAAAGTCACTTATAGAAACAGAGTTGAATAGGGAATGTCAAAGCCTGAAATGCAAGACGGTGATCTGTGTATAGCATGGTGACTACCGTTAATAATACTGTGTACTTATTAACTTGAAATTTTCTAAACTCTATACTTAAATTTTCCAAGTAGATGTTAAATGTTCTCACCAGAAAAGTAATTATTTGAAGTGATGGTCAATCACATCATATTCTGTGTGTGTCTCTCCACTTCTTCATTATTGTCTTATAGAAAGTATATTTTTTTAGAGTTTCACTTTTCTTTGGCAGAGTTTGTTTATAAATTCTGCCAAAGTAATTCTCTCTTCCTTTATCCATAATTGTTTTTCCCTTAAGTTCTAGCAACCTCTTCTTTCCAAAACTTCTTAGGAAATTTCTTTAAAGTCCATATTACTTCATCTCCATAAATGGTTCCTTTCTGTCAAAGATAATTAACATCAGAGGGCGTTAATTCCACTTCTTGTTTCTTTTACAGTTTGAGAGAAAATAGTCATCAGGCCAAATCAAAGTTTAGTCAGATTATTTTCTATTAGTGTGGAGCTTTGCAATGTTTATAACAAACAACTTTCTGTGTTAGGTATGTAATGCCACCTATTTATATTTTTTGCTCATTCATTTCTTCATTCATTCACTTAATTAAATGCCAAATAATTTCCAAGCAAACTCTAGAGTTAAACTTTTTCACTCTGTCCTTTGGTATGAAAGGAGATACTTTCTCTTCTTTTGACAGTTTAAGAAGACTTATTTTTATTCAAATATGCAAATAAACTAAAATTTGCTAAAATTTACTGAAAATAAACATTTATTTTTTGTTGTTGTTTGCTGCTTTGTAGATACACCCAGAGGCATTGAGTACATTTTTATAAATAAAAAGTAAGTCTGTGGGATTTTGATATCAGCCTAGACAATTGCCAACTATAACACACACATCTGGTAGAAGGGGCGATTTCTCTTTAACTGTAGGCATCTCTTATTTAGTTTAAAATGAAAATAAAGTTATGAATATTGCCACCTGAGAACTTGTGTTTTAGAATATTAGACTAAATTTCATGATGTTAAATTTCCTTCACTAATGTATTTGTCTTTTTCAAAGCATTCTATATATATTAATGAAATAAAAGGTTGTACTCGATGAACAATGCAGAAAAATATTATTTGATATTTCAAAATATGTATAAAATATTTATTTTATAAACCTTGGAATTGTTGCTCACAAAAATATTAAATAAAATATGGGTTTTCATATGATCATCTCGATTGATGCAGAAAAAGCATTTGATAAAATCCAGCATCTCATTATGATAAAAACCCTGAACAACATAGGCATAGAATGGACTTAACTCAAAGTAATAAAAGTCATACATGACAAACTCCCAGCCAACATCATATGACATACGAAAAAGTTGAAAGCATTCCCCTTGAGAATTGGAACAAGAGAAGGATGCTCACTCACTTTCATCACTTCTCTTCAACATAGTACTGGAAGTCTTAGCCAGAGCAATCAGAAAAGAGAAATAAATAAAGCACATCCAAAAAAGGGAAAAAAGGAAGTCAAACCGTTACTATTCACTGATGATATGATCTAGAAAACTCTGAAGTTTCATCCAAAAAGCCCTTAGATCTGATAAATGAATTCAGTGAAGTTTCAGGATATCAAATCAATGTACACAAATCAGTAGCACTACTATACAGCAACTACCAAACTGAGAATCAAATCAAGAACTCATTTCCTTTTACAACAGCTGAAAAAACAAACAAAGAAACAACAACAACAACAACAGCAAAACCTTAGGAATATACTTAGCCAAGTATATTGTAAATATCTCTACAAGGAAAATTACAAAACACTGCTGAAAGAAATCATAGAAGACACAAGCAAGTGGAAACACATTCCATGCTCATGGATGAGAAGAATCAATATTGTGAAAATGACCATACTGCCAAAAGCAATCTACAGATTCATTGCAATTCCCATCAAACTACCACCATCATTTTTCACAGCACCCCCCCAAAAAATCCTAAAATTCAAATGAAACAAAAAGAGCCCACATAGCCAAAGCAAGACTAAGCAAAAAGAACAAATCTGGAACATCACATTACCTGACTTCAAACTATAGAATAGACCATTAGTTTCATCCATTTCTCTATTATTTTAAAATATTCAATGATGCTGTCATATTATTGAAAAATAGCAAAATCTTAAACTAAAAGTTCATTTAGTTTAAAACATTTAGTAATATGTGTTATGTATTCACCTATACAACACACATATATAAAATTTTATGCCAGTTTTTAGAGTTATACATATATAACCATTGCATGTTATTCATATGTAACAGCTATACATACATAAGAGTTATAGTTTATGCCAGTTATAAATATATAACACACATATAAAATGCTTTTTTAAAGAGAAGATAACACTGCATTTTACTTTGGATAATATTTCACCTTAAGGAAAGTACAAATATATTTTTTTACTATCATTTCGTCAAGATCCCATTTGTCTCACTATCCATATATTATCTGGTTCTTTGTTGCTAGATCATATAGTAGATCAAATAAGCATTGAAAACAGAATTAATAAATATTTTGTAGAATAAAACAAGGGCATGAGCCTATGCTAGATAACCAATTACCTTGTTACTAAAAAGTTATCATCCAATAATTTGCAAACTTAAAAAGCAATCTATGCACATACAAAGTTTATATTTTAGGCAATAATTTGTCTTGTATATTCTACATTACATCAATAATGATCCAAGGAAATGATTTCATGAGACTTGGAATTTTAGTATATTCTAAAATGTTATTTAAGGAAAAACTTAATAATGACTGCTATTTTCCATATAATGGAAAAAATAAGACAAAATATGTTCAACCTTATTTGTCCACCTACTTAATATATGGGAACAAATGGAAATCTAAATCAAATTATAATAGGTAATCTTTATTATGCATGTATTTTTTTCACTCCAAAAGAGCATTGTTAGGAGGAGGAATCTATAGTAAATAAGTCAATTGCAAACATTAGTTTCACAGACTTGTTTAAACTGCTAATAAACTCTATCATCTCATGAGCTCAAAAACTTTCTGATTTTAATCCAAGATTGAGCTGTGTGATGGTTACTATTAAATGTCAACTCGATTGGATTGAACAATAAAAAGTAGAGTTCCTGGGTGTGCCTGTGAGGGTGTTGCCAAAGGAGGTTAACATTTGAGTCAGTTTTTATATAACTCAATTCTTTTATCCATTTATCCAGCAATATACCCTTAGGTTATTTCTTTATCTTGGCTACCATGAAAAATGCTGCAACAGACATGGGAATACAGCTATTTCTATGAAGTACTGACTTTATTTCCATTGGGTATATACCTGGAAAAAGAGTGCTGGTTTATATAATTATATTTACAGTTATTAAAACAATTTTATTTTAATTTTTTGAGGAGTCTCCATGCAATTTTCTATAATGGTTTTACCAACTTTTATTTTTACCAACAGCGTAAAAGGGTTTCCTTTTCTCCACACTTGTAGTTTTTATAATAGCAACCCTAATAGGTTTGAAGTGATATTTATTGTTCTTTTTATTTGTGTTTCCCTAATGATTAGTAAGGTTGAGTGTATTTTTATATACCTGTTGGACATTTGTATGTCTTTTTTGAAAAACTATCTGTTCAGAACCTTTTCTAATTTTTCATTTTTTTCTGTTGTGTGTTGTATTAGTCTGTTCTCCCACTGCTAATAAATACCTGAGACTGAGTAACTTATAAGGGAAAGGGTTTAATTGACTCACAGTTCCACATGACTGGGGAGGCCTCAGGAAACTCATAATCATGGTGGAAGGAAAAGCAAACACATCCTGGACACAGCCAAACCATGTAAAGCAGGTACTCTCTTCTTACATATTTTGAGTATTAACTTTTTATGAGATATATGGTTTACAAATATTTTCTCCTGATCTTCCAGCTTTTCATTTTGTTGGCTGCTTCCTTTGCTGCTGATTTCTTAATTATACGTAGACCCATTTGTTTATTTTTCCTTTTTTTGCCTGAGCTTCTGATATAATGTCCAAAATATCATTGCCAAGACCAACATCAAGGAGCTTTTTCCCTATATTTTATTCTATGAGTTTTAAGATTTTAGTTATTGTGTTTAGGTCTTTATTTTGAGTAGACTTTTGTGTATAGTGTAAGGTAATAATTAAATTTTTTCTTTTACATGTGAATATCCAGTTTTCCCAATACCATCTACTGAAAAGACTATTATTTCTTTATTGTGTCTTGGTGAACTTGCGAAAAATTAGCTGACTATATATCCTTGGGTTTATTAACAGGCTTTCTATTCTATTCCACTGTTCTATATGTCTGTTTTTATGCCAGTATTCTACTCTTTTTGTAATGTGTTGTTTTCACTTACTCACTGGACAGATGACTAGTTATTTTATTTTTATGTATTTATTTATTTAGTGTCGCTTTGTCTCCCAGGCTGGAGTGCAATGGTGCAATCTTGGCTCAGTGCAATCTCTGTCTCCCAGGTTCAAGTGATTCTTCTGCCTCAGCCTCCTGAGTAACTGGGACTACAGGTATGCGCCACCACACGCAGCTAATTTTTGTATTTTTAGTAGAGATGGGGTTTCACCATATTGGTCAGGCTGGTCTCGAATTCCTGACCTCGTGATCTGCCCACCTCAGCCTCCCAAAGTGCTGGGATTACAGGCAAGTTAATTTTTTAAGAAAATATTTATGTATGTGCATGATTTCCAGATGGCACGAAGACTCCTTTTTATAGGTACAATTATTACTCTCAGGGATTAGGTGTAGTTACATACCTACTTTTCTGAGGATGCTCATTAGAAAGAGATACGAGTATAGCCAGGGTGAAACGCTCTCAGAGCTGCCTTGAAAATGGAACAGGTTAAAGTCAGAGACTCTCAGTCCATTTGCTGATGTATGGAAACACTGGTGGCTTCACTCATGCTGCTGCTATAGCATGCCCTCTTTTCTTCCCTAAATCTTGGGAAATGCTTTGCCTGTTTTTCTACGTTCATCTTGGGTGATCACAGCTCTTTTTTCTTGATACAATTAGCCAAGAGCCTAAAAGAAAAAGCCAGGCACACAGCATCCAGATAAATAAAAATGGCATAGTCTTAAAATGTACAACTTAACTGAAAATACTTTTTTACAGAGTTAATAGCAAAACAGTTGAACTCCCCAATAACTTTCTCTAACTTATAGTTGCTCAACAGGTGTTTTCTATTTGTTGTAGATTTTGTCATGAAAGTTATATTTGTTTTATTTATATAGGTCTCCTCCACCTCTAGATACAACTAATCTAGTTCATTTTGGTGGACTCTACATATTATGAGCTAATTTATTTGAAATTTCTTTGAAGAGCACATGAAGTGTTATTCAAAATGTTTTATTTTCTGTCACTGTTTAGAAACATAAGTATTTTATGCTGTAGAGAACTGTTCTAAATTCAGATTCAAATCAGACTTTGTCAAAGTGACCCCAGTTCAATGGCATTTACTCATTTTATTTATATTAAATATTTGATGCATAATGTGAATATGTTCTGAAGTCAATAGGTATTGCAGATGCAAGAATGAGTTTGCTTTTCTGAGTGCCAAGTACTCTTGAACACACTTCCAGGGTTATCATAGCAGAAGTTTGAGAATATGTGCTTCAATATCTGCACATTGCTGATCGAATTTTTCTAAGCCTTTTGGCTTTCTTGCTTCTAGATTTGCTTGACATACAAAGGAGGACATCTACCTTGCTAGTATACTACCTTCATCGTCTAATAACTTGCATACTCCCAATGAAATAAAATCCTAGGCTGCTAATCTCCTTATGGGCTAGCCCCAGAAAGTGAACCTGGTATGTATTTGACTCTATAGCAGGGTCTAATTTTTACTCCTTAAATCATGTGATGAGACTAGCAAGTCAGGCAGTTAACCAAGGATTCAACAGGCTAACCATGCTCTTCATTCATCTCCATGGGCATATGTCTCTCAGAGGGAACATTTTTTTCTGAGATCTAAAATGCTCTGTTAGTTTCCGAATAGCTGCATTAATACCTCTATTATCTCTTGTTCTTTTGAGCATGCAAAACATATCCTGGAGGTCAGGGCCCTTGAAGGGTGACTTTTTGTAAGATAACTGCAGAATCACATGCAGTTACAAGTAGTTTTAAACATCTCTATTTAGATCATATTTGAACAACCCTTAATCTCATTCTAGACCAAAAGTAGTCGAATCCATAAAAAGGTTAAACAGTCATTTAAAATTACATGTAGTAACTGATGTAGGAAAATCCACATGATTCTCCTTAAATTAATAGCAAGTGCCTGCTTCAGATAACTTTGTATAATACCATTCTTTATGACACTATATTTAAATCATTTTTATTAACATGCTTCTAAATGGAACATCACAGTATTACTTACTCGTCATTTCAAAAAATTTATGAATACTCTATTATGCACATAAATTTTCCTGTACCCCAATAAGATGCAAAAAATATAGTAGCACATTATTTTTCTATTGAAGAAAATGTATTAAGGCCATAGCTGAATTCATATCTTTTCAGAATTAGTATGTGAAGATATTACTCATACTTACCTAACAATGGAATAAATATGAGAAAGTGAATCAAATCAGACCAGATCTAAGACTTATCTTTCAGGAATTTTACCAGTTACTTCACTAAAAAGAATTAAAAATGAATTACAGGACCACAAGGAAGCTTGTGTGTAATATATATTATATAATTATGCTTACACTCTCTGATGGAAGGGATTGCATAGACTCTATGTTGATCAGTTCTTAGCTCTAGGACTGAAACACATATACCACTAGCTTCTAGAGGTTGGCTGGCTACCTTGCTCAAAGTCATGACTTCTTTTTAGGGGTTGCTGCATCCAATGACTGGCCAGTGCCTAATAAGGTAAAGCCCCTTTGCCTGTCAGAAAGCTAACTCCATTTCAGACTGTGCTTTCCATTGAAGTTGATCTTCAACACCATTCTATACCCAGAGCTGTGCATAGGGTAAGGCATAAGGCACATAGTGGATGCCCAGTAAACATTTGCTTAAAGAGGTGCAGTGAAGGTAAATTGTACATAGAGTGGTCTTCAGGCTCTGAGTTATTTTCATTTTGACTTTCTCTAAAAGTTCATCAAAGATTTCAGAGAGGTGATACAATTTGATGTGACAAGATTAATTTTAATCAATATATTTCAGCTTTCCTCCTTTTTGAAGGTTTAGTGACAGTAAGATTTATTCCTTGATTATAATGATATGGGAAAGTTTCAGCACCTGTCACACTCAGGAACATAACAACCAAATATAAAAATATGGTTGACCCTCAGTTTAACTACTATTAGAAGTCAAGATCAAGTTATACTTAATTAAAGGAACAAGTGCTACATGCAATTAATTCCAGATTTGAAGTAATGAGTATTTGAAGAAAATGCTCATTCATTTTCAGGTAGTGAAATTTTAAAGTTTTGAAATTATGGCCAACTTATAATAATAATCACATTAACTTTGTGGAATAAAAGCATGTTTATGTTTTTTAGAAAAGAATTTATGGGTTGAATATTTATTTTGTAAAATTATTGATGTTTCATAAAACTCCCTGTTTTGGTGTAAATTTTCTTAAATGTAAAAGATGAACCACCAGGTGCAACATCTGTTACTATGAATAAAATGACATTCTCATTCAGCAGGAACAAATACAGCAACTGCAAGGTCTTCTCTTTGGAGGAAACTACATTAGGAAAAGTAAAGGCCCTGTAGAACTACCATGAACTGACATTGCATAGATATATTAACACATTCTTTAATATTTTGTATTGTGCATAAATGGCGAAAGTTAGAGTTTGGTTTATTTTCCTAACGTTTACAGATGTCTTAAAGTAAATGGTGTTTATCATTGGATATTAAAATAATATACAGGACATTTTATATCAACGATATGCATATGTTTTGCTGTTGCTTTTTTATTATTTTCCTTATATTGCCCACTATCACTCCAAAAATTGTTACATATCATACCTTTCAGATACAGATAATACTATATCCATCAGCGCAAAGTTATATCTGCAATAGTACAAAACACAAAGCATTTAGTAACTCAAACGTTTTAATTTAGGCAATGTGGAATAATTCCTGGGCTCTTTGTATATTGTGAATTCTGCATGGAGCTTTAATTTAAAGTCTTTTAGCTTGAGATAGAGACTTCTAATATTTTTGCTCATCCAATTCTTCCTTTACTCTAAGTAAAGGATGAGATTATATTTCCAAACTGTTTAAAAATACGTAGAAATGTAACTTCTCAAGCCAATGTATTTTGAGCAGAAGTAATATGCATCATTTCCTTAACAAAGCATGTAGTCAATGACTTAAGACCCCGCAATATTTCTTTTCCTGTTGCATTGCTGAAGACATCACATATTGTAGATAGTGCAGCAGCAGGCTGTGGATCCTCCATCAACCTAGAATTCTGAGGAGCCACGTGGAGGATGGTGTTCCTGGAAAGAATCCCAGGCCCAGAAAAGACAAGTGAAGAATTAATTCTTGTTAAGTCACTAGGATTTTCTGACTGTGGGTTGCCACATCATAATCCATTGTGTTCTGACTTTTGCATTCATGAAAACAACAAACTGGGACTCATGAAGGCATAATATAGGCATAAATAGCCAAATAATCATTAAATATAGGGAACCCATATGATAATGAATTAACCCAACTGATACTCAGTTTTCCTATTTGTAACATACCTGAAATATATGTTATAGGTTGGTGCAAAACTAATTGTGGTTTTCACTATTAAAAGTAATGGCAAAAACACAATTACTTTTGCACTAATTTAATATAAACTCTGTTTATGCTCAAAGGAGTTAATTGGAGTAAATGTGTTCTAGAAAGCTGAGGCAGAAATACTGGTTGATTTGTTGCTATTGCTGAAGTGGTAGAATTAAAGAGAGTGTCGTATATAAAAGACAAACTTTCTCAAACTATTCTAAGAATGAGTGGACTATGAGTTTTGGTAATATTATATGGTATTTGGCTTGATGTCTGATAGGGTTTGGCTGTGTTCCCACCCAAATCTCATTTTGAATTGTAACTGCCACAATTCCCACGTGTTGTGGGAGAAACTCAGTGGGAGGTAATTGAATCACAGGGGTGGATCTTTCCTGTGCTGTCCCCGTGATAGTGAATAAGTCTCATGAAATCTGATAGTTTTGAAAATGGGAGTTTCTATGCACAAGCTTTCTCTGTTTACCTGCCACCATCCATGTAGTATGTGACTTGCTCATTCTAGCCTTCCGCCATGATTGTGAGACCTCCCCAGCCACAAGGTGTAAAAGTAATTACACCAACCTAATAACATGTATTTCAGGTATATTACAAATAGGAACACTGGATATCAGATGGGTTAATTCATTATCATATGGGTTACCTTATGATAACAATTTAATGATTGTTTGGCTATTTATGCCTGTATTATGCCTTCAGACCACAAGTCTCAGTGTGTTGTTTTCACAAATGCAAAAGTCAGAACACAAGAGATTATGATGTGACAACCCACAGTATGAAAATCCCAGGGACTTAAATCCACTAAAACTCTTTTCCTTCCCAGTCTTGGGTATGTCTTTATCAGCAGCATGAAAACAGACTAATACAGTAAATTGGTACCAGTAGCATGGGGTGCTGCTGCAAAGATACCCAAAAATGTGGAAATGACTTTGGAACTGGGTAACAGGAAGAGGTTGGGAAAGTTTGGGGGGCTCAGAAGAAGACGGGAAAATGTGACAAAGTTTGAATCTTCCTAGAGACTTGTTGAATGACTTTGCCCAAAATGTTGATAGTGATATGGACGATAAAATTCAGGCTGAGGAGGCCTCAGATGGAAATGAGGAAATTGTTTGAAACTGGAGCAAAGGTGACTCTTACTATATTTTAGCTAAGTGACTGAAGGTATTTTGTCCCTGCCCTAGAGATCTGTGGAACTCTGAACTTGAAAGAGATGATTTAGGTATCTGGTGGAAGAAATTTCTAAGTAGCAAAGCATTCAAGAGGTGACTTGTGTGATATGAAACACATTCAGTTTTATAAGGAAAGTAGAGCATAAGAGTTTGGAAAATTTGTAGCCTGACAATGTGATAGAAAACGAAATCCTATTTTCTGAGGAGAAATCCAAGTCAGCTACGGAAATTTGCGTAAGTAATGAGTAGACAAATGTTAATCTCCAAGACAATGGGGGAAATGTCTCCAGAGCATGTCAGAGGTCTTCACGGCAGCCCCTCTCATCACAGACCCAGAGACCTAGGAGGAAAATGTGGTTTTGTGGGCTAGGCCAGTGGTCTCTGTGCTGTGTGCAGCCTAGGCACTTGGTGCCCTGCATCCCAGCCACTCTAGCCATGGCTGAAAGAGGTCGATATAGAGCTTGAGTTATGGCTTCAGAGGGTGCAAGTCCCAAGTCTTGGCAGCTTTCACATGGTGTTGAGCCTGCGAATGTAAAGAAGGCAAGAATTGGGGTTTGGGGACCTCTGTCTAGATTTCAGAAGATGTATGGAAATGCCTGGATATCCAGACAGAAGTTTGCTTCAGGGGTAGGGCCTTTATAGAGAATCTCTGCTAGGGCAGCACAGAAGGGAAATGTGTGGTTGGAGCCCTTCACTAGGTAGGGCACCACCTAGTGAAGCTGTGAGAAGAGGGCCACCATCCTCTAGACCCTAGAATGGTAGCTCCACTGACAGCTCTCACTGTGCACCTGAAAAAGCCTCAGATACTCAGTGCCAGCTCATGAAAGGAGGCAGGATGGGGTGGTTACATCCTGCAAAGCCACAGGATCAGAGCTGCCATGACCATGGGAACCCACTGCTTGCATCAGCATGACCTGGATGTGAGACATGGAGTCAAAGGAGATAATTTTGGAGCTTTAAGATTTTACTGCCTTGCTGGATTTTGGACTTGTGTGAAGCCCAGTAGCCCCTTTGTTTGGCCAATTTCTCCCATTTGAAATAGGTGTATTTACCCAATACCTGTATCCCCACTGTATCTAGGAAGTAATTCACTTGCTTTTGATTTTACAGGCTCATAAGCGGAATGGACTTATTTGTCTGAGATGAGGCTTTGGACTGTCAACTTTGGGGTTAATGCTGAAATGAGTTAAGACTTTGGGGAAATGTAGGAAGCATGACTAGTTTTGAAATATGATGACATGAGATTTGGGAGTGGCCAGGAGTGGAATTATATGGTTTGGCTGTGTCCCCACCCAAATCTTATCTTGAATTGTAACTCCCACAATTCCCATGTATCATGGGAGGAATCTGATGGGAGGTAATTGAATCATGGGGCAGGTCTTTCATGTTGTTCTCATGATAGTGAATAAGTCCCTTGAAATCTGATGGTTTTAAAAACGGGAGTTTCCCTGCACAAGCTCTCTCTCTTTCCCTGCCACCATTCATGTAAGATGTGACTTGCTCCTCCTAGCCTTCCACTATGATTGTGAGGCCTTCTCAGTCATGTGGAACTGTAAGTCCATTAAACCTCTTTTTCTTCCCAGTCTTGGGTATGTTTTTGTCAGCAGTGTGAAAATGCACTAATACAATATCCAAAGACCACCTGAATCTCATCAGACATTTGCTTCTTTTTCTGTAAAATTTCTGAGTGAGATACACAAAAAAGGCCCAATAACATAATGGAAGAAAATACTGCCTTATTTTTAGATGGGCCCATACCCTGATACTCAACTTCAAGGCTCTGGTAATACTGGATCTGAACAAATTCCTTCATCCGAAAGATCAGTTAGGGTCTATTATCTCCTTATGTATGTCATAATTCCGCCAAAAAATAAAGCCAGCAGGAGAAAAAAATGCGTGTGTGCATGCACACACACACCACACACACACATACATATATATACACACACACATATATATATGTATATACATGCACACACACACACAGAGTCACGTGCTATATGTGACATTTTGGTCAATGAAAGACCACCTATATTGCAGTGGTCCCATAAGATTATAATGGAGCTGAAAAATTCATTTCGTCTAGTGACATCATAGCCATTTAAAGTTATAGCAAAACTCATTACTTACATGTTTGTGGTGATGCTTGTGTAAACAAACCTACTGCACTACCGGTCATTAAAAAAATGTACAGTAATGTCCTAGGTCTTCACATTTACTCACTTCTCTCTCACTGACACACAGAAAGCTCCATGCCTGAAAAGGACCCTTTACAGGTGTACAATTTTTTATCTTTTATATTGTATTTTTTACTACATCTTTTCTATGTTTAGACAGATTTGGATACACAAATACCATTGTATTATAATTGCATAAAATATTGAGTAAAGTACAGCAACATGTTGTACAGTTTTGTAGCTCAGAAGCAATAGTCTCTACCACATAGCCTAGGTGTGTAGCAGGCAATAATATTTAAGTTTGTGTAAGTACGCTGTATGAGGTATGCACAATGATGAAATCACCAAAAGGCATATTTCTTAGAACAAATACTTAGAGTTTAGCAAAAAATGACTTTGTGTGTTTGTGTGGGTGTACATGGCAGGAAGACAGGACTTAATGCTTCAATCTTGAGGCAGAATTTCTTCTTCTCCAAGAAGCCTCAGTTTTGCCATTATGGCCTTTGACTGATTATTGAGTGTAATGTCCTTTTCTTAAAGTTAACTGGTCATAGCTGTTACCTACATCTACAGAATACCTTCACAGTAACATGTAGATTAGTGTTAAATAAAACAGCTTGGTATTATGGCCTATCCAAATTAGTACAAAATATGAAGCATCTCAGCTTTCTTGAAGCCAATATCTAAATCTTAGAACTTATCTCCTATAATCAGATGCTTGGTGGAAGAACTTGAAGCAATCGTTAATTTCAGAATGCTTAGAGAGAGAGAGCGAGAGAGAGCAAGAGAGAGAGAGAGGTCAGCATGGTTAAGCTGTTCCTGGATTTGGACCTGCAGTAAAGATGAAAGAAAATCCCAAAGACAACTGTAAACAAAAACACAATTTTTGCAAGCACAGTGTTCTGTCTACTCACAGATGTAGCACATTTTATATTTTGCAAATTGGCCAAGAAGATAGCAATCCATCCTTAGAGGGAAGAAAGTAGACAGAGAGTTGGACATGTGTGGAGGCTTTTCTTCTCTCTCCACAAGCTCTTGGGTAAATTTACTTTAAAAATGGCAGCTCTAGTAGAGGGTGTTAGTGCTCTCTCCAAATCCTCCTAGCATTCATCATTCCTAATCATGCTAGCATTTTTCTATGGAAGTGCCAGGCAGTTAACATCACTGGGAACAGCTTTCAATTAATGATGAATAGAGGCTGATGAATAAATCCCTCAGGTTTCTCATCTCTATGTGGAACAACTCTGGTATTCTGCCCAGTCTGCAGAGATCCACAGTGGGGTTGAGCCTAAATTGCCCAGAGTGATAACTCTCCCACTACTATATTCTGTACTTTTTTAAAATTTGTGTGTCACTTACCCACTTTTTTTCTTTCTTTTTACTTTTCTTTTCTTTTCCTTTTTTTTTTTCCTTCCTGGGGTCACTTAGCAAATAAATCACTTTCTGTTGGAACCTTTGACTTAGACTCTGCTTTGGAGAGAGAGGGTGGGTGGAACCTAAAACTAAGACAAATACATATAAGTTGCTTACATAATCTTATTTAAAACTTTAAAAGTGATACAATAAAAAACTGAATCTCTGTATAATTCAGCGTAATCTAAATTTATGTAACCACAGGGGAGTTTTTAACAGTGTGTTTATTTATATACTGACCAACTGGAGTTCTATTAAACTTTGAGAAATGCTGACCTAGAAAAATAATTGAATATATTTATCCATTGTATTGGTCCGTTTTCATGCTGCTTATAAAGACATACCCAAGACTGGGCACTTTACAAAAGAAACAAGTTTAATGGACTTACAGTTCCAACTGGCTGGGGAGGCCTCACAGTCATGGCAGAAGGTTAAAGGCATATCTTATATGGTGGCAGACAAGAGAAGAAAGCTTGTGCTGAAAAACTCCCGTTTTTAAAACCATCAGATCTCATAAGACCTATTCAGTATCATAAGAACAGCATGGAAAAGACCCACGCTCATGATTCAGTTACCTCCCACTGGGTCCCTCCCACAACACCTGGGAATTCAAGATGAAATTTGGGTAGGGACACAACCAAACCATATCATTCATGATTCTTAACTATTGTGATTATTAATTATTTCATCAAAAAATATGTATTTAGCATTCCATTTACTAATATAATTTTTGAAATTGTACAGTTTCTGAATTGATGGCTTTATTTATATCTAATGTTTCTCTTGTGAAAGTGTTTGTAGGCAAACAGGGAAGAGAGACATGTTGGCGGATAGGAGACATGGCTAACATACAGCTTCCACTTGAACAGACAGAACAGCATGTGGAGACTCACACCATGATATTCTCCAACAGCTACCACAGGAATGTACCATGAAAACTAAAAAAAGTTCACAGATCCTTTGAAAGAAGTGACATGCCACTGAAAAATCCACAAAACAGGCAAAAACTGTGAGTTCCCACGGTGTGAGAGGGGGAAAATCTGCTTCTGAACCCACATTTCCACTAGGAAATCCGAAAATCCAGATCACAGGAGAAAGATTTAACTTTACCTAAAGCTGAAACAAATTTAGGGAGTCATATGAAACATAAAAGTAGAAGAAGCAGCAGGAAGAGACTTGCAGGCACTCCCAGTCTTCAGCTTGAACGCTGGGAGGCCATTCCTGACTATATCTCACAGGGGCCCTCAGGGAAGGCAGCAAGTGGAATTGGGGAGGTGTTGTGGGATAAAGAAAGCTTCCAACTGAAATTGGTAGTAGTTTCGACTGGACACAAATATTCCTGAGCAGAGTCAAGGAGATGAGCAGAAGCTGCTGCAGATATGAGCACAGGAGCCACCACTAATGGAGTGACCAGATGGAGAGGGGTGAAATCCATAAGGCAAGTTTGCTTTCTCAGCAGGGAAGCTCACAGCCTGGGGCAAGGTCTGAGCAGGACACTCCCCAGCTGTGTGAGAACTGTGTGAGGCTTCTTGCTACCAGCTATCTCCCCATTCTCTGGTGAACTATATGACACAGCAGAGGCAGCCAAGATCCTCTCTTGAACATAACCCCATTGGCCCAAGAACCACCTCCCACATCCCTCATAGTGGCCTTGCAAACCAGCAAACCCCGCCACAAAAACGTCTGAGTCCAGACCAGCCTAACTCTGCCCCTACTTGATGGTATTTCTCTACCCGCTCTGGTAGCTCAATATAAACATATAAGCTCTTGGGGGCTTTAAGGCCCCACCCATCACCTGAGAAACCAAAATAGTTACCCTGGCTAACTTAGGGCAAGATTAGCACTATCCCCACAACCCCCGCCGCTACTACAACAGCTAGTGCTCTCTTGAAATTGCCACCTCCTGGCTGGAAGCCAACCAATTCAGGCCTTTACAACAACTCATGACAGAATATCCATGATCTTAGGAAGGAGAAGACAATACCTAATTCCACTGGCTGCAACATCTTGGCTAACCAGAGGTCCTGAGTGTGTCCATGTGACAACTTCACTGCTAGCACAACCAGCATTCAAGAAAACCAGCACGCTAAACATATCTACAACCAAGGACTGTGACAGAGTACCCCACTCCCCTGCCACCTCCACCAGAGCAGATGCTGATATCTGCGGCTGGAAGACCTGAACAAAGGTCACATCACAAGACTCTTTGCAGACATTCTCCCACAGCAGACCATAGCCTAGTAACCCCACTGGGTGGCTAGACCCAGAAGAGATATAACAATCACTACCGTTCAGCTCTCTGGATGTGCCATCCCTAAAGAAAGGGGAAGAGCACCACATCAAAGAATCAACCCATGGATGACAGCATCTGAACAGCAGGCCTTGAGTTTCAGACCTCTGCACTGAAATAGTCTACCCAGATGAGAACGAACCAGAAAAGTAATTCTAATATTATGACAAAAAAGGATTCTATAACACCTCCAAAAGATCACACCAACTCCCAGCAATGGATCCAAACGAAAAAGAAATCTCTGAATTGCCAGAAAAAGAATTCAGAAGGCTGATTATTAAGCTACTCAAGGAGATACCAGAGAAAGGTGAAAAACAACTTAAAGAAATTTTATATATATATATATATATAGGACATGGATGAAAAGTTCTCCAGAGAAATAGATACCATAAGCAGAAAACAATCACACTTCTAGAAATGAAAGACATACTTAGAGAAATACAAAATGCAGTGAAAAGTGTCCACAATTGACTAGAATAAATAGAAGAAAGAACTTCAGAGCTTGAAGACAAGGCTTTCAAATAACCCAATCAGACAGACAAAGAAAAATAAAATAAAAATAAAATGAAGCCTCCCAGAAATCTGGGCTTATGTTAAACAGCCAAACATAAAAATAATTGGTGTTACTAAGGAAGAAGAAATCTAATACAAGTTTAGAAACCCTATTTGATGGAATAATTGTGGGAAACTTCCTTGACCTTGCTAGATATCTAGACATCCAAATACAAAAAGTTCAAAGAACACCTGGGAAATTCATCACAAAAAGATCATCACCTAGGCACATAGTCATTGGGTTATCTAAAGTCAAGACAAAGGAAAGAATCTTAAGAGCTGTGAGGCAAAAACATGAGATAGCCATGGTGTCATGGAATACTACTCAGTAATAAAAGAAATGACATAATAGCATTTGCAGCAACCAGGATGGAACTGAAGATTATTATTCTAAGTGAAATGACTCAGGATTGGAAAATCAAATATCATCAGCTCCCACTTATAAGTTGGAGCTATGCCATGAGAACACAAAGGCACAAGAATGCTTTTTCCTTTAGGTAAATACCCAGTAGTAATATTGCTGGGTTAAATGGTGGTTCTACTTTTAGTTCTTTCAGGAATCTTCATACTGTTTTTGAGAGTGGTTATACTAGTTTACATTTCAACCACTAGTGTAGAAGTGTTGCCTTTTCACCACATCCATGCCAACATTTATTATTTTTTACTCTACCATTATGGCCATTCTTGCAGGAGTAAGGTAGTATCTCATTGTAGTTTTAATTTGCATTTACCTGATGATATAAGGACGTAGGGGACTCAGGCGGAGGGGTGGAAGTGGGGTGAGGGATAAAAGACTACACAATGGGAACAATATGCACTCCTTGGGTGACGAGTGCACCAAAATCTCACACCTTACTACTAAAGAACTTATTCATGTAACCAAAAACCACCTATTTCCCAAAATATTTTGAAATTAAAAAAAAGAAAGTCTCTGTAGGCAAGATACAACATGGTGAAGCTCTAAAATTAAAAATAATATCAGATATTTGAATGCATAAACATAAAATAATTATGTGGCAAAAATACTGTAAAGAAGTCAAAATTGCAAAAAATAGTTACAAGTCACACTTCAAAGGTATAATTTCTTTAAATAAAACTATTATATTTGAGGATGAAAACGTCAATATTAAAAAATAAAATGGGCAAAGAATAAGAGTTACTAAAATAAAACTTCTAAATTATGAAAAGGTGTTCAACTTGATCACAACTACATACACACAAATATAACCACATTTGGATGCCATTTTCTCCTATGTGAATGATTAAAACAATAATTTAATACTTCACAGTATGACCATACATTCCTTATAAAAATGTAAACTGGAAGAACCCCACTGGAAGATAATTTGGCAATATGTATAAAATTACTTTTCTAGGAATCCATGTTACAAAGAAACTCACGTGTGAAAAAAATCAATGTATAGGAATATCTATTGAACTATCCACAGATAACTTGGTAAGTTAATAATTATACAATTAGCATTTTCTTGACCTTGTTATAGAGCAAATATAGAAGGGAGAGGGAGGAAGAGAGAATGAGAAATGTGAATATCACATGACTATATTTCTACAATGAGAATTATTCATGGAAATTAAATTCATTGAGAGCCAGCTACAACTGGACACCAGACCCTGTGCTAGGTGGGAGAAGATTCAGATAATTGACAGGAAAACCTGCTCTGAAGATCTCAAGGTCAATGTCAACTCCCACATGGGAAGAGGATCCCGGAGATTAAACAATTTTTCACACACTTTAATTCAAGTGTACACAGTTGACTGAAGTCTTTCTACATGGAACAGATTGTATTATGCACTGAAAGGACAATAGTTCATAAAGGGTACAGACTAAAATTTATTTCATTGACAGAAAGCTTTGTAAACAAATGGCCTGGGGTTATTTGTTTTGAAATATCAATTGTGAAATATCATTATATCTCTTTCAGTTGGAGACATTTTCCTTAGTGAGCGGCAAATTTGCAAACTGTTTTTGATGCAGATAGCATTAGCAAAAGGAAGTCCCAGAACCGATTCCTAAAATGGTGTGAATTCTTACCATAAGAAAGTATTCTATAACAAACATATAACACATTTTAAAGAGAAATTTCAAGCTTTGTAATACCACAGAGCACCCCTTTGTCTTATTTTCTTCTTCAACCATCACTACAACCTCGTCCATGTGTCCTTTCTTAGTTTCTGCAACACTTTTCCTTTTTTCTTTGTTGTTGTTTTCTTCCATCCTCATACTATCACCAAGAAATGCTTAAAAGGAGAATCTGGCACATAATGTTTAGCACCCTAAGTCTGAAATTTTTTTTTTTTCCATCAGTCATTGAACATGCTTGCTACCTACCTAGATTCCAGTGGCCTCAGGTCTAGTCACTGTACTTGTACTCTTTTCTTCTCCCTGCTTCCGCAGTTTGACCTGTGCAGTCCTTCTGATGCCTTGTTACACACAAATCAGATTCTCTGCGTAGTGATTCTCTTTCTCCTCTAAGACCTTCAGGCTGACATCTGTAAACACTATTCCAAGGTTTATCTTCTGGATGGGGTCTCCTACCTTAAATGATATTCCTCCTACTAGGCATTCTTTTCTTGAAAACCACAAACTAAACATGGGGATCTTCTAATCCAGTTTATATATTCCGTTTTTTACTAAGTATTTGAAGAATACATGTAAGAATATTTATGTATTTGCTTTATTGTTCCCTTAAAAAACCTTGTTTGCATGTCAGCTGTATAATATATATGCTATTCTGGAATTTTAAATTTGTGCAAAGAACATTTGTTTGATCACCAGTAAAGTTATAATGACTTTATAAAAAACACACCTTCTTGTTCATGTTCTGCAATGTGGCTTTTTTATAAACTAGAAATATTAAGATATAGTTTCCTTTGCAATTTCACTGTAGTTTCCTAAAGTAAATATAATAGTTTAATGAAGTATGAAGATACCAAAACTTGAGATGATTAACAGCAAAATTATTGAATATTTTCTACTGGATATATTTGCAATTTTTATAATTATACACATTTTGATCGGCCAAAAGAGGAAATTGCTAATTGCCAAGCTATATTGTCTGTGTTGGTATTAAAGTCAATGCAAGCCATAGAAATTTTAAAAGCACACTGGAATACTGAAACTATTATTCAAAGTCATTATGGGTGCAACTAACAAAAAAGTTGTGCAAAGCATTGAAGTTAATGAAACGATTCAATGAGCAAAATAAATACTAGGCAGAAAGCTTCCCTAGAGTGTGGAAAGTTAAGAAACTGATTTGGAAGAGTAAGCAAATACAAGTTAAGACAGAAAATAATAGAGCAAATTCACTGTGTCAAACTGAATAGAATATTTCAGCTAACAACATTGTATTCCTCAAATCTATTCATAGCGGACAGAAGACAAGAGTGACAGGGAAGAATTATATCTTGTGGCTAGGAAAAAAGAGGTTTGCTAAGCAGTTTATTTTTTGCTACCATCAGTACAGAGATAGGTCCAGATTCTTCATATATATTTCTTTGTTATGCCAACTGTCTAGAATCATTAGTACCACACCCAGTCAGAACTGACTACAGTGACTCACTCCAACCCTTGACTGACTTCTCAGGAAATACAACTAAGGTACTGCCCACTTATAATCAGTAGGTGTCTTTACTGTGTTCTTGATGAAATGTGAAAGTAGAACAATATGTTTTATTCTAGTTAGCAAACCTGCCACAAGTTTTAATAGGCAGTTTTGATTCTCACAAATGCCAAACTATCTGAACATTATCATCCCAGAATGGTACAGTGTCAATCAGGTAAAAGCGAGGAGACAACGAAGTTTATTTGACCATAATCTAGTCTGATAATTCGATATAAATGCTAAAACACAAATGCCTGGGACAACCCTCAGATATTCTGCACTTGTATGTTTGGGTGCGCCATATAAATTTACCTTTTCAAAAGCTTTCCAGTTATGTTGATGCTAACAGTCTGAGCATCACACAGATTAGTGCTAGAGAGCTTTCGATTTGTACACTACCTGTGTAAGTGATGACTGCCTATTTATTCCCAGATCCATTTCCTTTCCTCTGCTCTGGTCTGTAACATGGGAAACCACATTTATCAGGCCCTTTGGATTCTAGGTAAGATTGTTTAGTGAGAGGTGTTCTGGGTGTATACTCACTTCTTTTTTTGTTTTATCTAGTGCTGGGGTGTGTAGTGGCTTTCTGCTGTTGCTAACCTCTGAATTGCCTCACTATCCTCTGTTTGACTTTAGAGCTATTCTATCACAAATGTAAACAACTCCCTGTGTTAAGATCTGTTTGTGAAAGATCAAAAATTGCTTTTCTTTCCTGGATGAACCCTGAATGAAAATGTGTATTACTTTGCCTCATGAAATCAGCATATTCATAGATGCTTCTGGATGAGCAAACCAGAAAGTTGACAAGAGTAAAACGTAGACTTTGGAATAAACAAAATTGTGGGAACTTGCTTGTATACCATTTCCAATAGATAAATTGTAAAATTGTTCCCGTGTTACAATATCCATTAAATATAAGGGATTAGAATCCCTTTTCTGGAAATAAGTTTAAATAGTGATAAATAAGTCATTCTATAAATTCACAAAATCAGCTAATTTCGTTGAAGAATAAGAAGGATGCTGGACACAGCTTTCAACTTCTTATCTAGGCCAAGAGGAGGTTGAAACATGTAACTTCAATAAATCACTATTTGTGGACCTTAAAAAGGTATGATATTGGCTTTGGTCTAGCTAAATGTGGCCAGATAATAAGTCCCTTCAGTTTAAACAAGTTATACCACTAGAGAATAGAAACCAGTTGAAGGTCTGAAAACTCTAATATTCCCGACAGTACCTTCCTACGTTGTTCTCAGCATATTGTTTAGGTCAGGGTCATACAAATATTCTTAATATTTGGTGATAAGGCTGATTACTTTTAAAAATTTTTGTCATTTTAGGTATCAGATACAGAGATACTTAAGATATCAAAACTCAAGACAGCTGGTTTGCAAACCACTGATTTAAATTATTGCTAAGTGGTTTCCCATAAGGAAGTAATTATTGAGCCTATGAAAATTTTTATATTTGGTGGGAGGTGAAGGAAGAATATATGAGAAATTCTTTGCTTACCAGGCTCTGAAACTATTTCAGTTATATATTGGAATAAAGATTTGTTACTAAACATGTTAAGTTTATGCTTCAAAAGGAAAATCAAATGGAATAAAACAAAGTAAGAATTACAGTCAACTTTGAAGTATTGCTGTGTGGAATATATAAATTGTACAGAAAAAAAATGTTTGATATTGTTTTGATACCTGTAAGATTTGATAACTGAAAATAATACATTTATTTTCTTCAAATGCTTAAAATGTGTAAGGTAGTTCCTAAGTGCTTTACATATTTTAGTTTATTTAAGAGTCAAAAGAACCCTATATGTTACGTACTATTATTATTTCCATTTTATAGCTGAGGCATCTGAGACTAGAGAAATTCAGTAATTGCCCAAGATACAAAGCTCATAAGTGACAGAGCCAAGATTTGTACCAGGACAGACTGTCTCCAGAGTCTGTAATCTTAACCACTAAGCATATGTTCTCTCTTCTTGTACTGTAATACCATGATACCCGTTGCACATTCTATGCAGAGAATCTAGACTCAAAAAAGTTAACAGAGTCGTGCTGAGCAGGAATAGAGTTCTGAAGAGGCTCTAAAAAGGAAGAAGTTGCTTATATGTTTAGAAAATAAGAGTTGGAAGCTTTGAATCCTAGAATTTTTTAGACTTTTCCCTCTGTTTGATTCAAGTATTATGTATGTGTGTGCGCGTGTGTGTGTGCGTGTGTGTGTGTGTGTTTATATTTGCCATGTGTTTATTTAGCAATCAAGGTGTTTACCTCATATTTCTAAGCATATGGTTGCTAAGTGGAAACAAAATAGTCATTTTAACACTGTAGAGAAGTGAGTCAAATTGAGCTTTAGAAATCTGTCTTCTTCCCTCTCTGGTGGTAAAAGTTTGATGTGGGAAGCATAGGATGTGGTAGCTTTATGACTGCTATGTAGAAGGGGCTGCTCCACAGTAAGAAGAATCGCAGCCAACATGTTAGAAAGCAGAGAAATAAGGGGGTCTGCATGTGTTGGGAAAGGAGGAGAAGGCAGAATGAGAATCTTAGCAGTGTTCCAATCCCTAGGTCCAATTGTTCCAGAGATTTCTGCTTTTCCCATAGTTACATGAGCTTTAGTATACATTACTTTTTTTTTTTTTTTTTTTGAGACGGAGTCTCACGCTGTTGCCCAGGCTGGAGTGCTGTGGCCGGATCTCAGCTCACTGCAAGCTCCGCCTCCCGGGTTCCCGCCATTCTCCTGTCTCAGCCTCCCGAGTAGCTGGGACTACAGGCGCCCGCCACCTCGCCCGGCTAGTTTTTTGTATTTTTTTTAGTAGAGACGGGGTTTCACCGTGTTAGCCAGGGTGGTCTCGATCTCCTGACCTCGTGATCCACCCGTCTCGGCCTCCCAAAGTGCTGGGATTACAGGCTTGAGCCACCGCGCCCGGCCTACATTACTTTTTTTTAAAATCAAACCTAGTTTGAAATTTTTGTTTCTGCTGTTTGCGACCAAAAATACCTACTGAATGTGTAAATATGCCTTTAACATTATGCATAAATGGTCTTCATTGAAGATCGGGCAAAATCTTTTCAGAGTTTGATTCAGAGATATACTAATCTCGGGCATCCTTTAAAAGCAGGGAGTGTGAGTGAATCTCCAAACATAGGAGAAAGAGGGAAAACAAGAGGGAGGGAGTGGGCAGATTTTTATCTCTTCAGGGAGGATTCTCTAATCACATTGTGTCAACCATGAGCTCCAAAGGGAGACAGCTCTCATAGTATTTCCCAGAGAAATAACACAAACCAATAAACAATGGGGTAAATGATATCAAATAATAAATATCCCTGTACTATTTCACCAATGTTTCTTTAAATATGCAGTCTTTTAAAATACTGTTTGGCAAGTGAAGGCAAGGATTATTATCCATATTTTGGGATGAATTAATACAGGATATAGTAGCAGTAAATGTAGAAATAAAGAATAACTTACCAGTGTTCAATGCAAATAGGACAAGCAAAAATAGAAAGTGTATATTTTTTCAAGACTTCAATGAAGGCTTGAAAAGGGGATTTGTATAACACTATAAATTAAAAACTTGAATGTTTTTGGATATGAAGGGATAGGATTCTGTTCAAAATATGGAAAATCTTTGTTCCCTGGATACATAAGGTTAATACTTTTATAATCGTCTATATCAACATCAGTTCCATCAAAATAATTATAATTCAGATAACTAAAACTGGCTTTACAGGTAAAATTAATAAAGCTAAGTGAAGGATGAATATGTTTGACTATTTAGAATTAAATTAAACAACTATGTATGTCAAAAGTGACCAAAATCAAATAACAATGTCAAACATTGTAAAAAAATAAAAAAAAAAAAGAAGAGTCTATGACATAAAGCTACATTTTTTTTAGAACTTTAATAATTATCCAGACAAAGACATTCCTATGGAAATAATGACCAAGGACATGGAGAAATCTTTAAATTAAAATGGCCAATAATCACATTAAGAGGTGTCAAACATAAATAATTTAAAATACTGCAGAAATTGTTGTGAAGATGTAGGAAAATGATCATTTCATATAATACTATAAGACATGTAAGATTATTTACCAGTATAGAACAAGACATTACAAATATGGACCTTCAGAAGTAACTAAATGTCTAAGAATATAAATTGGCTTAATCAACAATTCTACAGCAAGGAAATGATATTATGGAAGAGGTAAAAAAAAAAATGGGATAATAAAACTTTGTGACATATTTCAAGGTGGATAAAGCAGGCTACAAAACACTATAGTATAATGCCTTGTAAAAAAGTATTGCATATATGTAAGTAAAGGGAGATATACCAATTTTCTTTTTTTTTTTTTTTTTTGAGACGGAGTCTTGGTCTGTCGCTCAGGCTGGAGTGCAGTGGCGCGATCTCGGCTCACTGCAAGCTCTGCCTCCTGGGTTACGTCATTCTCCTGCCTCAGCCTCCGGAGTAGCTGGGACTACAGGCGCCCGTCACCATGCCCGGCTAATTTTTTTTTTTTTTTTTGTATTTTTAGTAGAGACGTGGTTTCACCGTCTCTGACCTTGTGATCCGCCTGCCTCGGCCTCCCAAAATGCTGGGATTACAGGCGTGAGCCACGGCGCCCAGACAATTTTTAATACTTGTATCTTGATAAGATAGTATTTATGGTAGGGTTAATTATTTTTCCTTTTTTTTTGCGCTGGGCATGAGTTAATATTTGAATTATCAAAACGCTAATGAAATTTTATATATATAGTTATATATAATATATATTTTATATATATTGTATAATATATAATAAATATATATTATATTTACATATATAATAATTCGCATGAGATAGGACATATAAAACCCTTCTCTCTCCTAGAGAGAACAAAACCTTCTCATGATTGGAAGAAATAGACTCTGTTTATTAAATGTCTCAATACCAAGTGGAAACTATTTTTGTTAGAACATAAGAGAGATGATTCTCTAAGAAGTAAGTGTCGTGAGTGGGAGTTAGCAAACAGCTATTTTGTCGCCACAACAAAAACGTTAGTCTAAGATTTGTTTTCCTATGTAAAACAAATATGTACCAACGTTTTAGGAAAGAATTGGCAGGATGACTTATAATTACTTAAGATCTTTCATGCTTCTTTGGATTAACTAGATTCAGCTGGGAAGTTCTCACCTGGGGACTTTCTGTGACTGCAAGTTGCCGTCCCAGTGGGGCTGTTTTTCTAAGATGGCTTATTCACAGGGTTGGCTGTTGATGTTGGCTAGGATCTCACACGGCACTGTTGACCGGAGTGCTCACATATGGCTTCTCCATGTGACTTCGATTTATCTCAGGATCAGGTCTAGGTTGAAAGTGGGAGTGTCCTAAGAGAGCATTCCATGTACCCAAATAGAAACTCAAGGCCCATATTAAATGGGTAAACCCTTGTTGAAGAACCATTCTTACAATCCCTTAACTTTCCTCCTCAGACCATTATATGCTATTTTAATGACATATCCACCTGTGTGTCTAGGCTATCTACCCAAGGATTAGTCTTGTTGTCTCCTTGGCTTGCTATTGTATTTACAGTGACTAACATTGACTTAGGACCTAGTAGGCACTTATTATTTGCCAAATAGTGAATAAACAAATGAATAAATGAAATAGATATAAAAGAGAGAGATTTTATGTTCTACAGTGACCAGAATCAATGCTCATATTTTCCTAATCATGGAAATGTAAGAACCATGACTATTGGATCTTTAAAACATGAATACATTGGTGCCCATCTAAACAATGCCAAAAACGCTCATGAACATTCAACATGGCTATTTTATTTGAAATTTGCAATGCCAATTTTTATACCAATTAAGTATCACTTACCAATTTATTTCAGTCACATACATACTTGCATGGGAATTATATTTTGAATCTGGTGAAGTTAGAGAATTTATCTTAAATCCAGAAATTTAAAAAATAATAAAAAATAATATATAAATCTCCTAAGAAGTTTCTTTACGTTGTTGTGGTTTTGAGATTTTCAATAGTACTAGGTATTTTAAATTCTTTGTAGACAATAATTTTTTTCTATATCTAGAAATAAAGAAATTTCAATGTGTACATTCACATACTACTTTTCTCTATGAGAACTGAGGACAGAGGAAACTTCGTTTTCTTTTCCTAGTTTTAAATTATTGACCTTATCAAATCTTTAGATTCTTATGAGTATTCTAGAGTAAGTTAATTAGAAAAAGAGGATAGTAGTTGGAGTTCGAATGTTAATACAATATATATGGGTCCATGGAATTATAGTAAGATTCATATTATATTGTCTACCTTCTTTTCCTTAGTTATTTTAAATACTCAGCAAATATATACTAAGCATATTCTAAGTGAAGGTGTAGTATATGATATGATAGGGGCTAGAAATGTGTAAGACATAGCCCCTGATACCAAGAAACTTAAGATCCATTGGGAAAGTCATTCACATAAATGGAGTATTTTGGGAGCACAGAAGAAACACAGTTACCTCATACTGGATGAGTTAGGTCAAGCTTCTTGGAAGAGATAAGGTTTCAATAAAGGCTTATATATTCAATGAAAATCCATTAGTTAAAAATAAAATTGAGAATGAGAAAGAAGACTTTTTAGTAGACAGAACAGAATAAATAAATGCTTAGAACCTAAAAACAGCTTGTATGTTCAGTGAATGAGAAGTATTTTTATCTGTCTGGCACATAAAGTATGAGGTCTAGAATGGTTGGAGATAAGGCTATGGGAATTGGCATGAACCACTGTGGCTGTCCTGAGCAATTTGAATTTTATCCTATAGATACTGGGGGTAGTGCACGATTTTAAGCAATATCATAATGTAACTGACTATATTGCATTTTCAGTAGATCATTCTGTGTAGAAGAATATTATGACACTGGAGACAAGTATATATTATAGAGAAACTTCACACATTGTTTAAGAATTATAAAAAAGATGTATTATCATCTTCAAAATATGAAAATTAAGTTTGCAAAACATTTCTTATTAACAACAATATATTCAGAAGATGATGCTGAAGCACAGAAGCTGGCACCTATAATTCTATGCCCCGCCTAAATAACATCAAAGAACTAGGGGAATTAAGGCAATTCTAGACAAAGACTAAGACAATTCATGTTTCACAGATCATCACAAAAATAGTATTTAAGGGATGAATTTTAGCAATAAGAATTGTAAACATAGAGAAATGAGTAGATTTTTAAAGAAATAATAAAACCTGTAGTGAGCAAATAATACTGTTAAATGTAATTAAACATTGGGGTCATCAGAAAACCATTTGTCTTACATAAACAATGTAGAATTAAATTTCCTAACCAAAAAAAGGAAGACAGATAAGGTAGTGAGTGAGGTATTCAGTGAGGGGTTCAAATATGTTAAAGTTTTTTATTATCCTTAAGAAAAGGATATAGATTCAAAATAGCTAAAATTATTTATTTAAAAAATACATAGTACATTTAATTATGAAAGAACAATAGATTTTTTTCTAAACTCTCCTGTTATTTCTGTTTACCACTTTGTTCCTCTCTGTGGCTCAGATAAGCTCAAAGTAGAAGTTCCTTCATTGTTTTCTCTATGTTCTAGTGGTAAAAAAAAAAATGATCAACAGAGGGAGCCTAAAATTTATGGAGCAATTATAACATATAAAGTATTTTACTGCACTTGTATTGTTAGTAGAGTGAAACTTCCTTTATGTTTTTAGTAACATAATATTAGCTAGTTGTCTTTGGCAGAGTTTAAAGAGACAGTTCATGGTTTTAGGTCTAACATTTAAGTCTCTAATCCATCTTGAATTAATTTTCGTATAAGGAGTTTCGTATAAAGGATCCAGTTTCAGCTTTCTACATATGGCTAGCCAATTTTCCCAGCACCATTTATTAAATAGGGAATAAAGACACATGCACACGTATGTTTATTGTGGCACTATTCACAATAGCAAAGACTTGGAACCAACCCAAATGTCCATCAGTAACAGACTGGATTAAGAAAATGTGGCACATATACACCATGGAATACTATGCAGCCATAAAAAAGGATGAGTTCGTGTTCTTTGTAGGGACATAGATGCAGCTAGAAACCATCATTCTCAGCAAACTATCGCAAGAACAGAAAACCAAATACTGCATGTTCTCACTCATAGGTGGGAATTGAACAATGAGATCACTTGGACACAGGAAGGGGAACATCACATACCGGGTCCTATTGTGGGGAGGGGGGAGGGAGGAGGGATAGCATTAGGAGATATACCTAATGTAAATGACGAGTTAATGGGTGCAGCACACCAACATGGCACGTGTATACATATGTAACAAACTTGCACGTTGTGCACATGTACCCTAGAACTTAAAGTATAATTAAAAAAAACAGTTCATACACCCATTCTCCATTCACAAATAATTGAGCTCACCTGCTCCTGTTTGTGTCTCTGTACTGAGGAAGACTTTAGGAACAAGGGCCCATTCTTCAGCATGCTTAGCAGCCTCTGCTGCTTCATGCGCTCATATTTATCTGAAACACAGTAAATTGACAAAGTCAGTGTACTTTCAAATAGGGAGTCCTAATTGAACACTTCTACATGTAATCCTGAGTACTTTTGTACCTACCTACAAATGGGGGGGTGTGGGAAGTAGGAAATGAGGAAAGAGGAAAATAAAAAAAAAATTCGGGGCACTGTTTACAGAAAGAATTATCCTCTCAGTTGGCTCTGAAAATATTATGTCTCATTATACGTACCTGAGGGAAAATTACTGTTCCTTCTGATAATAGTTTGTTTATAAACCTTAATATTTCATTAAATACAAAATTCAGAAGTTTAATTGTATTTCAAACAAAAACATATCGCTACTATCAAGAATACATAATCTATAAGAAAATAAGAAAGTGTTAGAAGCCTGTGACTTCAAGCTCTGTAGATGATACATATGTTAATTTGTACCACTAGATAGAAAACATGGTTTCTCTGTAACCATGACTGGCTATTCAAAGATTTTCACATAAAATAAGAAATTATATTTTTCTCATAAGTTTGTTTAAAATGTGTTCCTCTACAAACTTCCCAAGAAAATAGTCTCAGTTCTATTCATATGGCTCTTCCCTCCTGGATATTATAAATGCTTTTCTATTATTCTAATCTTCTGGAGGCATTTTTGCAGTTAATATAAATTATTAGAGCCTTTTTTCTGTGATATAAACACTTAAAAGATAACTTTTCATTTGTCTGAGCATGCCTACGCAGACTTTCTTTGTCATTTATACTTGGGAGAGAATGATTCTTGTCCCACCAAAAGTCTACGACACAAAAGGAGGCTAGTCTAATTGTATATTGCTACTTGCTCTGGCTTATAGAATGTCACAAAAGTTTAACTACAGATAAAACAGACTAGGTATGACATGTCTGAATTTCAACATAATAAAAATAAAATACTTCTAGCTGATATTTTCTTAAAATGTCTCACTGGAATATATGTTTTTTTTCTTCGTTTACCATTAAATTATCTTGAGAGAGTTTTGAAGGTCTTTAATCAACCCCTACACTTTCTGTCTTTAGATTAATATGCTGTGTCAGAAATAAGTGAGTCTTGGGTCTATGGAAATTACATGAGCATTGAAGTGGATCCTAATGGCAGCTGGGTGCAATTATAAGTTAGTTCAAGTTGCCTTCTATGTCCCATTGGGTATGTCCTCTTTCCCTTCTAACAATTCTTCCATTTTTCTCTAATTACCTCTTCCTGATCACAGCCAAAGATATTAGTTATATTGTATTGGTATTAGTATGTTTTGTCCCTTTATTTTTTGGAATATAATTATCATTCCCTGTCTAATGATTTTTAAATGTTACCATGCAGTTAGGTTATTTGAAACCAGAAAGCCATTGCCATTTGGTGTGGGGAAAACCCAAGCTTTACAGAGAGATTGGAATCAGAATCTTTCCTCTATACTGTTTATCAGATGTGTAACCTTTGTCAAGTTAAGTAACATTTCTGAGGCTCACTGTCCTCATATATAAAGTGGGGTTCATGAAAATATCACAGAGAGTTGTGATGGCTGGAGAGAGTAAAATCCCTAATACATAACAGAAACTTAATACATGTTGGCTTCTTTGTTTTTCCCTTGCTTTTACAACTTTTCTGTTTAAATTCATTCAAAACAATACTACTTATCTTTAAATTTATGAATACCAATACTAGTTCTGGGATAATATTTGATGAGACATATTTTGATTTTAGAATGCTCCTATCTTAGGAACTTGAGCTTAAGGACTTAATCCTGGTCCTTGGCAGCCTTATGCTTCCTCCTTCCTCCTTTCTACTCAAACCTGTTCTTAGGAAATGATCTGCTAATTTCATTTACTCATAGTTGAAAATGACTCATGAGATTGAATGCTCCCAGGGAAATTTGCATTTTAACAGAGCTCAAAGTTTTACAGTGAATGTATATTCCCTAATAGGAGAATTCAGAGAAACTAGTAATGGACAGCAGATGAAAATTTATTTTCTTTTTTGTCTGGACTCTCCATAGGCATCACTCATATTAAACCACATAAACCTCTGTCCTTTGAACCTTCCCCATGATGATTGAGACTGTGAACATTTTACTCTGAAAAGAAAGAAAGATAGCAGTGGTAATGTGCATGACCTCATGAGGCAAGAAAGCCGCATAAGGCATTTGACTAATTTGGGAGTTAAGCACTATGAAGGCACACTTGTCATGGGAGGACACTTTCAGTTCCTGTCCTGAATCATGCATATATCTTCACTGAAGCTAAGTGCTTTAAAATTCTCTGTGACTTTAACCTCTGATTCATCTCACTTCAATATATTCTATCCTATATTCTAATTTATCCTAAAATTTCTTCATACATTTTTTTCCAATCTTTAACATTTAAGTCTGCCATCTGCTTAATTTGTTTTACTGTGCGGGATTTAGCTGGAAGCACAGTGAAAATAAAGCACTTATGGTGAGTAGCTTTCATGCTGAAAGTAACAAAAAAAAAATAAAACAAGGTCTATAAAATAAGCACATTGTTGAATATTCTTAAATAGCAAATGTTAGAAGAGGTAGGTCAGAGGGAACATTTGCCTAAATGTGCTGAGGGCAGTAATTGTGTGCATATTTGGGGTAGGGGATGGGAAGAAAGAAGAATGGGTAGCACAGGGAATAAAGGTAATTCAACCCCTTTGATATGGATGTAGAGATTGTATAAACATGGTTAGTGCTCACTCGCCCTTGTGGGGATAGGGATCTTCTAGGTGCAAACAACATTTCTCTCTGTGTAGCATGACTTACACTATGGCATCAGGTCCTTTTATTAAGAACTTCATTCATTTTAAGTCCAGGCATATTGTTTGCCTTTAGTCTGGCCTAAAAAAGGTTTGAATCCGTTCACTCATCCATTCCACAGTGATTTTCTCACCTCTACTGTGAATAAGTAGCACTTATGAAAGGAGTAGGTGCTTGGACTCTGTGTCTAGGCCATCTGGTTTTGAATTCCAACTCTGCCATTTAATTGTTATGCAATGATGAACAAATAACATAAATGCTTCATGCTTTCGTTGTTACCATCTATAAAATAATGATTATAACACCTCCTATTAAATGATGAAATATATTTTAAAAATAGATTCTGAAACAAAATAAGTATTCAAAATTGCTCAACAGAGCAATTTGTGTTATGCACAAGAAATCATTGAGACTGTTTTCCTCTGTTTCTTTGTATGGTTATTCTGTAGCCTGCTCAATTAACTTCTTTTTTTTTTTTTTTAAAGTAGAAAACTGTCTTTCTATTGACTGTGAACATGGAGACTTATTTTCTTGAAATAGAATAAGTCCAGAAGACCCATATCCTTAGTTTTGAGGGGGGAATTTTTTTGTTTATTTTTGTTTTTGTGTTTAAGAGTTGAATGTGTCAAATCAGTAAGTTGTCTCATGAGGAGACCAAAGAACATCAAAGATAATGTAATATGGGTTGGTAATTGGAACTGAAACTGAGCTCATACTAAAGATTTGGGAAAAATGAGTATACAGCAATGAAAGGGAATATTTTGATTGTCCAGATTTGGATCCAAAGATCAGTCCTACTGGGGAGCAGTAGAATGGGGAGACACAAAGAGTGACAAGGTTGGTCTCACAAAAACACCTGGATTGGGGTCAGATTACTGTGCAATTAAGGACCATTACTGTACAATGAAGGACACTTCATTCTCAATGAAAGGGAAAAAAATAAACGTTCACTAGGTTTACCGCATAGTAATCCACAAACATTTTTCTATTCATACATGTATGTTAAAAAATACCAGTTCCAACCTAATGCAACTACTTTAACATAATACTGAAAATGCATTTGCCCTCTCCCCAAAGATCGATAACCCAAAGTCTTTTTCAATTTCTACATGCAGTTCCAAGATTAGAATCTTTGGATGACATAACTCACTCTTATTCAGATTAGATGTTGCACTAAGTAAATTTGTAATCTGCAGCTACATGATGAATCTAAAAAGCCCCAACATATCAAGTCCAAAATTAAGAATTAAGACTAGAATAAACATTTTCACATAAAAAAAAAAAAAAAACAAAAACAGAGAATAGTAACTAGCATACAGTGGCCTTTGAGTTAGAGCACATATTACTTCTGCTGGACCGAAACCAGTGGCAGTGGTTCAGTGGCAGATGAGTCAATGTCTTGACCATCCTGCCTCTCTCTGCCCTCTGTAGGACATGCCTTGGACATTTTCCTCTATGGCTGCATCTGAGATTATTGGAGGATTTCCATTTCTGAAACAGCACTGTTTTGGTAGGCAACTTCCTTTTTGTGTAAACTCATTGATGTGCTAATTGTCTGAGGCATTGAAAATTTGCCAATATTGAAGTTTCTCTGGCAAAATAATGCCCTTAAACCCTCAGCCGACTTTTGTTTGACTGCTACCTGCTTCCTCTCTGGACTGGTAACCAGGGTCAATGAGTCTCATCTTAATCTAAATTTCATTCTGGTGGTTTCTGTTTCTTAGCAACCCATTTCACTGTTTCTGCCTAGGGCAGTGAGACTAGTAATCTGTTCTTTATTTTTGGCTGCATTAGAGTACATGGTTGTTAATACTAGGGCCACTATTTTTTTAAAATTTTTTGGACAGGAAGTGAACAACGATTGAGTTTAGTCATGTCTTGATTTACAATGTGGATGTTTTGTTCAGTGTGAATTTTTACATTTTTTATTTTTAAAATTATTTCATTAAATATTATATTTCCTAATTACCAAGGTTTTTTAGTGACTCCTTAAATTTTGTGCTTGAAATAACTGCCTCAATTATCTCACACTAATCTTGTCCTTGCAGGATAAAGTTTCTTCTTGGTGTCTGGCTTCTGGACTCTAATAAAAAATTTGCTGATTTCTCTACCCCCTTGCGCCTTTGCTTTCACTGACTGTCTTGGAGTCATATTTACATGATTTGGTTTTTTCAGCCTGTATGACTTGGTCATATAAATTTTGACAACTTTGACATCTTGGATATCACCTTTGTTAGGGAGAAATGGCTGCTACTCTCTGCTTTGAGGGAAGTTAGTTTAAGCCAAAGTTGATCTTAGGACCTTACTAAAGGCTCCGGGAAGCATTCAATAAACTGTAGCATCGCAACAGATGTTTTTGTTTTGTATGTTTGTTTGTTTGTTTGCTTGCTTGCTGGCTTCTAATGTGCCCTAAAGCTCCCAGATACTTTATTTACATTGTCTGGTTTTCAAGATACAACAGGTAAAAACTTAACCATATTCTTTACCATCACATAAGGAGTTTGATAAACTTCCCAATATAAGAAATAATTTCTGTCATACTGCTTACCTTGATCTAGCTAAATTCATATTTGAATTCCTCTCTCATGCAATAATCCACTTGCCAGTACCAATTTCTGCATCGTCGGAATTCTGTTAGTTAAAGGTATCAAAGAGTGAGTGCAAACTCATTTATTCAATAAAATTGACTAATACAGCAAGGGAGGGGGAGAGGTTCTGTTTTAAGAACAGCTAGATCCAGATTTCCAAACAATGCCATAAGGTCTCTTTCTCAGCATATCTTAATCTGTTTTCCTTTGCTTGGCCACATTCCCAGCAAGTTATTATTCTATGGTGATAAATTGATCAGGCTTGTAATTTATATCATATATATACATACACATATACATATATATGTGTGTGTGTGTGTGTATATATATATCTTGAGATCCCATTGAACAAAAAACTTTCCCCACAATAGTGACAAAATTATGGGAGAAATTCTGGTTAACATAGCTTAAATCACGTACCTTTCTCTGAAATAATTGCTATAACCAAGTGACCTCTGGTCATAGTGTACTCGGATTGGCCAGGTTTTGGTCACATGCTTACTCATGTGCAGGGAGTGTGAGTTTGTCCTAGTACAATCACAAGACTGCATAGGATTACTAATAAGTGATTATAAAGTGGTTCCTCAAAAGATGGAATGTAGAGAAGACAAAGAATAGTCCATGATAATATGACTCATCTGCTCTGGGCGCAGACAGGCAGTAGGGTTATACCTTAATGCTCTGGAGGAGAGGGACAGAGAGTGAGGTGATCAAATGAAGTAATAGTTGTGAAAATTCACAATTCAGGATGGACTGTCCAGAGTGACTGCTCTGGTCTTCCCTGGAGTAAAAAAGACATTAGATTGGAACATTCTTTTCCCCACCTTTGTTGGCTCAGCCCAGGGATATGCCAGGGTTTCTTTTTAGGATGGCAATTTTCTCCCTGCAGTTAAGCAATCCCAGTGGAGTGTGTGAAATGTGTGTTTTTTGTGTTGAGGAAGGTGGGGAAGACAATGCATTAAAGAAGCTTTTCTTCCCTCCTGTGTAGTAACTAGGAGATAGGGCATACAGTGAAATGCATTGCACAGATATTTTTATAGAGTAGATTCTTCTTTATAATTTTTCATTGGTCAAATAATCTCTGGTAATTTTTTAGTATTACAGTAAAATTCTTTTTTTTTTTTTTTGAGACGGAGTCTTGCTCTGTCGCCCAGGCTGGAGTGCAGTGGCCGGATCTCAGCTCACTGCAAGCTCCGCCTCCCGGGTTCAGGCCATTCTCCTGCCTCAGCCTCCCGAGTAGCTGGGACTACAGGCGCCAGCCACCTCGCCCAGCTACTTTTTTTGTATTTTTTTAAGTAGAAACGGGGTTTCACCGTGTTAGCCAGGATGGTCTTGATCTCCCGACCTCGTGATCCGCCCGTCTCGGCCTCCCAAAGTGCTGGGATTACAGGCTTGAGCCACCGCGCCCGGCCTACAGTAAAATTCTTAATAATCTTCTTGCTGTTCAAAATACTGTGCCTACAAATAATAGAAATCAGTAATTTTAAATCATGTGCTAGAGAAAATTCTGGGCACCGAATAAAACAGTTTTAAATGAATATTCTCTAGCAGATTTTAGTAGAGTACTTTAAATTCCTTCAACATGTATGAGTAAATTCAGTTCGGAAATGAAGCAAATGCCTAAGAAGTGATTACATAAGCTGGCCCCTTCTCCTCCCGTATGTGTGGGGAACAAGCTGTCTCAAGGGCACATAAGGCATCTTACTCCCCACAAAGCTCAAGTGAGGGCTGTTTCTTCCCTGGGTTTCAGAAACACGGCCCCGGAATGTCCTATCTCAAATTGGGGAAGGGGATAAGAACTTATTTGAGAGTTAAAGTCTCTTAGGAGCTTTTTTACACATAACTCCTGTAAGGGTGATTATAGATTTAATTTCTGCTTGATGCCAACACCTTCCTTTTTCCTTTTGGTGGTTGTTAATCCCAAGTTTATGGACACATAGAAAAGATTTGGTTGTTCCTTGAACCCCTTGAAATTGAAGTAATGCTACTAATATATGTTAGTGTGAACGTTTGTCTCGTGAAAGGGCTTTTTCAGTGTTATCGAATATTCTAAAATGAATTAAAAATTATAACTCATTCAGAGGAAACCAGTTCTGAAAAGATGCTTATGTAACAGATTAGAAAGATGTTTGAATCCCTATGCTTTGATGCATCATTTGAAAATGTGAAGTATCCATGCCTAAATTTCTTCACAGAATTATACTCCTCAGTCTGCTATAAAATGTCTATGTCTACCTTTAGGTTGTTGTGATTGAGAAATGGATATCCTCTGATCTGTAATCCCATTATTCCAAACAATAAGTCCTACTTTCAATAAAGAAATACAGAATTGTGGTAGTTCTCCAATCGTCTCTTAACCATACTTTACACAACACTATGAAAAGATGTAGTTGTTGAAGAGATTCCAGCTCTCATCTGCCACAAAAAATACATTGTGGTATTTCCTCTCCATTACAAAAGGAGGAACTGAATAGGCTCACAGCTGCATTTTCCCTAATCTCAGGAGAGCAGGAAGCTCAGGTTAGCTTCTGCTCAAAGGGTTGTCCAGAGCTGACTACACTGAAATTTTAGAGTATTATGCAATTTCTTCACTGGATATCCAACATATGGTATGTGCCACTAGGTGTGAAATGATTGAAATTTTAATGAACAGTTTATACTTGAGTTTCTGAGGACCCCAGGCATTTACAGATGGCTGGTCTGTGAAATACTCATGAATGAAAATGACCCCAGGTAACTGAATATTACTCTACAGATGTGTGTATTATACAACCAAATAATGAAATGAAAGCCTCTCAGAATGCTGATTGTATTTGACATGCAGTTCCTTGTAATTGTTGCTGAAATAAAGTGACATAAGAATTTTTTCCACAGCTTCATTATAGATATGGCTAGATACATTATTTGGCAAGTAAATTATACAATATTAATATAAGTGAAAGTGGCTTCTGTGGACATATCCTGAATGTCACCACCTCAGGTCTTTTGAATAAAATGCAGCTTTGACCAATAGACAAAATAGCAACTGATTCATTTTATGGGTAAGAAGTCATTTATCATGGCACCTTAGTAAACACAAAAATCTTAAAAAGTACACACTCTCAGAAATGCAATCAAGTATAAGCTTCATCTTTTCTATTCCATAAACAATTTCTGAATGGTAGATGCTTAATTATACAGTATCAAGAAATCTTTTCATGAATATATTAAAAATGAATGCAAAAAAGTAGTAAGCCCCAGAATAGATTTAATGCACACAGTATACTTTTGTAACCATCTGTTAATTCTCCCTGGCCATACAATTCCTCGGCTAACTAGAACTGCAATTAACCAAGCTATCCCAATTCTTAACCATACTGTATAAATAGGCATTTATTGTATTTTCTATACAAAGAAATGATTCTGTGGGAATTCTTCTAGTATTTCCATACCTGTCAGTCACTTATAACTACTTTCAGGGAAGAGACAAACTCCAGAGCAGTGAGAAGACAAAAAATAAAAATTCACGTAAAAGTGTGGCTCCATAAAAATAATTGAAAATTAGTAGAGTCAATGAATTTAAGGCTGAAAATAAAGATTTGAGATATGTAAGCACCACTGGGGTAAATTATTTTTATTTTCTCATGACGAGGCTTAGAGCATGGCAAACAACGCACTCCCTGATTTCAAGAAATATTTGGTAATACTATAGGCCAACTTACTACTCAAATTTACTTTCTCATGGTCTGGTTTTGATGCACATATGATCATGATTATAATTATTATGATTATGGATACTTTTTGAAGCATTCATGGACAATCTACAAATTATTGGACAACCTACAAAATATTTAAGGGTAAGTATGCAACTCAATAATTGGTTACTTATTTTTATTTGTCTTTCAAAAATCTTTTTTAAATTTTTCTCCTTTTTTATTATTTCCCCCTTTTCCTTTCTTTCTCCTTCCTTCCACCTTCTTTCTTTTTCTTTTTTTGTCTCTTATTAATAATTAGAATTATTCTTATACATCTTAATGTACATATGTAGATTTTCCCAGGAAACTTTGTCATCACCACCTCTACTTTTGCCTCTGTTACTTGCTGTATTAATTTCCCTGCATCTCAATGTCTTAATCTAGACCATGGAGATAATAATCTCTGACGCATGGTGTATTTGAAAGCAATGGACGGATAATGTGCAGGGCCCCTAGCCAAGTTCACACTGGGTGCTCATCATCCTTTCTGCCATTGAGGTGTCATAACAAGGAGTTATGCTTCCCCTCTCATTTCAAGGCCATCCACTGCAGAATGTCTCCTGTAGCAGTCAGTCCCTTGTGGCAATCTCCCGCATCTCACCCTTTGCCTAATATTAACCTTTATCTGCCTTATCTTGTTCTTTAAAGATTTTGGTCGCATCTAAGAGATAGGGCTGTTTGGACAAAACTAATATAATTTACCAATTGTTTGGATTCATAACTTTCCTAGAAAATAACGTTTTTTTACACTTAACTTCAGTTGGCAATGTCTGTGTTACTCTACCGAAATAAATTTGATGTGAAATATTATAGATGACCTGGCAGGTGTGTGAAAGATAATTTTGGTTTATTGGGTCTTTCCAAGCCCATTAAATGCTGTCAGGTATAAACTATATATGTACATTGTAAATTCTGGTCCAGTATATGGTACATGCACAATAATCAGATAGAATTTTCTTCATTACTTTATTAATAAACCAAACATTTCACTTATGTTGTTATTGGCTTCATGTGAATTTTTTAATATCTTAGGACAAGACATTTATTGATGTGATGTTTACTATTTAATGTAATTTATCAATTGGAAACTCATTAGTTCTAACAGCAAAACAAGCTTTTTGCTTCTCTGATTAAAACGTTCTATGCCACATCTAAGAGGATGAAGCAGAGACAGTGACTCAGAAAGACAGCTGGGTTAGGAAAATATTGCAATCCACAAATGCATGGGCATGAAAATACTTAGAGAAATATGAAGTCCATGACTATTTCCTTCATTAGCATCACAAATGGTTTCTCTGGAATTTGATTGTGGGTAAGAAAGAGTAGTCCAATTTTAATTCCCTAAAAGAGAGAAAAAAATAACAAAAGTTATTTAAATCTCTGCTGAGGATACAACTAAAGAAACACTGATTTTCTTAGCATTGATTGCCCCTTCTTTATACCACATACCTATTCCTTCACTATTACATCTCAAATATGTGATTGTGAGATTTTTACCTCCCCAAATATTAACTATTCAATGATCTTTAAGCTTTATAATTTTAATCTTTTCCTACACAAGTTTAGCATTGGGAAATACCCCCTCAATTAGCATCCCAACATAAGATATCCAACATAATGATGGCATTAATATCCAGAATGTGTAGTGGGTAAGGCATGTGGGGTGAACATAAATTTGGGAAATAATTATAAGACCGTTGAAAATACTTAAAATCAAATTTGTTTCATGCTCTGCACCAATTTCAAAATATAAAATTTTTGTCTTAAGATAGCAAATACAATATAAAGAGAACTGTGTTATGTTATAAAGAAAACTGCCACTGCCACATGCCAGTTATCTGCCTGTGCCTGCAGCATTTTTTTCTAATCTATTTTTCTGAATGTTCAGAATTGCAACCCAGCATCCTCTATTTTACTGAACTCTCAGCGTTAAGGCCTAGTGAATGTGACCTTGCCTTATTTACTTACGAAAATTGCCAATTGGTTATCTTGAACTTTAATGTTCTTTATTCCCAAGTTGGTATAAAGGGAAAATGTTCAGTAATTGATCTTTGAAGTTATTCCAATAGATTACGTATGCTGATTTTATTTTATCGGTTAGCATTTATGTAAATTTTTAAAAATAT
Organism: Papio anubis; assembly: GCF_008728515.1. NCBI lineage: Eukaryota > Metazoa > Chordata > Mammalia > Primates > Cercopithecidae > Papio > Papio anubis. Next base: position 63,531,779 of record NC_044981.1, on the reverse strand, counting down.
ATATATAGTAAAACAATTAGATCCTGTGTATTTCACATTTAACCAATGCCTACCAGTTTACTAATATCAATTGTTTACATCTGGTATCATTTTTTATTAGTCAGTATCCATGCTTGTTCAATTAAATGTTCTACTATCAAGCATGTTTGTAGATACTAGAAAATATACAAGTGATTTTATTATTTTTAATTCAAATAAATACTATCTACCAAGGTCTCTGAAATTGGTTAATTTCAGATGAATATTCTCAGATAAGTAAAAGTAAAAATTATATCCTAATCTACAGCAGCCTGGACACATTTGGACTTTTGAGTTATTCATGGAATTATAAATAACACAAGTGTAAGCAGCACAGTGCACCTAGTTAAATATGATAATGTGTAAGTATACTTGCTGTGACATTTTCTGAATGGTAGACAATACATCTAAACAATGGGTCTATGTTTTTGTTTTTGTTTTTTCTCTGTATCTGTATCTGTGTCTATCATTGTTAAGGAAGTACATTCAATTTTTCTCCAGTCTAGGAAAGTAGTATTATTTTTCTAAATTACTTGTGATCATCTATACAGAGAGCAAGAATATTTTCTTCATAATATGAAATGCCATTTTGGCCTTTTATTCTTCACAGGGATATTTTCAGGTCACAGAATAATTTTTGAGCAAAACCAAGCACATGACTTTACATATTATTTGTTTAGTGGTCTGTGTGCATTTCTATCATATCTGTGTTCATAATACTTACTAGCTATTAGAGTATGTGTATTTGTTCATTATTGCATCTTCAGCATTCAACCCTTTGTCAAGCCCACAGCAGACTTGAGATAAATGTTTACTCATTGGATGAGTGAATAAATTACTTCAATTGCTGACGCTTTACTTTCAGTTTGTATGGTTGGAGATCTATGACCTCTCTCTACAAATATATTCAGAACATCTTGGTGTTGAACTAGAATTTGAGCTATAATCTTGTGGTACATCTAAAAATGTATCATTTTTCAACATTCATGAAAATAAAGGGCTACTACACCCCAAAGAAAATGAAAAATTTTTTACAAAATTAGAAACTCAAAAGTGTTTTGGGGGCATAAAATATTGCATTAACTTTATTCAAAGTTATCATTAACATGGTTACTCAACCAACAAGTCCAAAGACATTAGAGCATCTTTTGAGTCCTTGTGTGTTGCATGGACCTGCTTGATTTGTCATACAAGTGGATGCAACAAGATTGAAGAAGATTCCAAAATAAAACAAACAAACAAACAAAAAACAAACACAGAGGAAGGATTGGCAGGTAATTGCAAAATTGCAGTACTAAATCAAACAACAGAGAAGCCTCTAGCAATAATTAAACTCAGAGTAGGAGTGGGGCAAAGAGTAAAGCCCTTGTTAGATGGAAAATATTTTTGCATGATACATATTTATGATCTCTAGCAAATTTCACTGATCTGTTGGGAATTAATATCCCTGTTTCCTCTCTTTTTTTGCTTTTATGTATAGCTATCTCTTCTTTATCATAAACACTACAATCTTCCATTCCTCTAGTGCCTGAAAAGTAGCAGCAATGTGCCCTGCAACAGAATCTGCACACTACAGAGGCACTACAAAAACTACCATGAAGAAGCTACATAGATGATCACTGGGTTGTACCTCTCAAGTACTTTCTCAGAAGCCACATCCATATTATTGCTGAGAGTACATGCTTTGCTATAAACCCTAACTGGGTTGACTCCTGGCTCTGCCATTTAGTAGCTGAGAGATTTTGACCAAATTACTGGCAGAGACCTTTGTCTCCTTGTCTATGAAATAAAATAAAAATAGCTACCACTCTGAGAATTTTCAATAAAACCTGTTAAATTTTACAAGGTTAACTGGCTGGTATTTAAGGTGTGCATTATCATGTGCTATCCTGGCCATCTTGAGAGCTGTGTTGATAACTGGCCTCACACAGATCCACCAAATCCTTTGGAAAATCCTGGTGAGGCTGACTCTTAAGGTTAGCAGACTGCAATCTTTACTCAGGTTCCAAAGCAAGGTGGAAAATTACTCATAATACTACATGAAGATGTCTACATATTTCAAGTTAAATCTGCTGTCATATCAGAATATAATTTCATAAAACTAAGCTTAATATCTTTTCTTTTGAACTTTTTTTTTCCTGTTCATTGTTTTTGCCAATATTTTACTTAAAAAGATCAACTTGCTTTCGCGCGTAAGGGATTTCTGGAAAATACATTAGAAGGTCAAGCATATTTTTACAAAAAAAATCCTGAAACAACTAGGGGGCAGTGCTGCCAAATGATAGCTCGAAATCATCATTAGTCAGCTGAGGTGTGAAAAGCCATTTAGATCCAAAAAGCAGATGAGGGATTGTGAAGAAATGTATTAATTAAATTGAACGTCATATGAAAGCCAAATTCATGGTAGATTCAGACCACCATATTTTTCTATGTATGGGAACCTATGAGCCCTGAGTCATCTTTGGCTATTCCTCATTCCCATATTCATGAGGCCCAGCCTCACCTTTGTTGGGGTCTTATTTGGTTGGTAATGTATTTTTCAGCAGCCCTTTCTTTCTCATAATTCCAGTCTTAGTTCAGCTTCTTATCAACTAGACTAATCAATACCTTACTTGATACCAGTACATTTAAAAGATGTTGGCTTTCCAAAATTCAGCTTTCCTCCCCAAGAGGCGTTATAACATACAGTATAACATGCATGAGGGCCTGGCCCATGATGTCAGAAATATCTGTATTTGCAACTTGGTTTCACTATGTACTGCGAGATTTTGGGTAAACTGATTTACCTGGCTTAATCTCAGATTCTCAACCTTAATGATATAATTTTTTAGAACATGCTCTCCCTGAGAATGCACATCCCCCTTCCAATTTCCTTCTTGTTTCTCTGCTTTTTAAATAGACTCCTTGAAAATAGTATTTGTACTGCCATCTCCATTTCTTCACCTCCTGTCTCTCTCTACAGCATACCAACTAGGCTTTTGCCACTACCTGTCTTTGAAAATAGCCTTTGTCCTCCTAACTAATTTTCTGCCTTTTGTTGTAGGCATTGTCAGCCCTTCTCCTCTACTCCTCTCACCTAATCCTTTATCTTCTCCTCTCTCCTCTTCTGTTCCTTTTCTTTCCTTTTCTAGGTAATGTCATTGTCTCTTAACTTTAAATAATAACTATACACTAACACTCTCAAAATCTGAATTCCACTCTAACAAAACATCTTGTGTACTCATAATTTTGAATTGTGACTGTCATTTGAAACTTTACATAACCCACGGGAATTTCCATTTCTGTCCTCTGAAACTTCAAGTCTTTCTTATTTCGATTTATGCTACCACCATCCACTTGCTGCTGCAAAAATAAAGAATAACAACAACAATAAAACAAACAAACAAAAACAGGAGTCATTCTTAATTCCTTTCTTTATACTTACCCTATATCTGATCGCTCTGGTAGAATTCAGTCTGGTGGGCTTTTATCTCCAAAACACATATCCATATTTTTCCCATATATGTCCACTGCTTATGCTGCCAATGTATCTCAAAGAAGACTGTTTTTCTGCATCTACTCTTGTATGCTTTACAGGCTGTTTTCTACACAGCATGCACAGTCTATTAATAGCAGTTATTATATCAGGTCAGTTTTTTTTCTTAAAACCCTCTAATGACTTCCTGTTGTAATTTGAATATGATATAAATTTCATGCCACTGCCTAGAAGGCCCTGCTTGCTTTATATACTCTTTTTAGCTCTTAATTCCTCTCAATACACTTTCTTTCTTAGACGCCATCCAGAAACAGTAGCCTTCTTTCAGTCTCTATAATCACACCATCCAATATGGTAGCTATGAGTCACAAATGACTATGATTACTTAAAGTACAATTACCATATCTAAATGTTCTGATTTAAATTCATTTTGTAAGTCTGAAATATGTAGCATATTTTTAAACCTTAGTATAAAAAATTAAAGTAAAATATTTTCATTAATGTTTAATTTGATTAAATGTAGAAATGCTTTTTAGGGTACATTACATAAAATAAGACAAAATTTAGTATTATTGTAATGGAACCACTTTTATTTTACTCTTTAAATGTCTAACAAATTTAAGGCTACATATGTGTCTTGTATTGTATTTCTAGTGTACCACATACTTCTAGAACAGACTAAACTTCTATCTCAGAAACTTTGTAATTTTTCTTTCTGGTTATCTTTTCTTTTTAATATTCTCTCCCAAAAAGCTCAATTTATTGTTTGTTCACCTCTCAGATCTCAACTCAAATTACATGGCCTCAAAATATTCTTGATTGATCATCCTACATAAAATTTACCAGCTCCCAGCTTCCCAGTTCTACCGTACTTACTCTTTGTAACATTTCTTATTTCGTTTCATTCTTAACCCTTCCAATTCTTTGGAATTATTAGTTTGGTCATGTATAAGTTCAGCAAATGGAAGGATATTGTCTACCTTGTCAATTTCTGTGTCCTAGGATTCTATCATAGTCACTGGCAAACTGTAGACACTCAATTTATAGTAATTGAGATACTGAATAACTCGCTGGCTAACTGTCTACAATACTGTCATTTTAACCTCCATTTTCACTTACCCCATACCTAGCAGGTTTTTTTTTTTTTTTTCTGGGATTATAAAAAACAATTTCAGTTGGGGAAAAAATAAACTAGGATACTCTTGTTTGTCATTAATGGGGTATAGGAAATGCTACCCCAAAATGTGGAATCTTGCCATACTATTTTAAGCCAAAATAAATTGAGAAAACTGTGAAGCAGGAAGGTCGCTCTGACTTCCCCTCTCTCCTGAAGAACCTCATGTGACAGATGTCCTGTCTTATTACAGGAGGGAAGAAATGTCACATGGGGAGTCCAAGAAGAATCTGAACAAACAAGCCTTGTTAAGTTTACCCCAGTTTATTATCCTTAGGTCATACTCTTTTGTGCTCCAATCACACTTCTGTATGACTTCCTGTAAAAATGCAGTTTTCCCTGGTTCTTTACATGTTCATTTCTGAAGGCTTTGCGTCATATAAAGCTTATGTTAAATACATTTGGTTATCCTACTTTTCTGTTGTTAATCTGTGTTTTGTTATAAAAGCCTCAGACATGAACCTTGTGATGGGTGAAAAATATTTTCTGTCCTACCTCATGTTGATGAATATGTGCCTAGCTTCAGTTCTCATTGCCATATGAGAACACAGGCAAGCGCTTCCTTGGGTTTTGAATTTCTCACAGGCAGTTTGCATAATCTGTACATATTAATTATTCAATAAATTCATGTTGATTTTTTTCATAAACCACAAGGAGCAGATGCATCAGATCTTTAATTGAATCTGATCTTGTTAGAACACATATAGATTCAGCTGTAGTCAGTTACTTTTCAAAGATTCCCATGGAAACCTACAAAAAGGAAGGTAATAAGAGAAACAAAGATATTAACTCATTTAAGTTTCACCAAATGATATCCATTTGAATCCTTTATAAAAAAATTCTTATTTTTTATAAAGAATAGAGATCTGTTTTCTTTAATATTGATCAATGTTATGCTTTCAATTATAAAAAATCAGAGATGCATTTGTTGTGAATCCCCCTAATAAGCAAAGTAGAAACATAAAGAAATGCAGTGTGGAGACTGACAAACACACAGACTCCTTTGCATGAGTGCCACTTTTTACACTTTTCTCAGACAGAATTATATTCCATTCTTATTTGGAGCTGGTTATTTGATAGGGAGAAGTTGGTATATCTTAGGTTGCTTTCCATAATGAAAAAAACTAGTTCATACCTGGTATAGAGGATACAGAGATGTGTCTTCCACATCCCCATTTAAGAAAAGAAATGCTAGCTTCAAGGACAGTGGTTATCTAACAGCCTCCAGCTATTAGCTTCTTTATGGTCAGCCTCAGATTTCAAGCCGAGGTGCCAATCTTCTCAGAGTGGCTGCCAGCCAGTGATTGACCAAGGCAGTGGTCCAAGGGCTCAGCCATGTGCAGCTGAAATAGAACTCCTCTAACAGGCAACATTTACTCTAGAGCTCCTAATGGGGGATACAACCTCTGTCACATCTAACCATCCCTTCTTCTTCCCCTTCTTTTGCTGATGTAAATTCTCAATAAAAAGAGTTGTACAACCAACTATGACTCAGTGTTTTCTTCCTGTAGTACCCAAACTGCAAAGCCTTCTGTTGTCCACAGTGGACACTTTCGGCACCTATTCTGTAGCAGTCATTCTATTTTATATACTGATAAGGTCTAGGAAAGGAACAACAACAACAAAAATAGTTAATACATTTCTTCCTTCCCTTACTTTCCACCCTGCTTTCCATTCTTCCCTACCTCCTTCCCTTCTTCCTCCCTTCTTTACTTTCTCCATGTTTTCTTCAATAAATATTTACTTTGCAATTAGACCCAGGATGTATAATAATAAACAAGAGAAAATACATAATTCCTGACCTAATAGGTGCCTACTCACCAGTAAAAATGCATTTTTAATAAGTTAGGTAATAGAAATTTTAAAAAATTGGAAATAGGTAAATGATAGATTAGATAGATAGATAGATAGATAGATAGATAGATAGATAGATAGATAGACATGGTATCCTTCAAAGTCACACAATTTCACATTTCAGGTTGTTATGAATACACCAAAGAGAGTGAACCCCATGAGTAGCCTAGATCTATAGAGATTCACTTCTGTTACTTATTGTAAAAGATGATATTTGTTTTTCCACTATTGGAGTTTATAATGATTAAATTTTTAATATGTCAATAAGACTGGAAAAGTAAACACAAAAATCTAAGAATTATGAAGTTCACTTAAGTTCAGATATTTTAAAGAGTTCTGAGAAACTGGTTGTTCCTTATCTGGATTTACATAAGCCTGGTAGCTTGGATCTGATGTTTCCAAAGCCTGCCTTCAGACAGATTATATATATTATATATATATATAATATATATATACATAGAATCACTATACATACACACGCATACACACACATACATGCATACACTTAAGTCTTGAATTTTTTATGTCAGAGGAATCTAGAAATCTGGCAAAAAAAGTTTTATGTAATGTTTATGGAGCTGGGAATTTTAATAAAGGCCATATAATCAAGACAAGTACTATTACTTAAACACAGCATGTTGCCATATTAGGCCTTGTTCCTCTGTCTGGTTAACAAAAATCTTTAATATGAAAGCATAAACATCTAAACTGATGAAATATTTTCCCTTATACATTTGCATGCATTCAGCAAAAGAACAATGCTTGAGTGTACTACTATTACACAAAAAATCCAGAAAACATATTTCTAGAAATACATTTTCTTATTCAACTATGGTCTTTAAGCATAATAGAGCTTTGCAGAAGGAAAACAGCTGCAGTGAAATTTTCTCTCTAAGAGAAGGAAGTTGGGGAGCAAAAAATGGTTGAATGTTTTAAGTGGTTGTTGATCTTCCTAAGAGTTAAAGTGGGTCAAGGAAACACATACAGAAACACCGATAAACGCAAACACAGCACTCACAAATACACAAGGGATCAGGCTGTCTCTTTCATAAGAAATTTCAAGTATAGGTAAAGGAGATATGTACTGAGAAGGTAAATTGGGTTTATTGCTAGCAGCAATAAGACAGCAACTATATAAGCAAGCCCTCTTTCCAGGAGCAGTTGAAAGGTTTCTTTGAGCATGACTGGACATGGCACCTGGCAAAGCAAACAACTTTGCAATTAGGTATGTTTTCCACAAAATAAAAGCAGTTCCCCAAGGTTCCGTGTGTGTGTGTGTGCGCGCGCGCACACATGTGTGTTTCTATACCCTGAATTCAGACTTATTCACAGCAATATCCACTTTGTGGTACCTCCTTTTTTCATCGATAATTGAGGACTAAAGGATACAGACACTGCTGAGACAAGTGAGCTGAGGAACTTCAGAAGACCTGAACAAACGGAGAAAAATAATTGATACCTTACTTGTTTTTATGAAATGATTTCATTTGGATGTGAGTTTTTTTCTTCCAAAGACATAGGACTCAAATTGTAGTCAATTAATGATTTAAAGATTCAAAACGACATTTTTGTATTTATGGTCAATTGTATAAAGTCTGGGATGTTGAACTATATCTTGAAAAACATTTTCTTTTTGCTGTGAGAAATAAACTTCCTTGCAATTTTGCTTCTGTCCTCAATATCCTCTTGATGAATAAAGGGTTGAAAACATCATACAGGTCAATATCATCAACAAAAATATCTTCTATGAAAAAAAGAACAGGCTAAGTATTGTCAACACAAAGATGTATAGTATAGAATTGATATGGTTTGGCTGTGTTCCCACACAAATCTCATCTTGAATTGTAGCTCCCATAATTCCCAAATGTTGTGGGAAGGGCCCAGTGAGAGATAATTGAATCATGGAGTCTGTTCTCCCATACTGTTCTTGTCATAGTGAATAAGTGTCATGATAACTCACGGTTTTATGAGAGAACTTGGTTCTCATTCTCTCTTGCCTGCTGCCATGTAAGACATGACTTTCACCTTCCGCCATGATTGTGAGGCCTCCCTAGCCACATGGAACCCTGAGTTCATTAAACCTCTTTTTCTTTATAAATTATCCAATCTCAGGTATGTCTTTATCAGTAATGTGAAAACAGACTAATTGAACAATATAAAATATGAAACTTAAAATCCGTTTACTTATAAAATGTATTTAATTAACTATATGTTATTTTAGTAACTATACATTTTAAAATACATGTTTACAATTCTTATAAATACGCAAATTTGTAATAGTTTTGCCATATCTATTGAGTTGAAGTTGGGATAAGTACCCTCCACAATAACCTCAGAAAATCTCTTTCCTCTATGAAAATCTCTTTCATATTAAGGCAGTATTTAGTGCTTGTTTGTCTAACATTGTTCTAGGAATGCTTGGGAGATATAACAGGAAAATACATTAGCATGGAAGTATGCACTTGTATTTTTGCATATTTTAAAGCCATAAGTTAAAACGAAAAGCCCAATAGAAAGATTAGCATAAAGGTTGGACAGGAATCTTTGGGTAGCAACAAAAGCTTTACCAGTGAATTTGAAAACTTGTCTCCAGCCATTTGGAGACTCCATATACATTGACTTAGGAAGAATAAAAATAAATCATATTTTCATACGGCCGCTGTTTCTGAAGTTACTCTGTTCGCTCTCAAGAAAATGCAGCAAAGTTTCTTGAAGAAGTCTAGTACCAATGAACAACTCCAAGGCAGTATATATTTTTATAGATAAACAATACCTGGAGTCAGATTGACTGAATTTATATTTGATTTCAGACTTTTTAGCTACGTGACCTAAAGCAATTTATTCAGTCTCTTTGACCTTCAGTTGGTTACTTTATTTGTACAAATGGGGACAATAATGGAGTTGTTTTGAGGATTAAATGAGTTCATACATGTAAAGTATAGTCCTTGGAACAGTCATAAATGTTCAATGAATGTTAATGTTAAAAAGGGATCCCTAGAGGTCTCAAGGGTGGCTGGCAAGACAGCCAAATGGGAACAGCGCTGGTCTGCAGCTCCCAGTGAGATCAACGCAGAAGGCGGGTGACTTATGCATTTCCAACTGAGGTACCCATTTATCTCATTGGGACTGGTTAGACAGTGAGTGCAGCCCACGGAGGGTGAGCCGCAGCAGGGTTGGGCATTGCCTCACCTGGGAAACACAAGGTATTGGGGAATTCCCTCTTCTAGCCATGGGAAGCGGTGAGGGACTGTGCTGTGAGGTACAGTGCATTCCAGCCTGGATACTACACTTTTCCCATGGTCTTCACAACCCGCCAACCAGGAGATTCCCTCAGCTGCCTACACCACCAAGGCTCTGGGTTTCAAACACAAAACTGGGTGGCCTTTTGGGCAGACACGGAGCTAGTTGCAGGAGTTTTGTTTGTTTGTCTGTTTCATACCCAGTGGCACCTGAAATGCGAGCAAGACAGAATCGTTCACTACCCTGGAAAGGGGGCTGAATCCAGGGAGCCAAGTGGTCTAGGTCAGCAGATCCTATCACTATGGAGCCTAGAAAGCTAAGATCCACTGGTTTGAAATTCTGACTGCCAGCACAGCAGTCTGAAGTTGACCTGGGGCGCTTGAGCTTGGTGAGGGAGGGGTGTCCACCATTCCTGATGCTTGAGTAGACAATATTTGTCCCCTCACAGTGTAAATAAAACCACCAGAAAGCTCGAACTGGGCAGAGTGCACCACAGTTTGGCAAAGCCACTGTAGCCAGACTGCCTCTCTAGATTCCTCGTCTCTGGGCAGGGCATCTCTGAAAGAAAGGCAGCAGCCCCAGTCAGGGGCATACAGATAAAACTCCGGGCTGGGTGCAATGGCTCACATTTCTAATCCCAGGACTTTGAGAGACCCAGGCAGGTGGATCACCTGAGGTCAGGAGTTCGAGACCAGCCTGGACAACATGGTGAAACCTCATCTCTACTAAAAATACAAAAATTAGCTCTGCGTGGTGGCAGGTGCCTGTAATCCCAGATACTCAGGGGTTGAGGCAGGAGAATCTCTTGAACCCAGTAGGCAGAGGTTCAGTGAAGTGACATGGTGCCATTGAGAGGTGACAATGTGCTAGCAGCCCTCACTCTCAGTGCCTCCTCGGCCTCCGGCCTCAGCGTCCACTCTGGCGGCACTTGAGGAGCCCTTCAGCCCGCCACGGCACCATGGGAGCCCCTCTCTGGGCTGGCTGAGGCCAGAGCCTCCTCCCTCAGCTTGCCAGGAGGTGTGGAGAGGTGCAGGTGGGAACCGTGGCTGAGTTTGTGGGCCAGTGTGAGTTCCCACGGCATGGGCGCAGGCTGGGCGCATCCCACACCCGGAGTGGCCAGCCGGGCCGCGGCCCAGAGCAGTAAGGGGCTTAGCACCAGGGCCAGCAGCTGCAGAGGTTGTGCTGGGTCCCCCAGCAATGCTGGCCCACCCGGGCTGCACTCAAATTCTCACAGGGTTTAGCTGCCTCCCCAAGGGGCTGGGCTTGGGACCTGCAGCCTGCCATGTCTGAGCTCCCTCCATGGGGTGGGCTCCCACACAGCCTGAGCCTCCGGGAGGGGCGCCGCCCCCTGCTCCGTGGCGCCGGGTCCCATTGATAGCCCAAGGGCTGAGGAGCGCAGGCCCCGCTGGGGACTAGGGCAGCTCCACCTGCAGCCCCCCTACATGATCCAGTGGGTGAAGCCAGCTGGACCCCTGAACTGGATGGGGACTTGAAGAACTTTTATGTCTAGCCCGGAGGATTGTATGTGCACCAATCACCACTCTGTGTCTAGCTCAGGGTTTGTAAATATACCAATCAACACTCTGTGTCTAGCTCAGGGTTTGTAAATACACCAATCAGTTCTCTGTGTCTAGCTCAAGGTTTGTAAATACACCAATTGGTACTCTGTATCTAGCTAACTCTGTATCTAGCTAACTAGCACTCTGTGACTCTTTTAGCTCAAGGATTGTAAACACATCAATCAGCTCTCTGTAAAACAGACCTATGGGCTCTCTGTAAAACAGACCAATCAGTTCTCTGTAAAATGAACCAATCAGCAGGATGTGGGTGGGGCAGATAAGGGAATAAAAGTAGGCTGACGGAGTCAGCCAGTGGCAACCCGGTTGGGTCCCCTTCCACACCCACGGAAGCTTTGTTCTTTCACTCTTTGCAATTCATTTTGTTGCTGCTCACTCTTTGGGTCCACGTTGTCTTTGAGAACTGTAACACTCACCGTGAGGGTCCGCGGCTTCATTCTTGAAGTTAGTGAGACCAAGAACCTACCAAGGCACACCATTGCACTCCAGCCTGGGTAACAAGAGTGAAACTCTGTCTCCTCAACAACAACAACAACAACAACAACAACAACAACAACAACAAACTCCCATTTCTGTGGGACAGAGCACCTGGGGGAAGTGGCAGCTGTGGGTGCAGCCTCAGCAGACTTAAACGTTCCTGCCTGCTGGCTCTGAAAAGAGCAGTGGATCTCTCAGCACAGCAGTTGAGCTCTGCTAAGAAACAGACTGCCCCCTCAAATGGGTTCCTGACCCCTGTGCCTCCTGACTAGGAGACGCCTACCAGGAGTGGTCAACAAACACCTCACACAGGAGAGCTCTGGCAGGCATCCAGCAGGTGTCCCTCTGGGACAAAGCTTTCAGAGGAAAAAACAAGCAGCAATTTTGCTGTTCTGCAACCTCCACTGGTGATAATCTGGCAACTCCAGCAAACTCCAGCAGACCTGTAGCAGAGGGGCCTGTTACAAAGAAAACTAACAAACAAAAAGGAATAGCATCAACATCAACAAAAAGGATGTCTGCACAAAAACCTCATCCAAAGGTCACCAACATCAACAACCAAAGGTAGATAAATTCACAAAGATGAAGAAAAACCAGCACAAAAAGGGTGAAAAGCACAAAAACCAGAATATCTCTTCTCCTCCAAAGGATCACAACTCCTTACCTGCAAGAGAACAAAAATGGTTAGAGAATGAGTTTGACGAACTGACAAAAGTAGGCTTTAGAAGGTGGGTAATAACAAACTCCTCTGAGCTAAAGGAGCATGCAAGGAAGCTAAGGACATTGAAAAAAGGTTAGAGGACTTGCTAACAAGAATAACCAGTTTAGAGAAGAATATAAATGACCTGATGCAGCTGAAAAACACAGCATGAGAAGTTTGTGAAGCATACACAAGTATCAATAGCCAAATTGATCAAGCAGAAGAAAGGATATGAGATTGAAGATCAGCTTAATGAAATAAAGCATGAAGACAAGATTAAACAAAAAAGAATGAAAAGAAATAAGCAAAGCCTCCAAGAAATATGGGACTATGTGAAAAGACAAAGCCAACGTTTGATTGGTGTACCTTAAAGTGATGGGGAAAATGGAATCAAGTTGGAAAACACTCTTCAGGATATTGTCTAGGTGAACTTCCCCAACCTAGTAAGACAGGCCAACATTCAAATTCAGGAAATACAGAGAACACCACAAAAATATCCCTTGAGAAGAGCAACCCCAAGATACATAATTGTCAAATTCACCAAGGTTGAAATGAAGAAAAAAATATTAAGGGCAGCCAGCGAGAAAGGTTGCATGACCCAAAATAGGAAGCCCGTTAGACTAAGAGTGGATCTCTATGCAGAAAATCTACAAGCTAGAAGTGAGTGGGGGTCAATATTCTAATTTATTTATTCTTAAATAAAAGAATTTTCAACCCAGAATTTTATATTCAGCCAAACTAAGCTTCAAAAGCAAAGGAGAAATAAATTTTTTTACAGACAAGCAAGTGCTGAGAGATTTTGTTACCACCAGTCCTGCCTTACAAGAGCTCCTGAAGGAAGCATTAAACACAGAAAGGCAAAACTGGCACCAACCACTGCTAAAACATACCAAAATGTAAAGAGCATCGACACTATGAAGAAACTGCCCCAACTAATTTGCAAAATAACCAGCTAGTATCATAATGACAGGATCAATGTCATACATAACAATATTAACCTTAAATGTAAACAGGCTAAATGCCCCAGTTACAAGACACAGACTGGCAAATTGGATAAAGACTCAAGAACCATCAGTGTGCTGTATTAAGGAGACCCACCTCACATGCAAAGACACATATAGGTTTTTTTGTTTTGTTTTGTTTTTAGTTTTAGTTTTTGTTTTTTTAGTAATATTTACCAAGCAAATGGAGAAAGAAAAAAAAAGCAGGAATTGCAATCCTAGTCTCTGATGAAACAGACTTTAAACCAACAACGATTTAAAAAGACAAAGAAGGGCATTACGTAATGGTAAATGGATCAATGAAAAGGAAGAACTACCTAACCTAAATACATATGCACCCAATACAGGAGCATCCACATTCATAAAGCAAGTTCTTAAAGAACTATAAAGAGACTTAGACTCCCACCCAATCATAGTGGGAGACTTTAACATCCCACTCTCAATATTAGACAGATGAGTGAGGCAGAAAATTAACAAGGATATTCAGGACTTGAACTCAGCTCTGGACCAAGCAGACCTAATAGACATCTACAGAACTCTCCACCCCAAATCAACAGAATATACATTGTTCTCAGCACCACATCGCACTTACTCTAAAATAGACCACATAATTGAAAATAAAACATTCCTCAGCAAATGCAAAATAACGGAAATCATAACAAACAGTCTCTCAGATCACAGTGAAATCAAATTAGAACTCAGGATTAAAAAACTCACTCAAAACCGCACAACTCCATGGAAACTGAACAACCTGCTACTGAATGACTACAGGGCAAATAGTAAAATTAAGGCAGAAATAAATATGTTCTTTAAAACCAATGAGAACAAAGACAAAAGGTACCAGAATCTCTGAGACACAGCTAAAGCTGTGTTTAGAGGGAAATAGCACTAAATACCCACAGAAGAAAGCTGAAAAAATCTAAAATCGACACCCTAACATCACAACTAAAAGAATTAGAGAAGCAAGAAAAGACATTCAAAAGCTAGCAGAAGAAAAGAAATAACTAAGATCAGAGAAGAACTGAAGAAGATAGAGACAAAAAAGCACTTTAAAAATAATCAGCGAATCCAGAAGCTGGTTTTTGAAAAGATTAACAAAATAGATAGACCACTAGCCAGACTAACAAAGAAGAAAAGAGAGAACCAAATAGACACAATAAAAAATGATAAAGAGGATATCACCACAGTTCCCACAGAAATACAAACTACCATTAGATAATACTTCATGAAATGTATCTCAAAATACTAAAAGCTATTTATGACAAACACACAGGCAATATCATACTCAATGGGCAAAAACTGGAAGCATTCCCTTTGAAAACCAGCAAAAGAAAGAGAGGAAGTCAAATTGTCTCTGTTTTCAGATGACATGATTGTGTATTTTGAAAACCACATCGTCTCAGCCCAAAATCTCGTTAAGCTGATAAGCAACTTCAGCAAAGTCTCAGGATACAAAATCAAAGTGCAAAAATTACAAGCATTCTTATACATTAATAATAGACAGAAAGCCAAATCTTGAGTGAACTGCCATTCACAATTGCTACAAAGAAAATAAAATCCCTAGGAATACAACTTACAAGGGATGTGAAGGACGTCTTCAAGGAGAACTACAAACCACTGCTCAAGGAAATAAGACAGGACACAAACAAATGAAAAATATTCCATGCTCATGGATAGGAAGAATCAATATTGTGAAAATAGCCATACTGTGCAAAGTAATTTATGGATTCCATGCTATCCCCATCAAGCTACCACTGACTTTCTTCACAGAATTAGAAAGAAACTACTTTAAATGTCATATGAAACCAAATAGCCAAGACAATCCTAACTAAAAAGAACAAAGTTGGAGGCATCCTGCTACCTGACTCAAACTATACTACAAGGGTACAGTAACCAAGACAGCATGGTACTGGTACCAAAACAGATATATAGACCTATGGAACAGAACAGAGGCCTCAGAAATAACATCACACATCTACAACCATCTGATCTTTGACAAATCTTACAAAAACAAGCAATGGGAAAAGGATTCCCTATTTAATAAATGGAGTTGGGAAAACTGGCTAGCCATATGCAGAAAAGTGAAACAGGACCCCTTTCATACACCTTTTACAAAAATTAAACCAAAGTGGATTAAAGACTTAAATGTAAGATCCAAAACCATAAAAAACCCTAGAAGAAAACCTAGACAATACCATTCAGGACAAAGGTATGGGCAAATTCCTCATGACTAAAACATGAAAGCAATGACAACAAAAGCCAAAATTGACAAATGAGACCTAATTAAACTAAAGAACTTCTGCACAGCAAAAGAAACTGTCATCAGAGTGTACAGGAAACCTACAGAATGGGAAAAATGTTTGTAATCTATCCATCTGACAAAATCTTTCCATCCAAAATCTGCAAAGACCTTAAACAAATTAACCAGAAAAAAACTAACAACTACATCAAAAAGTGGATGAATGATATGAACAGACATTTCTTAAAAGAGGACATATATGTGGCCAAGAAAAAAATATGAAAAAAAGCTCAATATCACTGGTCATTAGAGAAATGCAAATCAAAACCACAATGAAATACTATCTCACACCAGTTGAACTGGCGATCATTAAAAAGTCAGGAAACAACATGCTGGACAAGATGTGGAGAAATAGGAATGCTTTTATACTGTTAGTGGTAGTGTAAATTAGTTCAGCCATTGTGGAAAACAGTGTGGCGATTCCTCAAGGATCTAGAACCAGAAATACCATTTGACCCAGAAATCTCATTACTGGATGTATACCCAAAGGATTATAAACCATTCTACTATAAAGACACATGCACATGTATGCTTACTGCAGCACTATTCACAATAGCAAAAACTTGGAAACAACCCAAATGCCCATAAATAATAAACTGGATAAAGAAAATGTGGCACATATACACCATGGAATACTATGCCACCATTAAAAAGAATGAGTTCATGTCCTTTGCAGGGACATGGATGAAACTGAAAACCATAATTCTCAGCAAATTAACACTAGAACAGAAAACCAAACACCGCATGTCCTCACTCATAAATGGGAGTTGAAGAATGAGAACACATGAACACCCTGAGGGAAACATCACACACCAAGGCCTTTCTGGGGGTCGAGGGCTAAAGGAGGGATATTTTTTGGAGCAATATCTAACGTAGATGACGGATTGATGGGTGCAGCAAACCACCATGGCACATGTATACCTATTTAACAAACATGCATATTCTTCACATGTATCCCAGAACTTAAAGTATAATTTAAAAAAAAAGAAAGAAAAAAAGCAATAGAAGACTCAGATGTAAAATATTATCATTTCTTTTATATTACTAATAAATGCACAATCCTCAAAGACGATAATGACTGTATTTGGATTTGAAGGAATTAAAATGGAAGAAAAAAAAGCGTTACATATTCATAGTTTTCTAGGTATCCTTCTCTAATCTAACCAATCTCCACTTGCTAATCATTTCTAATTTCCATCACTCAGCTATAGGTCAGACCAGGTAATATTGGATGACAAAATGGAAGGGATTCTTTAAAAACATTCTCATTTCTTCTGACTTTCACCTGCAGAGAGTATCTTACATGTTTGTAAAGAGTGTGTTGCTCTAATTTTAAAAGGGAAAGTTGGCTTGAATAAGAATGTCTTGAGGAAGTGGACACATGGAAAAAAAATATTTCAAAATTATATATTACTATTTGACTATTCAATTTAAACTACAAAGAAATAGATGTCAGGTGAAGCTCAGTGAGAATGCTGGGTCAATGAATCTAAATACCTAACTGGGCATGACAATGATCAAGAGAGCAGAATGTCAGTGTCACAGGATGCATATGGCATTTGCAGAGAATTTAGAAACTCTTAAAGAGGGTTGAGGCATGACGGATTGCTGTCAGAGCATTGAAAAGTAGAGAGAGCCTTAAAAAAAGATAGAGTCTAAAAAAGAGCAGTAATATGAATAATAAGTTTTATAGGTCACACTCGATATTTTTTTAACTACACACCAAAATTGCCTTCTTTCTTTCAGATATGAATTTCTTTGTTAGAACTGGTTGGTCATATTAGAAAACTTTAGGCTAGAAGAAGAAAGAGCTGTGTTAACTACTCTTGAGTAGGGGAGGGCAAGAAAATGTATGGAATCATTAATTAAAAATACGTTTAACCTCAGCTGAATTATCGAATTAAGTGACATTTTTTTGTAAGCCAAATCCTCTATATTTTTGGAAGAAAGAAAGAAGTAGCCCCTCCATGGTTCAGTGAGAAGATCTTCTCATCAAACTATCATGTTTTTCCAGCTAGAAAATTATGAGGTTATAGAACACAGCAAGATTCTTAATATACAGAAATATTTGGAAAAAATGAAGTTGCCTGCACATTTATTGTGTTTAAAAGAACTCCTGGGTGGTGGTACAAAAAAGCCAGGTGGGTGAGTCTGAATTACTTACTAATCTGTAAGTTTTTTAGGAACTATTACTCCAGGGACAGAGAATCATCTTTTTAACTCTTTTACCTAAATATATGTAACACCCTCTCCAAGTTTAGCATGGCCTCTCTAAATCTATCCCCATTATTAACTGATATGCTCATCCCTTGAGTCATTCTTTGACATTTACAGCACATAGCATAGTGGAAGTAATATAGGATTTGGATCTCTGAAGGTCTCAGAGGGAACACTGACGCTCACATGCTCTGAGAAATTGAGCAATTAACCTCTTGGGGGCCTAGTTTCTTCATCTCTAAAATATGAATTGTACTTATCTCATGTAGTTGTTAAGAAGATCATATAAGATTATGTTTAAAGTACCCAGTGCATAATAGTTACTCAAAAATTGAGAACTGCTAGTTGTAGCATAGGCTTATTCTTTAGCATTTATACTCTAGTCATGGATTGCAGTACCTGGGGAGAACAAATAGGGACAGGCATGTTTCTGTGGGGTGAGAGAAGGATCAATGAGAATGGACACATTAGTGAATGACTTAGTAAGGCAGAACTCAGATGACAGGACTCCTGAAGGAATTTGGAATTTTGGAGGCAGAGTAAAGAAACCCACTCCGTTCATTCAATCAACAAATATTTATTAAGCATGTAATTTGCAGTAGGTAAGTGAGGTACTTTGAAATAATGGTAACATCAGTGTACCGATGGTCTTAATGAAATGGAAAGATTTGGGAAATCAGAATTCTAGAGGAAATGAACTAGAATTTGGAGGTAGTGAACCACAGCATGACTTTCTGAAATTAAAACTGTGGAAAAACTATAGTTATTAGGCATTACAGGATCTGTAATAGGGTCAGCGGCTTTTCCTTAAAAAGCTAGGTAATAAATATTTTAGGCTTTGTGGGCCAAGAAGCAGAATTGAAAATATAATTTGGGTGCTAACATTACCATGTTAAATGTGACCATTTAAACTTGTAAACTTTATCTTTTTCATGGGCTGTAAAAAACCAGGTTGTATGCCAGATTTGGCCAATGGGCTGTACTTTGCCAACCCTTGACATCAAATATGATTACATGAGTGTATGTTTATGGTAGGATGGAGGACCAGATGATTGAGATAGGAGACTTCACAGGCTAGAGACGCCAAGGTGATAAGGGAAAAATAATTTAGGAAGACCAGTGGAACCAGCGAGATATTCTCGGAGACAGTTTATTGACAGCAGTGCAAATTAACTCAACATAGTGATGGTCAAAGAGAATGGGGAATGGAAAATTCATAAGAGAGAGAATTATAATACCTACTTACACAAAGGAGGCTCTATACAAAAACTGAAGGAACAAGGTTAGAGGTAGGGGTCATGCAATGGATCTTTTTAGCAGATGACTGCGATTCTGTGTGGAGGCCTAAAGCAAATACTTCCTCGCCTGATGTGCTACAATATGTTCTTTTAGATGTGATGTGAAGGAGTCCAACTGCATTAAAACGGTAAAGAATTTAGTTGTGTATGGAGCCTCACATCTGTAATCCCAGTACTTCAGAAGGTTGAGACAGGCAGATTGCTCAAGCCCAGGAGTTTAAGACCAACCTGGGCAACACAGTGAAACCCCATCCCTACAAAACATACCAAAAATAGCCAGGAATTGTGACATAACCTGTACTTCCAGCTACTCAAGATGCTGAGGCAGGAGGATCACCTAAATCCTGGAAGGTCGAGGCTGCAGTGAGCCGTGATTGTGCCACTGTACTACAGGCTGGGCAACAGAGTAAGACCGTGTCTCAGAAGAAGAAAAAAAAAGAAAAGAAAGAAAAGAAAAGAAAAAATACAGTATTTGGTGGGCTGACTGAAAACGCATAAATATAAATGAGAAGTGTCCCTCCTCTTTAATACTCGTTTGCTAGGTTTTTCTTTATGTAGAACAGCAGAAAATTTGTAGTCCAGTGCTATTATTTTCCATTGCCTGTACACATTTCTCATTTGTTGACAAATATGCAATGGAGATTCATACTGTTTCTGTGTCCCATCTTCCATAAGGATTTTCTTCTGGATTGTGGTAGTGACACTCTCTTGCTGATTGCAGCAAATGTTCCAAATCCCTAGAATATATACATAATGCCCACGACTGTTCTTGTGCATGAGTTGACATCGCTCCACCATAGTTCCCCTCCAGACCTGTCCTTGAGTAGGATCTGATCCTTGGGCAGAAACTTGTAGAAGTTGGCTTAGCGTGTGGCACAGTCTAGAGCAGAGTGCCTCAGACTCCATGTGCAGTACAATATTCCTTTAAATGTGCTCAAATGTCATCTCTGTTGGCCATCCTGAGCCAAGGTATATTAGTTAATTCTTGCACTGCTATAAAGAACTACCTGAGACTGGATAATTTACAAAAACAAAGTTTAATTGGCTCACAGTTCTGCAGGCTGTACAGGAAGCACGGCGAAGGAGACCTTAGGAAACTCACAATCATGTCCAAAGGTGAAGGGAAACAGGCATGTCTTACATGGCCAGAGAAGAAGAAAGAGAGAGAAGTAGGTGCAGCACATTTTTAAACAATCAGATCTTGTGAGAACTCACTTACAATCACAAGAACAGCAAATAGAAAATCCATAACCACAATTCAACCACTTTCAGCCAGTCCCCTTCCACAACACTGGGGATTACAATTTGACATGAGATTTGAGTGGGACATGGATCCAAACTAATCATTAGCCTTCTTGTGAGCTCACCTCTCCTTGTAGCTCTGAAGGTATGGCCCCTGTCACTGTGTCAAATTATTGAAACTTTGTAAGTTTTTTCCTACCACATCAACTGCTAGACAACTTTTGTTTTATTTTCTTGCCTGGGAGGTAACTCATTTTGTAGGACTTTCTTCTCACCGGTGAGCACATACATATCCTTACAACCACTCCCATATTTTTTCCCAGAAAGACCATGTCCTTATCAGTGATATGTACTCCAATGTTCCTGGAGACCTGAGTTGGAGGTCAAGAGGGATGTTTCAATGACAGGAGGTCTTTTACTACACAATGGCTTGGGGACAAGATGAACTATCATCTTTTGCATGAAAGTTAAGGAATCTTAAAAAAAAAAAAAAAAAAGAGACTAAATAGAAACTACTTCAGAAAAAGACTTTCATTTCTGTCTCACTAAAACACACATTTATGTATACGTGTATATGCAAAATATATTAGCTACTTTATTAAATAAAATAATGTAAATGAAAAACTGACATTACTTTTTAAAATTATACTTTAAGTTCTGAGATACATATGCAGAATGTGCAGGTTTGTTACATAGGTACACACGTGCCATGGTGGTTTTCTACACCCATCAATCTGTCATCTACATTAGGTATTTTTCCTGATGCTATCCCTCCCATTGGCCCCACCTCCAACAGGCCTTGTGTGTGATGTTCCCCTCCCTGTGCCCATATGTTCTCATTGTTCTACTCCTACTTATATGTGAGAACATGTGATGTTTGGTTTTCTGTTCCTGTGTTAATTTGCTGAGAATTATGGTTTCTAGATTCATCCATGTCCCTGCAAAGGACATGAACTCATTCTTTTTAATGGTGGCATAGTACTCCATGGTGTATATGTGCCACATTTTCTTTATCCAGTCTATCGTTTATGGACTTTTGGGTTGGTTCCAAGTTTTTGCTATTGTGAATAGTGCTGTAATAAACATACATGTGCATATGTCTTAATGGTAGAATGATTTAAATTCCTTTGGGTATATATCCAGTAATGGGATTGCTGGGTCAAATAGTATTTCTGGTTCTAGAACCTTGAGGAATAGCCACACTGTCTTACACAATGATTGAACTAATTTACACTCCCAGCAACAGCGTAAAAGCATTCCTATTTCTCCACAACTTGTCCAGCATCTGATGTTTCCTGACTTTTTAGTGAATGCCATTCTGTCGTGAGATGGTATTTCATTGTGGTTTTGATTTGCATTTCTCTAATGACCAGTGATGATGAGCTTTTTTTCATGTTTTTTGGCCACATATGTGTCTTCTTTTGAGAAGTGTCTGTTCATATCATTGGCATACTTTTTGATGTGGTTGTTTTTTTCTTGTAAATTTAAGTTTCTTGTAGATTTTCAATATTAGCCCTTTGTCAGATGGGTAGATTACAAAAGTTTCTCTCATTCTTTCGGTTGCCTGTACACTCTGATGATAGTTTCCTTTGCTGTGAAGAAGTTCTTTAGTTTAACTAGATCCCATTTGTCAATTTTGGCTTTTGTTGTCATTGCTTTTGGTGATTTAGTCATAAATTCTTTGCCCATGCCTATGTACTGGATCATATTGCCTAGGTTTTCTTCTAGGATTTTTATGATTTTAGGTCTTACATTTAAGTCTTTAATCCACTTTGAGTTAATTTTTGTATAAAGTGTATGGAAGGGATCCTGATTCAGTTTTCCTCATATGGCTAGCCACTTTTCCCAACACTATTTGTTAAATAGGGAATCCTTTCCCCATCACTTGTTTTTCTCAGTTTGTCAAAGATTAGATGGGTGTAGATGTGTGGTGTTGTTTCTGAGGCCTCTGTTCTATTCCATTGGTCTATATAACTGCTTTGGTACCAGTACCATGCTGTTTTGGTTACTGTAGCCTTGTAGTATAGTTTGATGTCAAGTAGCATGATGCCTCCAACTTTGTGTTTTGTTGTTGTTGTTTTTGCTAAGGATTGTCTTGGCTATATGGGCTCTTTTTTGGGTTCATATGAAATTTAAAGTAGTTTTTATTCTAATTCTGTGAAGAAAGTCAATGGTAGCTTGATGGGGATAGCATTGAATCTATAAATTACTTTGGGCAGTATGGTCATTTTCACGATATTGAGTCTTTCTATCCATGAGCATGGAATGCTTTTCTCCTTTTGTGTCCTGTCTTATTTCCTTGAGCAGTGGTTTGTAGTTCTCCTTGAAGAAGTCCTTCACATCCCTTATAAGTTGTATTCCTAGGGATTTTATTCTCTTTGTAGCAATTGTGAATGGGAGTTCATTCATGATTTGACTCTCTATCTTTTATTGGTGTATAAGAATACTTGTGAATTTTTGCACATTGATTTTGTATCCTGAGACTTTGCTGAAATTGCTTATCAGCTTAAGGAGATTTTCAGCAGAGATGATGGGGTTTTCTAAATATACAGTCATGTCATCTGCAAACAGGGACAATTTGACTTCCTGTTTTCCTAATTGAATACCCTTTATTTCTTTCTCTTGCCTGATTGCCCTGGCCAGAACTTCCAGTACTATTTTGAATAGGAGTGGTGAGAGAAGGCATCATTTTCTTGTGCCAGTTTTCAAAGAAAATGCTTCCAACATTTGTCCTAATTAAGTGTGATATTGGCTGTGTGTTTGTCATAAATAACCCTTATTATTTTGAGATACATTCAATTGATACCTAGTTTATTGAGAGTTTTTAGCATGAAAAGGTGTTGAATTTTATTGAAGGCTTTTTCTGCATCTATTGAGATAATTATGTGATTTTTGTCATTGGTTCTGTTTATGTGATGGATTACATTTACTGATTTATGTATGTTGAACCAGCCTTGTATCTGAGGGATGAAGCCAACTTGATTGTGGTGGATAAGTTTTTGATGTACTGCTGGATTCGGTTTTCCAGTATTTTACTGAGAATTTTTGCATCGATGTTCATCAGGAATATTGGCCTGAAATTTTCTTTTTCTTGTTGTGTCTCTTCCAGATTTAGGTATCAGGATAATGCTGGTCTCTTAAAATGAGTTAGGGAGGAGTCCCTCTTTTGTATTGTTTGGAATAGTTTTAGAAGTAATGGCACCAGCTCCTCTTTGTACCTCTGGTAGAATTTGGCTCTGAATCCATCTGGTCCTGGGATTTTTTTGTTGGTATGCCATTAATTACTGCCTCAATTTCAGAACCTGTTATTGGTCTATTCAGGAATTCAATTCCTTCCTGGTTTAGTCTTGGGAGGGTGTATGTGTGCAGGAATGTATACATTTATTCTAGATTTTCTAGTTAATTTACATAGATGTGTTTATAGTATTCTCTGATAGCAGTTTGTATTTCTGTGGCATCAGTGGTGATATTCAATTTAACATGTTTGTAGTGTCTATTTGATTCTTTTCCCTTTTCTTCTTTATTAATCCAGCTAGTGGTCTATTTTGTTAAACTTAAAAAAAAAAAAAAACAAAAAAAACAAAAAAAAAAAAAAACAGCTTCTGGATCCATTGATGTTTGAGGGTTTTCCATATGTCTGTCTCCTTCAGTTCCATTCTGATCTTAGTTATTTCTTGTCTTCTGTTAGTTTTTGATTTTCTTTGCTCTTGATTTTCTAGTTTTTTTCTTTCTTTTCTTTTTTTTTTTTTCCTCATATTCAAGGTTTATTAAACAAGAGATAACTGTTTGCCTCTCTCTCAATTTCCTATGGCCCAAGGAGCTCAAAGGTCAAACTTCTGATTTGGATTAGAGGTTTCTCATATGGCAAGGCAGTGTTTGATCCTAAATCAAGCCAGCTGTAAATAAAGCTTCTAATAGATTTTCTGAATTGCATAAACAACACAGATTTTTTTTTAACTAAAAAAAAACGCCATTGTAAAGGTGAGATCTAGTTCTTTTAATTGTGATGTTAAGGTGTTGATTTTGGATCTTTTCTACCTTTTCCTGTGGGCATTTAGTGCCATTTCCCTCTAAACACTGCTTTGGCTGTGTCTCAGAGATTCTGGTACCTTTTGTCTTTGTTCTCATTGATTTTTAAGAACTTATTTATTTCTGCCTTAATTTTATTATTTACCCTGTAGTCATTCAGTAGCAGGTTGTTCAGTTTCCATGGAGTTGTGCGGTTCTGAGTGAGTTTCTTAATCCCGAGTTCTAATTTGACTGCACTGTGGTCTTAGACACTGTATGTTATGATTTCTGTTCTTTTGCATTTGCTGAGGAGTTTTTTTACTTCCAATTATGTGGCCAATTTTCGAATAAGTGTGATGTGGTGCTGAGAAGAATGTATATCCTGTTGATTTGGGGTGGAGAGTTCTGTAGATGTCTATTAGGCCTGCCTGATCCAAAGCTTAGTTCAAGTCCTGAATGTCTTGTTAATTTTCTGTCTCATCGATCTGTCTAATATTGACAAAAAGGTGTTAAATTCTTCCACTATTATGATATGGGAGTATAAGTTTCTTCATAGGTCTCTAAGAACTTGCTTTATGAATCTGGGTGCTCCTGTATTGAGTGCACATATATTTATGATACTTAGGTCTTTCTTTTACATTAATCCTTTTACCATTATGTAATGTCCTTCTTCATCTCTTTTGATTTTTTTTTTTCCTTTGGTTTAAAGTCTGCCTTATAAGAGGTTAGGATTGCAACCACTGTTTTTTTTTTTTTTTTTCTTTTTTCTTTCCATTTGTTTGGTAAATATTCCTCCGTCTCTTAATTTTGAGCCTATGTATGTCTTTGCATGTAAGACGGGTCTCCTGAATACAGCACACCAATGGGTCTTGACTCTTTATCCAATTTGTCAGTCTGTGTCTTTTAATTGGGGCATTTAGTCTTTTTCATTTAATTTTAACATCGTATGTGTGAATTTGAACCTGTCGTTATGATACTGGCTGGTTATTTTGCATATTAGTTGATGTAGTTTTTTCATAGTGTTGATGGTCTTTACATTTTGGTATGTTTTGTAGTGGCTGGTACCTGTTTTTCCTTTCCATATTTAGTGCTTCCTTCAGGAGCTCTGTAACGCATGCATGGTGGTGACAAAATCTCTCAGCATTTGCTTGTTTGTAAAAACATTTTATTTCTTCTTCACTTATGAAGCTTATCTTGTATAGATATGAAATTCTGGGTTGAATTTTTTTTTTAAGAATGTTGGATATTGGCCCCCTCTTTCTTCTGGCTTGTAGGGTTTCTGCAGAGAGATCCACTATTAGTCTGATGGGCTTCACTTTGTGGGTAATCCGACCTTTCTCTCTGTCTGCCCTTAACATTTTTTCCCCTTCATTTCAACCTTTGTGAATCTGACAATTGTGTGTCTTGGGGTTGCTCTTCTCGAGGAGTATCTTTGTGGTGTTCTCTGTATTCCTGACTTTGAATGCTGGCCTGTCTTGCTAGGTTGGGAAGTTCTCCTGGATAATATCTTGAAGTGTCTTTTCTAACTTCCTTACATTCTCCCCATTACTTTAAGGTACACTAATCAAATGTAGGTTTGGTCTTTTCACATTGTCCCATATTTCTTGGAGGCTTTATTCATTCCTTTTCATCCTTTTTACTTTAATCTTGTCTTCGTGCTTTATTTCATTAAGTTGATCTTCAACCTCTGGTATCTTTTCTCCTGCTGGATCGATTTGGCTATTGATACTTGTGTATGCTTCACAAAGTTCTCATGCTGTGTTTTTCAGCTCCATCAGTTCATTTATATTCTTCTATAATCTTCTTCTATACCAGTTAGCAGTTCCTGTAACCTTTTGTCAAGGTTTTTAGCTTCCTTGCATTGCGTTAGAACGTGCTCCTTTAGCTCAGAGGAGTTTGTTGTTACCCACCTTCTGAAGTCTACTTCTGTCAATTATTCAAGCTCGTTTTCCATTCAGTTTTTTCCCTTGCTGGTGAACAGTAGTGATTTTTTGGAGGAGAGGAGGCATTCTGGTTTTTGTAATTTTCAGCCTTTTCATGCTGTTTTTTTCTCATCTTGTTGGATTTATGTACCTTTGGTGATAAATGTTTGATGTTGGTGACCTTTGGATGGGGTTTTTGCATGAGTGTCCTTTTTGTTGATGTTGACGCTATTGCTTTCTGTTTGTTAATTTTCTTTCTAACAGTCAGGCTCCTCTTCTGCAGGTCTGCTGTAGTTTGCTGGAGGTCCACTCCAGACCCTCTCTGCCTGGGTATCACCGGCAGAGGCTGCAGAACTTCAAAGATTGTTGCCTGCTCCTTCCTCTGGAAGCTTCATTCCAGAGTGGTACCCACCAGATGCCAGGCAGAGCTCTCCTATATAAGGTGTCTGTCAACCCTCCTGGGAGGTTCTCCCCATCAGAAGGCTTGGGGGTTATGGACCCACTTGAGGAGGCAGTCTGTCCCTTAGCAGAGCTCGAGCGCTGTGCTGGGAAATCCACTGCTCTTTTCAGAGCTGGCAGGCAGGAACGTTTAAATCTGCTGAAGCTGCACTCAAAGCCGCCCCTTTTCCCAAGTGCTCTGTCCAAGGGAGATGGGAGCTTTATCTATAAGCCCCTGACAGGGTCTGCTGCCTTTCTTTCAGAGATGCCCTGCCCAGAGAGGGGGAATCTAGAGAGGCAGTCTGGCTACAGAGGCTTTGACACACTCCAGTGGGTTTCTCACCAAATTAAAATTTCCGGGCGGTTTGTTTACACTCTGAGGTGTAAACTGCCTACTGAAGCCTCAGGAATGGCAGATGCCCCACCCTGCATCAAGCTTGAGCATCCCAGGTTGACTTCAGACTGCTGTGCTAGCAGTGAGAATTTCAAGCCAAGGGATCTTAGCTTGTTGGGTGCTGTGGGGATCGGATCTGCTGAGCAAGACCACTCAGCTCCCTGACTTCAGCCCCCTTTCCAGGGGAGTGAGCAGTTGTCTTGCCATTGTTCCAGGAACCACTGGGGTAGGAAAAAAGACTCTTGCAGCTAGCTTCGTGTCTGCCCAAACAGCCTCCCAGTTTTGTTCTTGAAACCCAGGGCCCTGGTGGTGTAGGCACCGGAACAAATCACCTGGTCTATGGGTTGCAAAGACTGTGGGAAAAGCATAGTATCTGAGCTGGATAATGCCATACCTCAGGTTATAGTCCCTTATGGCTTCCCTTGGCTAGGGGAGGGAGTCCTCCGACCTGGTACACTTCCCAAGTGAGGTGACACCCCACCCTGCTTCTGCTGGCCCTCTGTGGGCTTCACCCACTCTCTAACCAGTCCCAATAAGAGGAACCGGTTACATCAGTTGGAAATGCAGAAATCACCTGCCTTCTGCATTGTCTCACTGGGAGCTGCAGATCAGAGCTATTCCTGTTCTACCATTTTGCCTGGGAATTGAATTACTTTTAAACCAAAGACATTACTAGCTGGGCAATACTTGAAAGGTAGCATCACATAGGGTTCTCCATAACCTTTACATTGTATCTTGAGCTATTATCATGAAGTCAGGTGAGTTTCATGTATTTGGCTAATCATTATGGACATTTAGAACAGCATAAGAATCTATGTCTAACTCTGTTTTTACTGTGACTTAAAAAAATACAAGATTATACAGTAGATCCTAAAGTATCTTCATAAAATATTCTAGCATAGAACAACACTGACCTTTCTCAGGTTATATTCTTCCTCATTTCATCAAAGGTGAAGGTTTACAATAATGTCATTCTCTTTGACTTAATTTAGCCAGCATTTTTGCTTGTCTTAAAAGGAATATCTCTGAGCTTCCAATTATTGGCATATATAGAGAGAGTAAATTTTTTAGCATGCCCCTCCATATTTTAGTGTTAATAAACATTGATTTAGAATAAGAAAATGAATGATGAATAAATGATAAAAACCATGGGTTTGATTTGTTGCTGTGTAAGAATATAAACAACAGAGTCCAGAATGGTGTATTGGCCTCTAACAGGAGATATTTGAAAAGTATTGACTTACTGAAAAAGGGATTTTACCCTATAATCAGTCAATGCTTCATGTACTTTCCTCATATATAGAATTCAGGAGGATAAGTGACATAAATCGCATCTTAAAGATGCCTGTTACAAAACAAACAAACAAACAAACAAAAACTACACCTGTCTTATTTTTGATGAAAGGACTCAATATAAGTATTTACAACCATGTGGATGAAAGAGAAAACTCATGGTTTAGTCAGAGGTTTAGCAACTCTGCAACCAAGTTTACCATAAAAACCAGACCTTATGTACACAAAAATAGATACTTTGATGTATTTACATTATATTATTTAAGTAACATATATATAAACTTGGAATATATGTGTAATTTGAATAATATATAAAAATTATATATATATATGTATACATATGTATAAAACTTTTAAACAATAGAAAATGGCCATTTTACAATTTTGGCCCAGAAAAAGATCCTTTCAAAAGTCACAATTTTGTATGAGTTTTGACATTAGACAAAGTGAAACACATTAATGAACCATTTGGCGAAGAGGAAAAAAGAATTCTGTATAATTTATATATATACATATATATATATGTAATTGGAAAGACTCATTTAGTTAGCTCCAATGGGTCACAGGTATGTAGTACCTATGCTCACTGAAGGCATGCATTTTCTTCCATTGAATGTGACTATTACTGACTTACTCAACATTCCTTTTTAATGTGTTAAAAACGGGAGAAATAATACACTGTAGAAATTTTTATTTGCTCAGTTAAAGGAAAAAAAAATGCACCTGCAGGGAGAATAATGGCTCAAAATTCAGTATATTTAAAAATATCGAAAATCAACCTTATATTTCAACCTACTACAAATACCTTATTTCAAGATCTATTGAGCCATACGCTGTGCTGTCTGGCATCAAGGTTCCTCAGCCATAGTGAGATAGAATAGTGCATTTGCTTATTCCAGTCCCAGGGGGACCGTAATGTGATTGTCTGTTAATGGCTTTGTTCACAAAGCTCCAAGCAAAAGATAGATTTGGCAATCATAGAAAGATCCCAACTAACAAACAAATTTTGTTCCAAGACCTATTTGTTCATTCGTTTATTCATCTATCTATCTATCTATCTATCTATCTACCTACCTACCTACCTACCTATCAATCTACCTATCCATCTATGAATCAGTTACTAGAAATGCACAATATACCATTTCATATAAACAAGTCAACAAACTGGAGTTAGGCTTCCAGGAACGTCCACTGAATGCAATTATAGAGTTCAGTATAGGTACTAAAGTACTAGACAAGATTGGGGAACTCTTTCTGCTTTCCTAGACACCTGATAAAAGTTGGGCAGTGATAGTCACCCCATTCTGACTTAACAGGGATCTCTCAGACCTCAGAGTGCTTCCCATACTCTAAAACAATTAGTATGATCTTTAGTCACGTGTAGGGTATACATAAGGTGCTTATCCCTAATTTGGAGAATATCTCCCTCTGATTAATTAGATCAATATAGGAAACATATTTGCATAATTCTGGGCATAAAGTAAGTTTATTTGGCTTCAAAAGATCTAGTTTGGCTTACTGCATAGTCACTTTTTCAACTGATTTCTATGTTTTTGCTTGGTAGATTTAGCAATTGGAATAAAAAGCTTTGCCTAAAGTGTTGTTTAGCAGTTTATGTCTCTAAATCAACCATAATAAGAGTAGTCACTTAATAGTTTGAAATAAGTAATCTTTATTCTTATATATCACGAAGTATTCAGTACTGCAGAAACACAAGCTCCTTTATTTTTGACTCTGATTTTTCCATTGAAAAATAAATCAAGTTAATTCTGACACTATGTGAATTTGAGTTTATTCAATTTCAAGAGACAGTCCAGAAATCTTTCTTATTTCTTATTTATAGTGTCCATTTTGCAAACTGTTCTCATTCCCATGTTTCTTACCAGTCATTAAATGCTCTGTTTCTATGTTCTTTCCAAATTCTCTCTCTCTCACTAAATTATTAAACAATTCCCACTGCAACTTCTTTCCTTAAGTTAGGAGAGCCAAAAAAAGGGCAGTGTCAGGCATACTAAAGCACAGAATTATTTGTTCCTCTTCGCCAAATGGTTTATTAATGTGTTTCACTTTGTCTAATATCAAAATTCATCCAAAATTGTGATTTTTTCAAGGATCTTTTTCTGGGCCAAAATTGTAAAACGGCCATTTTCTATTATTTGAAAGCTATACTTGTTAACTTATAAAAAAATTTTAAAATCCATTAAATGAGCATAAACGTGTATGTTTTTCAGCCTTTAAAGGGTTACATTTTAGTTGCTGCTAAACATATTTTAAGATCCAGAGAGAAATTGTTAAAATTAATATTAACTTGTGCATTTAAGAATTTTCTACATTAAACAAGGAGAATATTTTTGATATTTAATGACTATAAATATAGTTTAAAATTATTACTCAGGTAATCTATAACTGCTCCAATGACATTAAATTTCACCTTCTTTGCCTTGTTTTTTCATTTTCTTTCTTTTTATAATTAACATGAGTGTAAATTAATTTTTAAAAATTTCAGAATTTTGTAATGTTCTTTCAGAATAATTAAAAGCACTAGGTTTAGTTTCAGAAGAACTTAAATATGGGTACTGGAATAATATATTAACAAAGATTAGGGAACAAATAAAATAGATTTTAAAAAGTAGAGTAACAATGTAATCATTATAATGAAATGCTAATGTCTGCAGAAACTAAGTCTCAAAGTTTTTAACAAATGTATCTAAATACCTGTGTGGTAAGTTCAAGTAATTTATTTTCCTTCCTTCCTTCTTTCCTTCCTTCCTTCCTTCCTTCCTTCCTTCCTTCCTTCCTTCCTTCCGTCCCTCCCTCTTTCCTTCCTTCCTTCCTTCCCTCCTTCCTTCCTTCCTTCCAACTTGTATTAGGGATTCAGAGGGTACATGTGCAGAGTTGCTACATGGGTATATTGCATGATGCCGAGGTTTGGGGTACAAATGATCCTGTAACCCAGATAGTGAGCTACCCAATAGCCCACTCTCTCCCTCCCTGCTCTAGGTCTCCCTAGTACCTAGAACAATAGTATCTATTGTTCCTGTCTTTACCTCCATGTGTATTCAATGTTTAGTTTCCACATATAAGTGAGAACATGCAGTATTTGGGTTTTTGTTCCTGCATTAGGTCACTTAATTCACTAAAGATAATGGTCTTCAGCTGAATTCATGTTGCTGCAAAGGACATTCCATGGTGTTCACGTACCACGTTTTCTTTATCCAGTCCACCATTTATAGGCAGCTAGGTTGAGTCCATGTCTTTGCACTATGAATAGTGTTGCAATGAATATAAGAGTACATGTATCCTTTTAGTAGAACAATTTATTTTCCTTTGGGTACATATATATACAGTAATGGAATTGCTGGATAGAATGGTAGCTCTGTTTTAAGTTCTTTGATACATTTCCAAACTGTTTTCCACAGTGGCTGAACTAATTTGCAGTCTTATCAACAGTGTATAAGTGTTCCGTTTCTTCACAGCCTTGCCAGCATCTGTTGTTTTCTGACTTTTTCATAATAGTCATTCTGACTATTGTGACATAGTACCTCATTGTGGTTTTGAATTGCATTTGTCTGATGGTTAGTGACAAGCATTTTTGCCTAGGTTTGTTGACTGCTTTTATGTCTGCTGTTAAGAAGTGTCTGGTCAAATCTTTAGCCCATTTCTTAATTGGATTATTATTTTTTGTTTGTCAATTTGTTCAAATGCCGCATAGATTCTGGATATAGAAACTTTTTTGGGTGAATAGTTTGCAAATATATTTTTCTCCTATTCTGTAGGTTGTCTGTTTCCTCTGCTGATAATTTATTTTGCTATGCAGATACTCTTTAATTAGGTCCCACTCTCAATTTTTATATTTGTTGCAATTGCTTTTGGGGACATGGTCATAAATTCTTTGCCAAAGTTTACATTGAGAAGGTAGTTTCCTAGGTTGTCTTTTAGGATTTCTATAGTTTTTATAGCCTTACATTTGAATGTTTCCTCTATAGTTAATTTTTATCCATGTTAAAAGGTAGGGGTCCAATTTCATTCTCATGCATATGGATAACCAATTA
Organism: Papio anubis; assembly: GCF_008728515.1. Lineage (NCBI taxonomy): Eukaryota > Metazoa > Chordata > Mammalia > Primates > Cercopithecidae > Papio > Papio anubis. The sequence continues at coordinate 63,499,100 of NC_044981.1, read as the reverse complement.
TCACAGCAACATTTATTGAGTTGACAGTCATTTTCCCATTGCTTATTTTTGTCAACTTTACTGAAGATTAGATAGCTGCAAGTGGGCAGGTTTATTTCTGGGCTCTCTATTCTCTTCCATGGGTGTATGTGTCTGTTTTTGAACAAGTACCATGCTGTTCTGATTACTGTAGCCTTATTATATAGTTTGAAGTTGGGTAAAGTGATGACTCCTGCTTTGCTCTTTTTGCTTAGGATTGCTTTGACTATTTGGGATCATTTTATGTTCTGTATAAAGTTTAGACAAATTTTTTTTTTCTAGGCCGGGCGCGGTGGCTCAAGCCCATAATCCCAGCACTTTGGGAGGCCGAGACAGGCGGATCATGAGGTCAGGAGATCGAGACCATCCTGACTAACACGGTGAAACCCCGTCTCTACTAAAAAAATACAAAAAACTAGCCGGGCATGGTGGCAGGTGCCTGTAGTCCCAGCTACTCTGGAGGCTGAGGAAGGAGAATGGTGTAAACCACGGAGGCGGAGCTTGCAGTGAGCTGAGATCCAGCCACTGCACTCCAGCCTGGGTGACACAGTGAGACTCCATCTCAAAAAAAAAAAAAAAAGAAAAGAAAAGAAAAGAATTTTTTTTGTATTTCTGTGAAAAAAGACATTGGTATTTTGTTATCAATGGCATTGAATTTGTAAATTGCTTTGGGAAATATGATCATTTTAATAAAATTAATTTTTACAATCCATGAGCATGGAACATTTTTCCATTTATTTGTGTTGCTTCTGGTTTCTTTCAGCAGTGTTTTGTAGTTTTCCTTGTGGAGATCAATCACCTTCTTGGTTAGATGTATTTCCAGGTAATTCATTTTGTTGTGACTATTTTAAATGGGATTGTATTCTTGTTTTGGCTCACAGCTAGAACATTATTGGTATGTAGAAACATGACTTATTTTTGTACATTAATTTTGTATCCTGCACCAAATTAATGTTTATCACATCTATGGACCTGTTGGTTAAATCTTTAGGGTTTCCATGTATAGAATCATATCACCAGCAAAAAGAGATAGTTTGAATTCTTCTTTTCCTACTTAGGTGCATTTTATTTCTTTTTCTTGCCTCATTGTTCTGGCTTTGACTTCCTGTATAAAGTTGAATAGCAGTGGTGAGAGTAGGCATCCTTGTCTTGTTTCAGTTCTCAAGGGGAATAGTTCCAGCTTTTGCCTGTTCAATATGATGTTGAATGTGGATTTGTCATACATAGCTCTTATTTATTTATTTATTTTTTTTAGAATGTTCCTGCAATACCTAGTCTATTAAGTGTTTTTATTGTAGGAGGATGTTGGATTTTTTTCAAACACTTTTTCACTGTCAATTAAGATGATCTTTTTTTTTTTTTTTGACTCTGTGTATGTGATGAATAACATTATTTGTGTATATTGAAACCAACTTACATTCCAGGAATAAAGCCTACTTGAATTAAGTTTTCAATGTACTGCTGGATTTGGCTTACTAGTATTTTGTTGAAGATTTTTGTGTCTATGTTCATCAAGTGTATTGGCTTATAGTTTTCTTTCTTTGTTGTGTCTCTGCCAGATTTTGGTATAAGAATCAAGCTGACTTTACAGAATGAATTAAGGAGGAGCTCCTCTGCCTTAATTTTCTCATAACAGTTTTAGTAGGATTGGCACCAATCTTTTTTGTATGTCTCACAGAATTCAGCTACAAAGCAATCTGATCCAGGGCTTTCTTGTATTAGTAACTGTTTTATTATTGATTCAATTTTGGAACTTGTTATTGATCTGTCCGGGCTTTCACTTTCTTCCTGGTTTAATCTTGGCAGATTGTGTGTTTCCTGGAATTCAGCCATTTCCTCTAGATTTTCTAATTTGTGTGCATAATTGTCTATGAGGATTTATGGTATTTCTGTGGAATTGGTTGTAATGTCTTCTTTGACATTTCTGACTGGGCTTATTTGGATCTTCTGTTTTGTTTTGTTGTTTTTCTTTGTTAATCTAGCTGGAGCTCTATCAATCTTGTTTATTCTTTCAGAGATCCAATTATTAGTTTCCTTGATCTTTTGTGTGGATTTTTGTGTCTCAGTTTCTTATAGTTCTTTTCTTATTTTAGTTATTTCTTTTTTACTGCAAGCTTTGGGGTGGGCTTTTTCATTTTTCCAAATTCCTCTTAACACTGGTTATCTAGATCCTAAAGATTTCCATAAGTTGTGTCTCCATTTTTCATTAGTTTCAAATAATGTTTTGATTTCTGCCAGGAGAAAGTTGTTTAAAATCCATGTTTTGTGTACTTTTGAGAGATCTTCTTGGTACTGACTTACATTTTTATTGTACTACAGCCCAGGGGTGTGCTTGATATGATTTCTATATTTTTTAATTAATTGAGATTTATTTATTACCAAGCATGTGGTCAATTTTAAAGTATGTTGCATGTGCAAATGAGAAGGATGTATATTTTGTGGTGGTTGGGTATAGTATTCTGAAAATGTCTATTGTGCCTAACTGCCTGACTGTCAAGTTTAAGTTCAGAATTTCTTTGTTAGTTTTCTGCCTGGATGATAAGTCTAACATTGTCACTGGGATGTTGAAATTCTCCCTATTATCATATTATTGTGTAAATCTTTTTGGAGGCCAAGAAGAACTTTTCTTAGTAATTTGAGTACTCCTATCTTGAACCATTTATCATTATTTAATGCACTTCTTTGTCCTTCCGAGTTATTGTTGGTTTAAAGTCTGCATTTTTCTGATATGAGAAGGGTGATTCTTGCTTTTGTTATGGTAGATCTTTCTGCATCCCTTTACTTTGAGCCTTTGAGTGTTGTTACATCTGAAATGGGTCTTTTGAAGACAGCTGACGTTGGGTCTTGTCTTTTCATCCAATTTGCATCTCTATGCCTTTTAAGTAAGATGTTTAGACTACTTACATTGAAGGTTAATAATGATATATAAGATTTTTAACTTATCATCGTCTTGTTAGCTGGTTATTTTATAGATGTGATTGTGTAATTGCAATTTATATTGTCTGTGGGCTATGTGCTTAAGTGTGTTTTTGTGGTAGCAGTTACTAATCTTTCATTTCCATGATTAGTCCTCCTTAAAGACCTCTTGTAAAGTTGGACTTGTGGTAATTAATTCCCTTAGTGTTTGCATGTCTAACAATAATTTTATTTCTCCTTTTCTTATGAAGCTTAGTTTGGCATGATTTGAAATTCTTGGTTTGAATTTCTTTCTTTGAGGAGTCTGAAAATAGGTCCCCAATCTCTTCTGGCTTAAAAAGTTTCTGCTAAGACATCAACAGCTAGCCTGATGAGGTTCCCTTTGTAAGTGGCCTGACCTTTCTTTCTAGCTGCCATTACGATCTTTTTCTTTCACATTGACCTTGGTGAATCTGATGACTATGTGTCTTGCAGATGGTCATCTTGTATGGTATCTTGCAGGGATTCTCTGTATTTCTTGAATTTTCCTATCAACCTCTCTCACAAGATTGGGCAAATTTTCATGGACTAGATCCTCAAAACCTTTTCAAAGTTACTTACCTTCTCTCCTCTCTGAGGAATGCTATTGAAATGTGGATTTGGCCTCAATATAATCTCATATTTTCTGGAGATTTCGTTCATTGTTTAAAGCTCTTTTTATTTTTGTCCAATTGATTTTATTCCAAGAAGCGGTCTTTCTGCATCTGAGATATTTTCCTCAGTTTGGTCTCTTCTGCTGTTAATGTTTCTGACTGTATTATGAAATTCTTGTAGTTATTTTTTCAGTTCCAGAAATTAAGTTTCGTTCTTTCTTAAATGACTATTTTGTCTCTGATTCTTTTACTGGATCCTTTGGTTTCCTTGGATAGGGTTTTGGCTTTCTCCTAGATCTCAGTGAGCTTCTTGCCATCCAGATTATGAATTCTACAACTGACATTTTAGTAATTTCAATCTGTTTAAAAACCATTACTGAGGAGATAATGTATCCCTTTGGAGGTAAGGGGACACTGACTTTTTGAATTATCAGACTTCTTAAACTGGTTCTTTCTCACTGTGAGGGCTGGTGGTCCTTTATATGTGACATAAATTGAGTATAGTCAGTTGGTTTCATTTCTGAATATTTTTAGAAGGCCAATGCTATGCAAAGAATCTTTATTTGTGGCTGGATTCCTGCCTTAGGTTTCTTAGGTACTGTATACTGGCAAAATATTTTTGGTGCAGTAATTTGGGCTACAATCCAGTAGATGGCATTTACGAATGATATCCAGGAGATAGGCCAAGTATGTTTACTATAGTGCTCTGTGGTGGGGTGGTAGAGAGAGATGACCCACTCACCATATCCATTCCTGGGCCTTGCAGGAGTCCCCTTGATCACTGGAGCCATTCCTGCATTTACTTTGTTAGATGTTCTGGGCCCTGGGGAATTCCTCAGGCAGAGCCTGCAACTGACAGACCACATTCCTTCCTGTGCTGTCCCTGCAGAGGGAGGCACCCCCTGCTTCCACACTGGCCCACAAACCCACAAATTTCAGCATTCTCAGTTTTCTGAGAGTGGAGACTCCTCTGCTAAGGCACTGCCAATCCAGTGAGTTAAGCCAGTGAGAGAACAAAGATCTGTGCCCTCCTGCAGTGTTCAGACAAGGGTGAAGCCACCCTGCTGGGAGCCCAAGCTGATGAGAACTGCCTGGCTAGGCACAGTTGGGGATGGGGAGTAACATGATCTTCCATCTGAGTGTTTCTGGCAGGAACACAGCACTATGCCCACCCACAGGCTTTAGCATGGGCAGGGCTGCTATGCTAGGAGCCCAAGCTGGGGAGACTTGCCTGGCTAGACACAACAGGAGGAGGGGGATTCACAAGGGTTGCTGTTCTGGCGTTTCCCTGGAAAGCTGAGCATTGTTCCTGCCTGCAGAGTTAAGGAAGAGCCAGTGTTGCTGAACTGGAAGCTGAGCAAAGCTTTGTCTAGCAAGGAGTGGGGTGGGCTGATTGCTTCCTAGAACTACGACTGTGGTCTCTATTGGAATTTATGTCAGTTGGTGCTGGGTTGCTCAAGGATGCAACGGCTGTGGGGCTTCCTGTGGTCTTGAGCAGTGCTTCTGCAAAAACTCCGAGCATCTCTCTGTGTCAGTCTAGAGGCCCAGGGGGTCAAGGGGTTTTTTCCATTCCTAGGATTGCAAAGGTCCCTATGGGAAATGTGGACTCTCCAGGGGCTCTTACTATCTCAATATTTCCATGAATTAGGGAGCCCCTCCCAGCTCCTTGCTGCTCGTGGGTGGGTGACTACCCAGATTTGCTCTTCTATGTTCTTTTTGGATCTCCTTGCTTCCTTCATGGCTCCTGACATGGTTTCTTAGATGCTCCACTTGAAGAGTCAGTATTTATGTGCCAGTTCCTTCTTTTCCATGAGAATAGTGAGCACTAGCTGCTTCTAGTCAGCCATCTTGACCAAAAGTGCTTTTTTTTTTTTTTAATGATAAAGAGCTTCTTATCCAGATACTCAAATACATATAATTTAGAAAATGTAAAAGTCAAAAGGATTGTCCTTAATCATTAGTATTCATAAAACTCTAGAGCTGGAGATAGTTATATTGGTTATCTATTGCTGTGTAACAAATTATCCCTAACTTTATCAGTTTAGAAATGTGAAAGGAAATTAAATATTTGGACCTCAAATTCATTAAGCCAAAGAGAAAAGTCAAGGTGAGAACTGGGGACCAGCAAACCTGTCTCCACCTTTTTGGTTCCTAAATGAAATGGCTACAAGATGAAAATCTGCATGCCTCCCCCATATTTGCCCATAAGGAAATTCCTAGTTAGCTGCAAGATCTTTACTCAGGTGTTTCTACTAAAATCTCACCATGACAATGTAAATTGATAGCTTATCTTTATAGATGCAGTCACCCCCTGCCCAGTAGACACAAATGAATATCCAATTGTTTTCCTTCCCCATTTTATCTGTGTTCTTATGTAAAAAGGAAGATTCCTTGCATTTTTCCTCTGCCCTATTTGTCTATGCCATCTTTAAAACAAAACAAAACAAAAACCACAAAAAAACCAGATTCACTTGAGCCAAAGGCATGAATTTTCCCCTACCCCCTTCTTACACGAAAATTGTGTACTTCTCAATATACCACCTTTTCCTTTTTAAATTTGGAGCCCTCAAAATCATCTTCAGAGAAAGGCATAGACCTGTCTCCTAGGCATGCATCTTTAACTTTGGCAAATAAACCTCCTAAAATGATTGAGACTTATCTCATCATTTTTCTCAATTGACAAAACAATAATATTTATTATCTCATCATTTCTGTATGTCAGTAATTCAAGTACGACTTAGCTCAGGGTCTTTAATGAAGCAGAAGTGAAGGTGTTGGCTGGGACTTCAGCCATCTGACAAACCTACTGAGAAAGATCAGCTTCCAAGGTCATGGACATGATTGTTACAGGGCTCAGTTCCTCATAGGGTATTGGATGGGGGAACCTCAATTTCTCCGAGGCTACCTTTGGTTTTTTTTACATGTGGCCTGTTTCTTAAGACAGCTCACAATAGAGCAAATGGCTTTATCAAAGCAAGCAACTGAGAGGACATGACAATATGAGGAAGAGGGAAGTCACAGGCTTCTATAACCTATTCTCAGAAGTGATGTCTTTTACTTTTGCTTCACTTTGGTTAGCTATAAGCAAGTCACTAGGTCCAGGGTGTGCTCAAGGGCATTGTATTATACAAAGAATTGAACATTAGGAGGCAGGGCTCATTGGGAGCCATTTCAGAAGCTGCCTACCACAGAGGTTAGGAAATATGCTAACACAAACCATTCTTTATAAAAAGAAACTGAGACACAGAAAAATAATTATACCTGGTGTGTACCTTTATCAAAGGCCATCAGTAATCAAGGCAGTTAACCTTTTTTGAGTTCTTCATATGCCTGCATTCATTGCTAAGTAATTATACACACTTTTTAATTTAATCCTCTGAGACACCTTTTGAAAAAAACACATGTTAATCTTACTTTGCAAATTAGGAAACTGAGACTCAGAGAAATTCAATAATTTACTTAAATAATGTCATATCCTAGTGGAAGAATAGGGTCTTAATTCCTGGCATCTGGATGCCTGATTTTACCCTTGTAGAAATGGTGTTATATTGAAGTTGCCACATAAACTAATTCTTAAGTTCCCTTAAAACTGCTGTTAAAGACATTGTTCATGTTTTTAATACACATTTTATTTAATATTCTCAGTATAAGAAATGTATTCTATTGTTAAGGTCAAGAAAATACTTTTTTATTCTCAAATACTAGTCTACTTGTTTCATTTTATAATTAGAAGATAGATATTACTATCTCTTCCTTATTTGGCATGATTTGCAGAAGAAATAATTGATTCTTTAACAGTATGCATTGTTTTATAAGGCAACACAACTATATTTATCAAGAACCTTAAAAATTTTATGCCTTTTAATCTTGCAAATAAATTATCTATAGAACAAACGTAAGTATATAGGAGGATTCCTGTCAGAGACAATCATTTTAAGGTTTTTAATGGTAGTATATCAAAGATGAAATAAAATGTCCAAACTATGAGGTGGTTAAATATATTCAGAAGTTATGATATAATATTATTTAGCCATTTTAAAAGACATCAGGAAAAATTAATTAGAAAATTATTATGTATTAACTAAAAAATTACTATAAAACATTTTGGATGAAACAAACAACTATGAAAGAAAAATGAAGAGGAAAATAGAGCAAAAAATATGCAAAACTGTTTAGTAGAAGTTGCTTGTGAATTATGTAAGCACAGTTATCTTCTATATCTATTAATGTGATTTACTATTTTGAAAACTAGGAAATAAATTAATTAGATAGATATTAAAGAGAATCATATTCCCAGAAAAAAATCAAAGTTCCTTTCTTTTGTCTCTAAATTTCATAATCTTTGCATTCGGTTAAAATTTCATTCTCAGGATTTTACTTTTATTTTTGTTCTTATTTTTTTCTTTTTTTTTTTTTTTTTTTTTGAGACAAGTTGGAGTGTAGCATAGCAACGATAGCTCACTGTGACCTTGAACTCCTGGGCTCAACTCAACGTCTCCAGAGTAGCTGGGAGTAAAGGCATGCACCACAGTACCCAGCTATTTTTCCATTTTGTTTGTAGAGACAGGGCCTTGCTAGGTTGCCAAAGTTGATCTTGAGTTCTCGGCATCAAGCAGTCCTTCCACCTTGGCCTCACAAATCTCTGAGATTACAGGCATAAGCCACTGTACCCAGCTTCATCCTCAGGAGTTTTAAAAATAATTATTCTTAAATTGACTTAGATGTCTATTATGCCTCCTAGAAAAAAATTGCCTTACTAGTAAATATTTCATCCTATGAGTCCTCAGTGCATAGCATGGTGCGTGGCATAAAACAGGTGCTTAAGGAATGTTTTTTTAAAGAATAAAAAAATAAGTCTGAGCCAAGCACAGTGACTCATTTCTGTAATCTCAGTGCTTTGGGAGGGTGACACAGGAGGATTCCTTGAGGCCAGGAGTTTGAGACCAGTCTGGGAAACATAGCAAGACTCTGTGTCTACAGAAAATTGTTGAGAAATAGCCAGATGTCGTGGCTCATGCCTGTAGTTCCTGCTATTCAGGAGACTGAGGTGGAAGGGTTGCTTGTCCCCAGGAGTTCTAGGTTATAGTGACCTAGGACCATGCCACTGCACTCCAGCCTGGGTGACAGAGCAAGATCTTGTATCTAAAAATAACAATAATGATGATGATGATAATAATGAGTCTATGGGGTTAGCATTTTTGTTTATCTTCCTTTCCGTGGTCCTGACATTTAGTTTATTAATACTGTTTATGTCCAACATAACTCAAAATCCTTTTGGGAAAACTGATGAAATAAACACATTTACATTTCAATGCAGACTTTTAATGAACAAATTAGTGGAAGACCAGGATTTAGGTTTTCTCACTCTGGACAATTATTCTAATATCTATATTTCTCTCCTCAAGTAGATTTTGGAGTGAGTGTCTTAGCAAAAAACATTATATCTTATTCATGTTTTTGTTTTCTTACTCAGGGAGTCAGCATAGTTCCTGACACAATATAAGCACTTACAAATATACCAAGATTGATTGTTGGAATGAAGAAATGCTCCAAGAAGAGCAAAATTCAGTCCATACATTTAAAAAATAATATTTATTACTTGTATTTTTATATATGTAAGAAATTACAAAAATGCAAACAAGAAAATGAGCCATCATCTCATATAGACAAGTCCTGATGGAATAAATATAAAAATACTAATTGCACCTTGTTAAAACATTTGAAAAGTAAAGGAAGGGAATGATTCTTTCTTTTTACATTCTTATCTCCAGAGGTAACAATTGTTAACAATTTCCTATAACTTCAAATAGGAACTTCTATATATGAAACTAACAATAACTAGTAACATTTCTTTAAACAGGTTTTTTTTTTTTTTTTAATTTTAGCATACACCAAGCATCACCTGGGAGTCTCATTAAAACATAGACTCCCAGACTCTATGCTCAGAATTTCTGATTCAATGCACATGAGATGGTGTCTAGAATTTGTATGTCCCAGGAGATGTCAGTGCTACTAGTCCAAAGCTCACACTTAAAGAACTACTTATTAACACAATTTACTGAAGAGATAATAAAATGACCACTGTTTTGCCCTTGCTTGAGTGAACACAGAGACATCTCGAGTTTGAAGGAAAACTTCAACCCAACACAGAGACATCTCGAGTTTGAAAGGAAAGGGTATCTAAAAGAAGTAAGAGAAAATTAAGACTGAAAGCCTTGTGATGTCTGAAGCTGGGGGGGTGGGTAAGCAGATTAAAATAAGAAGCATATTTAAATTAGGTTGGAGAATATATGTCAAAGTTTTCCTTTTCCTCTTCACTGGTTCCTTTTAGGTACTACCATTTTTATCAACATTTTTCCTTTCTCTCATAGCTATCTATACTGTCAAAAATTGAGCAAGCTTGTGTTTACAGGAAAGGTTATGCTCTCCTTTTTTAAACTAAGCACAGTAATTTAAAGGATCAGCAAACAAACAGCTGCAACTTCTCATTAGCACGAAAGAACAGACTGGTATGATCCTATGATTCCTGAAGTGTGTTTTGGGTTCTGTATTTTTCCATGACTGAGAAAGCACTGAACTTTTTCATGTAAAACCTGTATAGTCAGACTCTATTACCCTGATGTTTAAAGCTCCCTTAACAATCTGTGCTCCAACAGGTAAAATCGTCTATAACAAACTTGTGTCATGTGATTGAAAAGAATATTTGGCAAAATTTGCTGAGGATGTAATTTAAAGCTAGCTAACTTTTATCTTTAAGATTATACAATATCATCTTCATAAATTTCTAATCATGTGGTTGACTACTTCTGAAGAATTTTAGATTGCCAGGGTTTGTAAAATGAATTTAGAGAGACTATGTAAATGTGATGAAATTTGGAAGCTTGATGCTATTTCCAGAAGAGAAGTTTAAAAAGTTAATTTTAAAATCTACTGAAAGACCTCAGAGTGAAGAGAGGAGAAAGAAGAAAGCCAAAATTCTCATGAATAAGCCTACTTCAGGAGAAAACGAGAAAACACAACTATGAAGGGGAGATTTACTCTGCTACTATATTAAGGATCAACATATTTTATATAATTAAAGTGATATTAATGCCAAAATTGCTATAGCAATTATTTAAATAATTAGTATGTTTATTACAATTTAAGAGAACATTTTTTGTTATTTTTGGTCTGCTATAACTTGATATAATTTCCACACTCTTACATAATCAACCTAATTTAAAACCTGGGATAGGCTAATTAATTATAATTACTATACTTGCAGGTCACTGCGTTATAACATTTGATGCAAGCAAAGTTTTCTAAGATTTCATAAAAGGCTACTACCTAATGCATACTACAATTTCAGCATAATAAAAAAATGTACGATAAATGGAAAGGTGAAAGTAGTGTTTTCCCGTTCAATATTCTCTTGTTAAAGCCTTATCTTACTAGGGATATGTTAAGGAATTTTGTAAATGCTAGTAGCTATTTACTCCTTTCAGTAATAGTAGAAAGAAATAAAATGTAAAACTTAGGATTATGTGCAATTGAATTTTTGTCTATTAAAATCATAGACACACAGTGAAGAAACTAGATATTTGTAATGTCAGGAAAGAAAATATGAATATACTTTGCCCTCAATTTTTACTTCTATTGATATTTAAAATGAATATGTAAGTAAGTCAGGGTGTCATGATGTAGAGCCTCAAAACTTCTCCCCAAGTATGAAGTATGACACTTTTGTAGGCGTCACATTTTGTTTTAACTGGCAGAGCAAGAATAGATTATCCTCTATGGATGAACTCTTATTAATCAAAATCAAAATACAAAGAAGTCTAACTTAAAATGAGGATTATAACTGATATGTAGACCATTGATGATGTTGTTAGCACAAACAGTGAATTATCTTTCTTAGGCACTGAAAGTAAAATTATAATAAAAGTTTTTAGATTAGTATGGAGCAAAGGTGATTTGAATACTTAATAGCATGAAGCTATGACAGCCAAATGTGTTCATTTTCTTAATAGCCATTACCAAACCTCTTGTGCCCTCTTATAAAACTCTCTTCATTGAGCCTCTTGCCACCTAGACCTTATTCTTGTTATAGGCTGACCTCTCTCAAAGCCCTCTCATCACATTCTTTAAGGACTATGGCCCCTGGCTTATAAACTTTCTCTCCACCATTAATTCCACTATCTTCCAGAACAATTTAAAAGTGAGTAGGAAAATAAACATCCCCACTTTAACCTTAGACCACTGTGACTTTATGAACCCCAGTGAATTTCTCACTTTCTTCACTCCAGTAACACTAAATTGTTTCATTAACTAGAGTCACAGTATCTATTAAACTTCTGAGATCTAAACTCCTGCAGTCTATTTTTTTTAGCATGGTACTGGACACTTCCAGGGTTTTTACTCCCTTATTTATAATCTAGCTTTTTTCCAACATTACCTAGATTTAGACCATTTACAACACATTTTCTTCCAATCTGTATGGTCTCTTAAACATTTTATTTTATTTACTGTGAACATGATTTCCATTTATCCTGGTTTGCTTAGTGATAGAAGTTTATTCCTGTTTTCCAGCATCTTGTTTGGCCATTACCGTTTTTCACTCTCAAATATTCTCAGTTTGGATAAATTATACAATCACTCAACTGTGAAAAATAAAATCTTTCTCTCTAGTATCCTAAATACTCTGACCTCGTTTCTGCTCCATTGTAACTACTTTTAATTGACACAACATCCCCTGACTTAGTCCCATCTTCACTTGGTTCACTGAGTGTGCCTAGAGAAATCTCACCCCACCCCCACCATTGCATATGGAAGCCAATATGAATTCCTTCTCTCTAATCATACGTGCAATGTCAGTACTACCCACAGATCCTCTGACAAATCCCATAGCCACATTTCTCTCTCATTGCCATAAACAATTCTTTCAGACTGGAAGTTCCTTTCAACACCCCCTGCCCTGCAAACTGCTTTCTGATCCTCGGGCCAAATTTGATGCTTACCTCATTAAGATAATTAAATCAAGAGGTTTCTTGATTATGTTCCCTGATCTTTACAAATGAGCAGCCATTAGCTTGTTCATTTTCCAACTCCCTTTCTTAATCGGTGGAAGTGGTATGCCATCTCCTACACAAAGCAAATCCCTGCATGTAGAGGCTTTGGTTTGCATCCTTTACACGACTCAAATACCTTGCTCCATCAGTCACATCTTCTCAAAGCTGCATCATCAGCCTTTGTTCTTCATTGTATTTTTATGTATTTATTTATTTATTTTTTGATGCAGGCAAAAAAGTCTGTTCAATAGTAAAAACAAAATAAAACAATTTTTCCTGACTTACATTCCCTTCTGTTTGGTGACTTGTTTTCTTAAGGCAGGCTTTTAAAATGATTAATCAGTCCTGTGTTCATTTCATCACCTCCCATTTACACCTTAGTCCGCTGTGCTCTTGCTTCTGCCCACACCATTCTATAAAACTGCCCTTTCCACCATGGCCTTTCTTGTCTCTAAACTTCCCCATTATTTTACTTCCTTAAAACATTTTCCTCTGTTTTTCTGCTACATATCTGGCTTCTATTAAGGTACTTTCAATGGATTTTTTTTTTTTTTTTCTACTCACCTCTTTCATATCCATGTTCACCAGGGCCCAACCATGACCCTGTCCTTTTCCTCTTCTATTCATTTCCCCTGAATACCTCATCAGAACTCATGCTGATTGCCTGAATGCTTATTTTAATCACCTTCATACAGGTTATGAACCACTATTAGAAGCTGTACCTATTACTGAAAGTAATAAGGTGCATCAGCAACTCATGTTTGACCTTAGTTCTTTCCAGAACACTTCTCCACTACTCAGTGCTATGCGGCACTCATTTTGTCAGACTTCACCTATTAATAGTTTAACCAGTAGAGTGTAGTAATTATCTTTAGCCTGTTCCAAATAAGAATACTTTATCTTCAAATTCTTTTAACTTTGATATTCGTATCAGATCTAATTCACATATACTTGTTTAAGTGTGCCACATGTAACATTACATAAATAACAAGTAGTCCTTATAAACATAATCATCATCAAAAAATTTGGAGCAGTTATTTAAGCTTAATAGGAGATTAATACTATAGCTACAAAACTGAGAAGATTGGAAATATCGGTAACACTTTATCATATTTTAATGTATTCAGAAATAAGTCTTAGGAAGAATAGGTGTTATCTACCCTTTGCCTACTAGTAATGTGGCATGTGGGAAATTACTTCTTCACCCACTACAGGCAGTAAATGCCTCCTGGGGCATTAAAATATCAAATCCTCTTATAATTGATCAAAACAAAGAAGTACACCAACGTATAGAGATTTATTTTTAACATAATGATAGTAGTCATACTAAAATTGGTTAATATATCAATGAATCACAGAAATCTGACCTTTCTGCATAAAGAATAAAGATCATAGGAAAATATGTGTATTCGTTATATGTGTGTGTGTGGGGGGGTGGTGGTTGGGTGGGTGTGTGTGTTGGCTGATATTTATTTTCAACTTTTAAAGAGTAGAGGTCTAGATATCCTAGGATTTATATAGCCCAGCTTGAGGGCTATAACTTTCACGATTATTCTTTTCTAAAATATAGTTATAGTAAATGACTTAGTATTTATATTAGAAATTGATGTGCTGTGGATAAAGAGCCAAAGTAGGATATTTATCAGAAATCTTCTCTTCACATGTCTTCTTGTATCTTTTGCAAAAATAGCATGGCAGAGAAAACATTCATTTTAATTTTGAGCACCTAATAAGCTTTGCTTTTTCAATACTTGAACTATTTTTCAAATTTTACTATAAAAATAACTCTATTTATCTTAGCCTCTAGGCATTTGTACATTGAAAATACATAAATCATCTGAGGACTAATAAAACAACTGCAGCCCAGCAGAAACGTGAGGAGATAAAAGCATTGTTTTAAAAACTGATGCACAAAATCTGTATTGGACTGAAAGTAGAAAGAAACAGATGGCTTGCTTTCAGCAAACCTGAGTTACATGTGAAGGAGCCATATTGCAAAGGCTACAGAAGGTTTATTTTGTCATGAGTGAGAACAGAAATCAATATATTCTACAAGGTTTTGGAGATCACATTCTGAGTGGGATTTTAAAAGCAGATGGAAGAAAGGACATCATCCCAAAGAAGGATCACACTAGACCTTGATAAGAGGCCCAGGAAATCTTTGACTTTAATATTACTATCATGGGTAACATGCATTTGGTTTTTAGTTGTTTTTAAACTCAGAATTAGAGAAAAGATCTTATTTTTAATTATCTAGATATTATTTTCTGACTTAAAGTCTTTAGTGGAAAATAAAATATAAAGGCAAAAAGGTATAAAGGTACAAATATTATAGACAAAACATACAAGACAGAAAGAACAGAAGGGCATACATATTGTAAAAGGAATATATACTTTTGAAATATATGGTTGACCCTTGAACAACATGGTCTTAAATTGCACAGATCCAATTAAAGGTGGATTTTCTTTCACCTCTCTCACCTCCTGAGACAGCAAGACCAACTCCTCTTTCTACACTTCAGCCTATTCAATGTAAAGATGATGAGAATAATGACCTTCATGATAATCCACTTCCACTTAATAAACAGTAAATATATTTTATCTTCCTTATGATTTTTTTAACATTTTCTTTTCCCTGCCTTATTTTACTGTGGGAATACAACATGTAATACATATAACACATATAATATGTGTTAATCAACTCCTTACATGATTGATAAAAGCTTCCAGTCATTTATTTGTTAAGTGACTATTATTAGTTAAGCCTCTATATTGTTCAAGTGTTCAAGTGTCGACTATATGTACATATGTGCATGGTTTGACAGACCAAAATAGTTGTCCCTTTATCAACTGAGACAGATCCGAAGGTTAAGGAAACAAAAGTTACTCATGGTTCAAGGGTTCAGTACCCTGGCTGACATGGAAAATTTATAAATTCCTATACCTACAAGAAAAACCACACTCTTGCTAAACTCCATAAGAATAGGAGCTACCAGGCAAATTATCAGACTTCTCCTAAATCTGTTTTAAAACCCAGGCCATTACAACTCTGACTGGACAGAGGATCATTCTCATTGTCTTTGTTGGCTTCAAGCTTCTTTTGATTCTTTGTTCTGACTTATTGCTCTTTATTTATCTATATCTTAGATTTGATCCGAACAGTGACAACTCCCTAAACACTTCTATACATATAAGTGTTCCATAGATTCTCCACACAATCGACATAACTATTTCCTAGTCTTTGATAAGACTGTAATATGAACAGAATGTAAATTAATACTTAAAGATCTAGGGTCATGGGGAAAGACTTATACTTACTAGTCTTCATCACAAAGAACAGATAAACTACCCTCTCACACACATACATGGCACATATTATATAACTCTTTCAATTCTTTTAAACTTTATTTCAAATAGTTAAAAACATTTATTTAAAGTCTTTTTGATTACCCTACCACTGAGGCTATCATTCACAATTCAGTTTTAACTTTTTTTGACATCAAACTATAGAGGCCTCTAGAACTTTTTTCATTTTCCAATTGTAACCTTCACTTGCCACTGATCTTCTCCCCATATAATGCTCTCAGGCCACCCTAATTTTTCCTCCCTATTCCTCGCCTTTTTTTTTGCAAACAATTCAACTTCATTTAGCCCCAGTTCCTAAATCCAGCAAAAAAGTCAACATATGCATACCTTAAATCCTTTGAAATACCCAATTGACCCGGAATGATCTCCCTTTTCTAGTTTCTTTCTTTTTTTTTTGAGACGGAGTCTTGCTGTGTCGCCCAGGCTGGAGTGCAGTGGCCGGATCTCAGCTCATTGCAAGCTCCGCCTCCCGGGTTTTTACGCCATTCTCCTGCCTCAGCCTCCCGAGTAGCTGGGACTACAAGCGCCCACCACCTCGCCCGGCTAGTTTTTTGTATTTTTTTTGTAGAGACGGGGTTTCACCGTGTTAGCCAGGATGGTCTCGAACTCCTGACCTCGTGATCCGCCCGTCTCGGCCTCCCAAAGTGCTGGGATTACAGGCTTGAACCACCGCGCCCGGCCTTCTAGTTTCTTATGAATAATTCACATACTTTGAAAAGGAGTCTTTTAGAATTAAAAATGTTTTCCATTGCTACATAAAAAGAAATTTTGTTTGCATATTTTTAAAATAGAGAGTTTTGTGTGCCACTATCTTCAACTAATTTAATTCATGACACTCTGAAATACACTTTCAAGTATTCTCATTTAACAATTAAGCAAACAAATGTTTAGAGAAATTCTAAAATTTGCTTAAGATTTCACAGATAGGAAGTGCCAACATGGGATTCTGGTTACGAATCCAAACAATGGATTTTTTTTTTTAAAGATTAAAGAGATTTATCTAGCGTTTTTTGGTTCATATGAAAGTAATTGTGTGCTTTACCCATCAGAAGATATGCAGAATTAAGTCCAGAAGAAGGCAGAACATAGAGCTAAAATATAAAATTTAGACGGGTAAAACTGAAAAATAAAACACTTTAGTAGCTTTGACAGACTGATAGGTATAACATGATTTGTTTCCTGAATATTCTATTATAATGATGGCATGGTTTATGAAATAAAGTGAAATTCACAGCCAGAGATGAAGTGGATGTGTGCTCGTGAGTGGGAGTCTTCCAGGGTAGATAGAGAAATCTCAGATCCTTTTTCCAATCTATTTGAACTTGTAGTAGGAAAACTGGCTCCTAAACTCTTAACTGCTGTGTAATACTGCCTCATATAATTTTAAGTGAAGCACATGGCTTCAATAAACACTGAAGAGCACTTAAAGACCCACTAGGGAAAAATTATTAATGAGTCCATGAATTTTTAAAAAGTTGGTGGGAGTGAAGTTTATTGATTTTGTGTGTATGAATGTGTGTGAAGGCACAGTTGCTGATTTCAAAATAACTCCCTCTAAACTGAGAAATCGCTGAATGATTCTTTTGCCTCTACTGTATTACATAGGGTAGTGGGGGTAGTCACCTTTCCGGAGTCAGATCTAGGTTTGAATCCTAGCTCTTTTGTTGCTGGGTGAGACATGGCAAGCGAGATAGTGCTCCATGCTTCAGTTTTTTAAACTTAAGGATGGAGATGATAATAATGCCTATCTCCGTAGGTTGTTGGGAGGATTGGTGAAATGTTGCTCATCAGATATATACTGTGTGTTGCATAGAGTTAGTCCTCAATAAATAATAAATATACACTATTCTTTGATAATTGTTTAATTGTATGCAGCATATAAAAACTTTCCGTTGAGAAAGATTTTTGTCCCAGAAGAGAAATATTCCTAATTGAGTAGTGTGTTGCTTTTTTAATGAAGACATAATGACATAAGTGATTTGAAATCTTAATTTTTAAGCCACAAGTTTACATTGTCGTTAAAAGGCAGCATGAATGATGACAATATTTTAACAGTTTTATTGAGCTATAGTTGTCATACCACAAACTGCACGTATTTAAAGTATACAATTAAATAAGTTTTGACATACATATGCATCCATGGAGGTTCAGAGAAAGAAGATAATGAACATATCCACCACCTCTGGAAGTTTTCGTCATCTTTCTCTCCACCTCTCACAACTTGCCTTGGCTCCTGCCCATTCACCAGGCAACAACTAATCTGCCTCTGTTACTGTATATGAGTTTTCAATTTCTAAATATTCTAAATGGAATCGCACAGAATGTACTCTTCTTGTCCAGTATAATTACCTTGAGGTTCATCTATGCTGTTGTGTGTTTCAATAGTTTGTTCCTTTGTATGGATAAGTAGTACTCCACTTTATGCATATACCACAATTTGTTTATCCATTCTCCGGTTGGCAGACATTTGAGCTGTTTCTATCTTTTCACTAATACTCATACAAAAAGCTGTGGTAAACATGCTCACAACATATAGACATATATTTCCTTACAGAGTGTATGTATAGGGACATAACAAAGTCCCTATACATATATTTTGTATTGACATATACTTTCAACTTTCTTCAATAAACACCCAGATGTAAACTTCCTGTATCATATCATGGGTGTATGTTTTATTGAAGAAACTAAGGGAGGATACCATCCCTCATATTGTCTTATGCCCTATATCTGCCTCCAAAGAAAGAAGAAGTAAAAACTAAAAGGCAGAAATGGAATCCACAGGCAGACAGCCCAGCACTGTGCCCTGGGCCTGGTAGTTAAAAATCAATCCCTGACCTGACTGCTTGTGTTGTCTGTAGATTCCAGACATTGTATGGACAAGCATCATGAAAATCCCTGTCCTGTTCTGTTCCATTCTGATTACTGGTGCACGCAGCCCCCAGTCACATACCCCCTGCTTGCTCAATCGATCACGACCTTCTCACGCTGACCCCCTTAGAGCTGTAAGCCCTTAAAAGGGACAGGAATTGCTCACTCGGGGAGCTCAGTTTTTAGAGACTTGAGTCCGCGGATGCTCCCAGCTGAATAAAGGCCTTTCCTTCTACAACTCAGTATCTGAGAGGTTCCTGTCTGTGGCTCGTCCTGCTACAAAACAACCTAGCTGTTTCTAAAGTAGTTAAATCTTTCTGTATCCCCACCAGCAGTCCATACAAATTTCAGTTCTCTCACATTATTTTTCAGCACTTGGAATGGTTAATGTTATTGTTTTAGCCATTCTAGCTATTGGTGTGTAGTGATATCTCACTGTGGTTTCAATTTGTCTTTTCCTATTTACTAATGATGTTGAATACCTTTTATGGTGCTTATGTCCCATACCCTATATCTTCTTTGGTTATGTAATCTGATGTTTGTCAATTTTCTTAAAAAAATTCTGTTTACCTCATTATTGACATTAAGAGTTCCTTATGTATTCTAGATACGTCCCTTATTTTATATATATACATAATATAAATATAAATATTTATAAATCACACACATATAAATGTGTATGTGTGTCTGTGTGTGTGTGTGTGATTTATAAATATTTTCTCCCAATTGGTAGCTTGTCTTTTTGTTCTTTCAACATTGACTTTTGAAGAGTAGCAATTTTTAATTTTTATGCGCTCTAATTTTTCAACTTACTCTTTTACAGTTTGTTCAACTTCTTGCCCAGTTATTCCTTTTAATATTTGTAGTGTGGAAGAATATATTATCTTTGAAATAAAATATCGCCATGATCCAGGTTGCTAGGGACTATACTATAACAGAGGATAGGAAAGTTAATATAGCAAGATTATAAATGTACAATGTAGCCCATTCCAGATTAATGTAAAATGTTGCTAATCTTCCTTTCTGATAGGAGGAAAAAAGGATGTTTTTGTCAATTCAATGACCACGTCACGTTGTGATAATGTAATAATGTTAATCTACTATAGTAATGATACTACATCTATTATAACAGCTGCAATTAGGTTACTAGAAGACAGTTAAGGAAAATCTGAGGATTTAGGGTCTTCAGGTGTATCATTTCTAAGGCTCCCACTTCTTCCTTCTGGGACTCTAACATTAAAGTAACAAGCTATGGACTATAAAATTTCACCTTTTCCAGAGCTCTTCTACTCTTATGATTGTGCCCTGGACTGATCGTCAGCTTTTTCTGGCTTCCTAATTTAGGAACTGATCATTTCCACATGCTCTAAGGCCCTCTTGCCTTCACTGTTTACCATTAATTGGTGATTGATCACTGTTAGTCCCTTTCCATATCATTCTTCAGTCCCAGAAAGAGACATTTAATTCTACAATTCTCATATTATTTACACCACAGTTTCTAAAGATCTGCTACACAGGACCCACCAGTGCATTCTTGGCATTCCATCCCAATTCACCATTAGTGAAAGTGTTAAAATGCACTATTACCACTTAACAGGTGCTATCAGTGCTTCATTTACCACCAGTGATGGGCCCCTCCCTGTCCACTGGCCAGAGGGTAATGGAGCTCGAAAATTCAGTTTTTGTAACTGCTTCCTTGGGTCACTTCTTGTACCAACTATCTTACATGGCTTCTCTGGGTAAACAGGTACTAAGACACAGATTGGCATACAAGAAGTTTACTGAAGAATGTTCTTAGAAACAACACCTATGAGGGATTGAAGGAAGGAAGACTAGGCAGAAGAAAAAATTTAACTTTTATGCAGCAATGACAAAGGTCTCAGCTGATCCCATGAGGAAGTCTAAAGTTAGAATTGCCCTAGGAGGTGTTCTAAATTGTTGCAAGTCAAGTAAATATTAATTAATTAAAATAATAAATTAATTACATGTTAAAATAAACAATGCATTTTCATGAACAATGGTTATATTTTGCAGACAAAAATTTAATGAGGAATGGCATTGCTTTACGTTTTAAATCTTTTTTAAAAAATTCCTGGTTTCATAGAGAGGAGCTAGATAAACTCTGCTGCAAGTATGACATGGCATGTGGCTTGCGGAAATTCCCACCATAAACTAGTGAGAGAAGAGGAGTGAAAAAGGCAAGGAACATCCCAATATTATCATGAAAATGTTTTGGGTGTTTGAGACACCCAGCAGTCCATGGACCATGCATTTGTAGCAGGATGAGTGGCAGACAAAAATCCTCAGACACGGAGTTAAAGAAGGAAGGGATTTATTCGGCCGGGGGCATCAGCAAGACTCCTGTCTCAAGAGCCAAGCTCCCTGAGTGAGCAATTCCTATCCCTTTTAAGGGCTCCCATCTCTAAGGGGGTGCATGTGAGAGGGTTGTGATTGATTGAGCAAGCAGGGGGTATGTGACTGGGGGCTGCGTGCACCAGTAACAAGATAGGGATTTTCACAGTGCATTTCTATACAATGTCTGTAATCTATAGATAACCCATTAAGTCAAGGGTCGATCTTTAACTACGAGGCCTAGGGTGCGGTGCTGGGCTGTCTGCCTGTGGATTTCATTTCTGCCTTCTAGTTTTTACTTCTTCTTTCTTTGGAGGCAGAAATTGGGCATAAGATGATATGAGGGGTGGTCTCCTCCCTTACACTGAAAACTTCTACATCAGACCACGCTCTGGCAACGAGTGCAGTTGCTATTCTTTAAAACAGCAGTCCTCAACCTTGTTAGCACCAAGGACCAGTTTCATGGAAGACAATTTGAGAGGAATGTGGGAATGGTTTCAAGATGAAACTATCCCACCTCAGATCATCAGGCATTAGTGTCTCATAAGGAGAGCACAATCTAGATCCCTCACATGCACAATCACAATAGGTTTGGTGCTTTGGGGAGAATCCAAGGCTGCTGCTGATCTGACGGTAGGCAGGACTCAGGTGGTAATGCTCTAATGCTTTCTTGCCCGTGGCTTACCTCCTGCTGTGTGGCCCAGTTTCTAATAGGCCAAGGACCTTGGCCAGAAGTTTAGGGTATCCTGCTTTGAAAGCATGATTGCATTAGTCTATCTCTTTAAGTCCTTGTAACTTTTTTGGTTAATGGACTTATGTAAGTCATTTGGGATGTTTCCCAATACCTCGATTCTCTTTTCCGCTTAGGCACAGGTAGACTTTTATATGTTTCTACTCCCTTTGAAGTTAAGTCTAGATATAGAATTTGCTTTAGCTAATGAAATTGAGTCTGAGAAGTGTA